>NC_092092.1:65152498-65752498 GCF_045679555.1 Salvelinus alpinus
TGTTCAACACTTTTATAAACCATCAAATGCACGTTCTCCCTACTTCCACTGTCACGCCCTGACCGTAGAGATCCTTTTTATGTCTCTATTTTGGTTGGTCAGGGCGTGAGTTGGGGTGGGCATTCTATGTCTGGTGTTCTATGTTGTCCTTGTTTTGTATTTCTATGTGGTTGGCCTGGTATGGTTCTCAATCAGAGGCAGCTGTCTATCGTTGTCTCTGATTGAGAACCATACTTAGGTAGCATTTTCCCACCTGTGTTTTGTGGGTAGTTGTTTTCTGTTTTTGTGTCTGCACCAGACAGAACTGTTTCGGTCGTTCTCTTTGTTGGTTTTGTTATTCAGTGTTCAGTTTTATGAATAAATCATGAACACTTACCACGCTGCGCTTTGGTCCACTTCTTCATGCAACGATGGCCGTGTATTAGAGTACAACCAGCACTGCAGCTGTAATGAATGAGTATTGCATAGTGTTCCAATAAGCTTCCGTTATTATTATTAGCTGAATGTAGTTTTTAATAGAGGAATAATTCACTTTTTCTTGTCATAGGAGTAACAACATGAATTGGTGCATGAGGCAGAAATAATGCAGTGTGACTTGAGTTTTGCCATCAGCTGGAAGACTGTGTCCCCTTTTCTCAGCCGAGGGAGGGAGAGCGGAGGGACGGGGAGTCGGGTGAGAGGCAGCCTCACCTCTGCTCACTCCCTCCCCTCAGACTGACCATCAGATGCAGGCCATCCCAAAAAATATTAAACTCACTCAGCTGTCCCTCACAAGTAATACAACGAATGATAAATTACCAGTGTGATCATATACCAACATTGTTTAAATATAATTTCTAATTGGTCTGAGCAAAATAACATTGGCAGGGCAATTCAAGCATAGCCACATTACCTTGGAAATAATGGACGACATACGGGACGAGGTGAAGCCAAGGTCTATAACCAGTAGATGCAGTGGTAATGTATTGGGCCTATACCCTACTGCATAAACATAAATTGCTACATAACTGTTTATAATTGGTTAATGTTGCATAGGCGTACGTTTTTAAGCCATGTTTAAAAAAATCTGAGCGGCAGAACTCAGCTTGAATTTTGACTCAGAAAGGGATCTTGATCTTGAATCAGAAAAGGTTGCTGACCACTGCTCTACTCTATCGTGATAGACAGACACAGTCTCACACCTCTCCCTCTCTCTCGATTTCAATTTCAATTGAAGGGCTTTATTGGCATGGGAAACATATGTTGACATTGCTAAACCAAGTGAACTAGATAATAAGTGAAATAAACAATAAAAACTGACAGTAAACATTATACTCACAGAAGTTCCAAAATAATAAAGACATTACACATTTTAAATTATGTGCAAATAGTACAAAAGGGCAAATAAATAAACAGAAATATTGATTGTATTTACAATCGTGTTTGTTCTTCACTGGTTGCCCTTTTCTTGTGGCAACAGGTTACAAATCGTGTTGCTGTGATGGCACACTGTGGTATTTCACCCAGTAGATATGGGAGTTTAGTCAAATTGGATTTGTTTTTGAATTCTTTGTGGATCTGTGTAATCTGAGGGAAATATGCGTCTCTAATATGGTCATACAGTTGGCAGGAGGTTAGGAAGCGCAGCTCAGTTTCCACCTCATTTTGTGGGCAGTGTGCACTCTGTTTAGGGCCAAATAGCATTCCAGTTAGCTCAGTTTTTTTGTTAATTCTTTACAATGTGTCAAGTAATTATATTTTTGTTTTCTCATGATTTGGTTGGGTCTAATTGTGTTGCTGTCCTGGGACTCTGTGGGGTCTGTTTGTGTTTGTGAACAGAGCCCCAGAACCAGCTTGCTTAAGGGGCTCTTCTCCAGGTTCATCTCTCTGTAGGTGATGGCTTTGTTATGGAAGGTTTCTGAATTGCTTCCTTTTAGGTGGTTATAGAAATTAACGGCTCTTTTCTGGATTTTGATATTTAGCAGGTATCGGCCTAATTCTGCTCTGCATGCATTATTTGGTGTTCTACGTTGTACACAGAGGATATTTTTGTAGAATTATGCATACAGAGTCTCAATTTGGTGTTTATCCCATTTTGAGAATTCTTGGTTGATGAGCGGACTCCAGACCTCACAACCATAAAGAGCAATGGGTTCTATAACTGATTCAAGTATTTTTAGCCAGATCCTAATTGGTATGTCACATTTTATGTTCCTTTTGATGGCATAGAAGGCCCTTCTTGCCTTGTCTCTCAGTTCGTTCACAGCTTTGTGGAAGTTACCTGTGGTGCTGATGTTTAGGCCGAGGTATGTATAGATGTGTGTGCTCTAGGGCAATGGTGTCTAGATGGAATTTGTTTTCGTGGTCGTGGCAACTGGACCTTTTTTGTAACACCATTATTTTAGTCTTACTGAGATGTACTGTCAGGGCCTAGGTCTGACAGAATCTGTGCTGAAGTTCTAGGTTCTGCTGTAGGCCCTCCTTGGTTGGGGACAGAAGCACCAGATCATCAGTAAACAGTAGACATTTGACTTCAGATTCTTGTAGGGTGAGGCCGGGTGCTGCAGACTCTTCTAGTGCCCTCGCCAATTTGTTGATATATATGTTGAAGAGGGTGGGGCTTAAGCTGCATCCCTGTCTCACCCACGGCCCTGTGAAAAGAAATGTGTGAGTTTTTTTACAATTTAAACTGCATACTTGTTGTTTGTGTACATGGATTTTGTAAGGTTGTATGTTTTTCCCCCAAGACCACTTTCCATCAATTTGTATAGCAGATACTCATGCCAAATTGATTCGAAGGCTTTTTTTAAATCAACAAAGCATGAGAAGACTTTGCCTTTGTTTTGGTTTGTTTGTTCTTTTTGTGTTGGAGTGTTTGTATGTTGTCCTGTAGTTCATTCAATGCAATTGGAGAATCCAGTGGATTCCGGTACCCTTTAATAGTTGACTCTAAGGTTTGTATTTGATCATGTATATGTTTTTGCTGTTTGTTCTTTGTTATAGAGCCAAAAAGATTGGAGAAGTAGTTTACCCATATATCTCCATTTTGGATAGATAACTCTTCGTGTTGTTTTTGTTTAGTGTTTTCCAGTTTTTCCAGAAGCGGTTAGAGTCTATGGATTTTTCAATTACATTGAGCTGATTCCTGACCTGCTATTCCTTCTTTTTCCATAGTGCATTTTTGTATTGTTTTAATAGGCTCAGTTTTTCTGGGTCTCTATGTTTTTAATTGGACAGGTTTCTCAATTTCTTTCTAAGGTTTTTGCATTCTTCATCAAACCATTTGTCATTGTTGTTCATTTCTTCGGTTTTCTGTTTGACTTTTTTTTTTATTTGATAGGGAAGCTGAGAGGTCAAATATACTGTTTAGGTTTTCTACTGCCAAGTTTACACCTTCACTATTACAGTGGAACATTTTGTCCAGGAAGTTGTCTGAAAAGGATTGATTTGTTGTTGCCTAATTGTTTTTTGGTAGGTTTCCAAACTACTTTCCTTCCATCTATAGCATTTCTTAATATGGGTGTCAGGTTCTTGTCTAGTTCTGACATTTAGGTTGCCACAGACTAGTACATGTCCCTGGGCCTGGAAATGATTGATTTCCCCCTCCAGGATGGAGAAGCTGTCTTCATTAAAGTATGGGGATTATAGTGGGGGGATATAGGTAGCATACAGAGGACGTTTTTCTCTGCTGGGATAATTTATTTTAGAATTTGTAGCCAAATGTAAAATGTTCCTGTTTTGATTTATTTAATTATTTATTTATTTAGTAAGGTCTGCTAGCATACCCCCTGAGTCTCTTCTTTGTTTCACACCCCTCTCTGTCTTCCCCTCCCTCCCTCCTCCCTTCCTCCCTTCCAGGGACAGAACTGTGAGATATCCATCAACGCCTGCATCAGTTTCCCCTGTGCCAATGGAGGGACCTGCCACGTGATCCTAGGCCAAGAGGACCAGTTCAGGTACCCACTACCCACTACTCTCTCCACACACCACACAGAGAAGAGAGGCCGTCTGAAATGGCACACTATTCCCTATATAGTGGGCACAGACAGAGGAGTAACATGCAGGCAGCAGTGTTGTTCCAGTGTGTGAGTGACTCTGTGAGAGCCCATGGTCCATGCTGGTGTTGTTCCTCATCAGGCTTGGGGCCAGACCACTGCCACACTCTCCTCTCTTTCATTGTTCACTGTTCGGCCTTTAAACACCATTCAACCAACCCTAGCTCTCTGCCTCATCAATGATCCACATGTGGGATCTCTCCTCAGCCTTTTGATATAGCAGATGAAGGCTTTACAGCATGACCTCACTACAAAGCCTGTATCTGTTCTAGCTATGCACCGACACAAAGGTTCATCTCCTTGAGTCACTATGATGTCACGTTTTCCAGGGGTCGCAACCTTCAGGCCTCTTACAGTAGCTTTGTATATCCCCCTCTCTACTTCCAGCCCCTCAGTCAGTCCCTCTGGAGAACTGCTAAAGGACATCACAATCGCTCATATCCTCAGGGTCATGTTCAATCAGAAGCCGCTGGCCTTCAAAGAACAACAGGCGTTTGATAAAGCTACTCGTCTCACCAGTGACACTTATCTCTCTTTGCTCTGCTTGAGAGCCTGCCCGCCACGCCGCACCCATGATGCCAACCCTGTGCCACCCCGCCGGCACAGCACAGCCAGGCCAGCTAGGGCAGGCGGGCATAACAGACAAGAGAGAGAGAGAGACAGAGTCAAGCGGTCTACCGATTCCACACGACATTTAGTTCTAGCTTGATGAATGCCCTTCCACATAGGATCTTACAGGGACACACGTCTAATTGGAGTTATTGAATTCACAGACAGACCTGATTACATTACATTTTCAAATGTCACTGGAGTTCTACCCTTGTTGTTATTCAAATTGAGGTGCAAGTCTTAGGCTTTCAAAGGGCATTAGTCCTTAATAGAGGGGCCAGGGCCACAGAGCAGAGGGCATCTGGAGCGGAAATTTGAAGTGAAGTGGAATGAAACCCAGTACACTTCCATGACTTTGGCAGTGTCCTAACTAACTATCTGTGACTGCTATCCTGTCTCTCTCCTCCCAAGCTGTACGTGTCCTCCTGGGTACGAGGGTCTGCAGTGTGAGGTGAATCCTGACGATTGTGAGGACAATGACTGTGAGAACAACTCTACCTGTGTGGACAGCATAAACAACTATACCTGCTTCTGCCCCCAAAACTTCATAGGTATGATACACATTTTATCAAAATGTCGAATAGACATGCAGACAAATGAAATCATGCAGAGAGTGGAATAATAGCCTACTACTAGCCTCATAATTTAAAAAAATACATTGGTGTTATTTGGCAGGTCACAGATCTTCTCTCGGGAACAATTATATTTGGGTGGGTTGGGATGCGAAGAAGAATCTGTCCTGATGTCGGGTATCGGGTGGGGCTCAGAATTGAAGTGGCAGTGGAGGGTGGGAGGCGGTTACAGTAGCATTTTTAATCTACTGTAATAAACTTCTTATCCTACTCTAATACAATTCTTATCCTACTGTAATATACTTATTATGCTACTGTAATACTCTACTTATCCTGCTCTAATACAATTATTATCCTACTGTAATACACTTCTCATGCTACTGTAATACACTACTTATCCTACTCTAATACACTTCCTATCCTACTGTAATATACTTCCTTATTCTACTGTAATACATGTTGTATCCTACTGTAATAAACTACTTATCCTACTGTAATACACTTCTTATCCTACTGTAATACACTTCTTATCCTACTGTAATACACTTTGTATCCTACTGAAATACACTTATTATCCTACTCTAATACTCTTCTTATGCTACTGTAATAAACTACTTATCCTACTGTAATACACTTTTTATGCTACTCTAATACACTTCTTATCCTACTCTAATACACTTCCTATCCTACTGTAATATACTTCCTTATTCTACTGTAATACATGTCGTATCCTACTGTAATAAACTACTTATCCTACTGTAATACACTTCTTATCCTACTGTAATACACTTCTTATCCTACTGTAATACACTTCGTATCCTACTGAAATACACTTATTATCCTACTGTAATACTCTTCTTATGCTACTGTAATAAACTACTTATCCTACTGTAATACACTTCTTATCCTACTGTAATAAACTACTTATGCAACTGTAATACACTTTTTATGCTACTCTAATACACTTCTTATGCTACTGTAATAAACTACTTATGCTACTGTAATACACTTTTTATGCTACTCTAATACACTTCCTATGAAACTGTAATACACTTATTATGTTACTGTAATACACTATTTATGTTACTGTAATACACTTCTTATGCTTGTCATGTCTTTGGCTATGCCGGATTAAGTGATATGACATGCTATTCTATAAAATAATTTCTCTGTAATTAATATTACCTGATTAAGCTAATCAGGTAAATAATTAACTAGAAAGTCGGGGCACCACGAAATAATGTTTATAGAGCTGTTATCTTCCGAATAAACTCTTAAAGACCTAGTAGTCTTTTACCTCAATAGCAGTCCATATTTAATCGTCACTTTATTTAGTCTCATCTGAAATTCTTGGTTATCTTCACGAACCCTGGCTAACAAGTTGAATCAGCAATACAAAATTGGGTTTAATTATTTATTTACTAAATACCTAAATAATCACACAGAATTACATCTACACAGAATGGATCATACATTGATTACAAATTACGTCATAAAGGAAAACGTCCCTGGCGGACAGAACAGATATGACAGCTGGGTTTGAGTGAAAGAGCGGGAAGACTTGAGGAACAAAGGGAGAAGCCATGCTATCGTAAATACAGTATCTTATGCATTCTAAATTACCGCCCATTTGAAAAAGGAAAATGCAATAAATATTTACTCTGAGCTGCGCTTCGGTAGATTGATCGTCGATAGTAGGCCATGTTGCCCAGCAGGGATCTCTTGTCATTTGAAGAATGTCTCTGGTGGTATCAGGATACTTGGTAGTACCGTCGTCGTGTGGTAGAAGAGATACTCTGTCCGTCCTCTCCTAGCCCACATCTACAGTTGCTGCGCTAACGCAACGGCTAGGAGGTATCACTTCTTTAGTGAATAAGGGTTCAAAGTTCGTACCAAGTTGCCATGCTATATGCTCATGTTATATTCTGGCTGGTATAGTTGAAATTCATCCTTCCGACATGTAGGTCGTCACCTTCACATTGAAATTCGATGCTAATTTCGTTAGGTTCTCTAAGGTTGGCTTAGTTCTGTAGGTGGTCTTTGTCCTTTCAACGTGGGGACCTCAAGTCCACACGTCCTTGGAACAGAAAGTTACATTTTCGTCAAGGGGCTTATATAGGGTTGGGAGAGAGGGCCGTGTTTCAGAGTTTCTCTATGATAAACTGTTCTCTCATTTAAGAAGCTAAAACTTACATTTCATCTTTTCACAAATAGTTTCATATTTAAACATTTAAATTGCACAACGATTCCATGTGAATCTGATAACTAGAATGTGTAGATTTTCCAAGATACACTTTATGTCGTCCTATCATCAGTAATAATGTCTCAGACGACAACTGAACTGACATCATATTCATTAAGTCCCAACGCAAATTTTCAACTGGTTGGATTACCGAAATATGGTTCCATTTCCCATCTTTTGATGTTCCCAGAATCTCTATGTTAACAAAGGGCTTTTTCAAGAGTCAACTCTATAGAGTAGAGAGAGAGAAACGCAGGGGAACGTATTTATGGGGGTCATAAACCTCACCCATCAAGCCAACATCATGACATGCTACTGTAATACACTTCTTATGTTACTGTAATACACTTTGTATGTTACTGTAATACAGTTCTTATGTTGCTATAATACAATTCTTGTGTTACCGTAATACACTTCTTATGTTAGTGTAATGCACTCTTATGTTAGTGTAATACACGTATTTTACTGTAATACACTTCTTATGTTACTGTAATACACTTCTTATGCTACTGTAATACACTTTGTATGTTACTGTAATACAGTTCTTATGTTGCTATAATACAGTTCTTGTGTTACCGTAATACACTTCTTATGTTAGTGTAATACACTCTTATTTTACTGTAATACACATCTTATGTTACTGTAATACACCTCTTATGTTACTGTAATACACTTCTTATCCTACTGTAATACACTTATTATCAACTAATGCTGTTATATTGCCCATCCCCCAAAAAAGTATTCAACCACAAAGATAAAGGTTAGCTTAAACATAGACAAAATCCTAAACTCCTCTGGACTAAAACTGCAACTAAATAAACCAAATACTATATTTTTTGGGAAAGTTTTTCTGAATTGATCTGAAACTGCTCTTTGGAATGATAATACAATCACGTCGGAGCAAAGAGCCAAAGAGGGCAAAATATCGCGAGTGGGGGGGGGGGGGGGGGGGGGGGGAGACGGCCTACAGGGAGGAGGTGAGGGCCCTCGGAGTGTGGTGTCAGGAAAATAACCTCACACTCAACGTCAACAAAACAAAGGAGATGATCGTGGACTTCAGGAAACACCAGAGGGAGCACCCCCCTATCCACATCGACGGGACAGTAGTGGAGAAGGTGGAAAGTTTTAAGTTCCTCGGTGTACACATCACGGACAAACTGAATTGGTCCACCCACACAGACAGCGTTGTGAAGAAGGCGCAGCACCAAAAGCACTCACAAACTTCTACAGATGCACAATCGAGAGCATCCTGTCGGGCTGTATCACCGCCTGGTACGGCAACTGCTCCGCCCACAACCGTAAGGCTCTCCAGAGAGTAGTGAGGTCTGCACAACGCATCACCGGGGACAAACTACCTGCCCTCCAGGACACCTACACCACCCGATGTCACAGGAAGGCCATAAATATCATCAAGGACAACAACCACCCAAGCCACTGCCTGTTCACCCCGCTATCATCCAGAAGGCGAGGTCAGTACAGGTGCATCAAAGCAGGGACCGAGAGACTGAAAAACAGCTTCTAACTCAAGGCCATCAGACTGTTAAACAGCCACCACTAACATTTAGTGGCCGCTGCCAACATACTGACTCAACTCCAGCCACTTTAATAATGGGAATTGATGGAAATTATGTAAAAATGTACCACTAGCCACTTTAAACAATGCCACTTAATATAATGTTTACATACCCTACATTACTCATCTCATATGTATATGTATATACTGTACTCTATATCATCTACTGCATCTTGCCATCTTTATGTAATACATGTATCACTAGCCACTTTAAACTATGCCACTTTATGTTTATATACCCTACATTACTCATCTCATATGTATATACTGTACTCTATACCATCTACTGCATCTTGCCTATGCCGTTCTGTACCATCACTCATTCATATATCTTTATGTACATATTCTTTATCCCTTTACACTTGTGTGTATAAGGTAGTAGTTGTGGAATTGTTAGGTTAGATTACTTGTTGGTTATTACTGCATTGTCGGAACTAGAAGCACAAGCATTTCGCTACACTCGCATTAACATCTGCTAACCATGTGTATGTGACAAATAAAATTTGATTTGATTTGCAACCAGACAGTATTGGTGAGAGACTGGCCAGGCTCTCTCTGCAGTGCGCATGTGGGGCAGCAGCTGCGGGCATCTCCTCAGTCGGGCATCATGGGCGGTCGCCGCCATCACCTGCCCGTCACTAGGAAGGGAGGGTGCTGATCTGAGCAGCTGCTCCACGCACACCAACCCTGCCATTACCACCACATGCTTTGTAGGCCTGGCCGTGCCGCGTCCACCCCAGGCCCAGCCTCCCCTGGGACCAGAGCACAGAACACAGAGGGTCTATGGTCTAATGGGGCTAGAGGCTGGCAGTAGAGAGGCAGCCAGTAGAGCGACACCCTGCCAGCCAGCCTGCCACTCACAGCTAACCCCCCAGTGTGGGCATGTGGGCCCCTGGGCCACGCGGCCACGCGGCCATGTGAAGAAGCGGTCACAGGCCGGCTCCAGGGGAAGTCCACAGGCTAACCCAGCAATTAGATGTCTGTGTGCTCCAGAGAAAAAACTAAGACTGTGACTACATGGTGTAGACTAGAGAGCCTGTGGACCAGGACCATTAGACTAGAGAGAGAAAGTATCTTGCTGGCCTGTGGATCAGGACCATTAGACTAGAGAGAGAAAGTATCTTGCTGGCCTGTGGACCAGGACCCATAGACTAGAGAGAGAAAGTATCTTGCTGGCCTGTCAACCACGACCATTAGACTAGAGAGAGAACGTATCTTGCTGGCCTGTGGACCAGGACCATTAGACTCGAAAGAGAAAGTATCTTGCTGGCCTGTGGTCCAGGACCATTAGACTAGAGAGAGAAAGTATCTTGCTGGCCTGTGGACCAGGACCATTAGACTAGAGAGAGAAAGTATCTTGCTGGCCTGTGGACCAGGACCATTAGACTAGAGAGAGAAAGTATCTTGCTGGTCTGTGGATCAGGACCCTTAGACTAGAGAGAGAAAGTATCTTGCTGGCCTGTGGACCAGGGCCATTAGACTAGAGAGAGAAAGTCTCTTGCTGGCCTGTGGTCCAGGACCATTAGACTAGAGAGAGAAAGTATCTTGCTGGCCTGTGGACCAGGACCATTAGACTAGAGAGAGAAAGTATCTTGCTGGCCTGTGGACCAGGACCATTAGACTAGAGAGAGAAAGTATCTTGCTGGCCTGTGGTCCAGGACCATTAGACTAGAGAGAGAAAGTATCTTGCTGGCCTGTGGACCAGGACCATTAGACTAGAGAGAGAAAGTATCTTGCTGGCCTGTGGTCCAGGACCATTAGACTAGAGAGAGAAAGTATCTTGCTGGCCTGTGGACCAGGACCATTAGACTAGAGAGAGAAAGTATCTTGCTGGCCTGTGGACCAGGACCATTAGACTAGAGAGAGAAAGTATCTTGCTGGCCTGTGGACCAGGACCATTAGACTAGAGAGAGAAAGTATCTTGCTGGCCTGTGGACCAGGACCATTAGACTAGAGAGAGAAAGTATCTTGCTGGCCTGTGGACCAGGACCATTAGACTAGAGAGAGAAAGTATCTTGCTGGCCTGTTGACCAGGACCATTAGACTAGAGAGAGAAAGTATCTTGCTGGCCTGTGGACCAGGACCATTAGACCAGAGAGAGAAAGTATCTTGCTGGCCTGTGGACCAGGACCATTAGACTAGAGAGAGAAAGTATCTTGCTGGCCTGTGGACCAGGACCATTAGACTAGAGAGAGAAAGTATCTTGCTGGCCTGTGGACCAGGACCATTAGACTAGAGAGAGACAGTATCTTGCTGGCCTGTGGACCAGGACCATTAGACCCTGGGAATATTATGTTAAGGAGGGAGGGAGGAGGATGAGGGAGAGGATGGGAGAATGTGGTGGAAGGGGAGGGAGAGGCGGGGGAATTCCAATTAGCGGGATGGTTGACCCTCTGAGCCTCTACTGTGTGAGATGACAAGCCTCTCTTCTCCTCTGCTGCATCAATACGAGCTATCTTGACCTCTGTTCTATTAGCTGTGTGTGTGTGTGTGTGTGTGTGTGTGTGTGTGTGTGTGTGTGTGTGTGTGTGTGTGTGTGTGTGTGTGTGTGTGTGTGTGTGTGTGTGTGTGTGTGTGTGTGTGTGTGTGTGTGTGTGTGTTACATGTGGTGCCTCTATCTGGGTTAAGTGGTCTGGACCCTCCTGGTTATCAGGACCATGAGACATCTATAAACCTTCCTCTCTCTCTTTCGTCCTTTACAAGCTGACAGATCTGACATGGGAAAAGGTCAGTCTGTTTCGTCCTTTACAAGCTGACAGATCTGACATGGGAAAAGGTCAGTCTGTTTCGTCCTTTACAAGCTGACAGATCTGACATGGGAAAAGGTCAGTCTGTTTCGTCCTTTACAAGCTGACAGATCTGACATGGGAAAAGGTCAGTCTGTTTCGTCCTTTACAAGCTGACAGATCTGACATGGGAAAAGGTCAGTCTGTTTCGTCCTTTACAAGCTGACAGATCTGACATGGGAAAAGGTCGGTCTCTTTCGTCCTTTACAAGCTGACAGATCTGACATGGGAAAAGGTCGGTCTCTTTCGTCCTTTACAAGCTGACAGTTCTGACATGGGAAAAGGTCAGTCTCTTTCGTCCTTTACAAGCTGACAGATCTGACATGGGAAAAGGTCGGTCTCTTTCATCCTTTACAAGCTGACAGATCTGACATGGGAAAAGGTCAGTCTGTTTCGTCCTTTACAAGCTGACAGATCTGACATGGGATAAGGTCATTCTCTTTCTCTCTACCCACCTTCTCTGGATTTCTTCTCATGTTATTTTCCCTGTTTCCCCTGTAAAACAGAACTACTGCTAGCTAGATGGGAAAATATTTATTTTTTATATCAAATACGGTACATATTGATTCTCATTTAGCCAATGACTTGCAGGTCTTCGCACCAATCGAAACCAGAGCCAGGCCTGAGCAGTGAGAACAGGCAGACTCAGACATGCACCATAGAAACCCAATTGGAGTGGATTTCCTCTGTAACGCAGCGGGCTGTTGGGGATGCTGGGATGCGGGCAGGCTTCCCCAAGGCTCCACCATGAGGCTGCAGGATGAGGGAGAGGCAGAGGAAACAGACCTGGCAGTAGATAGAGGGGAGGGGAGAGAGTGAGGGAGGGAGGGGGTGAGGGAGTGTAAAGGAGTGGAGGAGAGGCCTGTGCTGTGAAAGCCTGGCTGAGCCCCAGCCACCCCACTGTTAGAGGAGCGGATCTACATAGGCAGGTGGACAGAGACAGAGGGTTTATTGAACCTGGCCAGGCAGTGATTTAGTGGATTCCGATGGGGCCTTGCCTGGGCAGGCAAAGCCCTGTATTCCATGCAGATTACAGCACAATATAAGACATGTGTTTCAACCCCCACTCTATGGGAGAGTGGAGCAGGCCGGCAGTATAAACATGACCCAACTGTGCTGAGAAAGCCATGATGGTGCTTTAGGGAGACATAATAATACAATGGGACAAATCACAAAACACTCAACATTACACACAATCCCAGGCTCGTATATATACAATGCACTAGAATAATCGCACAATAAGCCACTAAGTCAAATCATGACAGACGTTAGCTAGTATTATGTATGTCGGAAAATGACGTTTCAGGCCATGAACTCACCATCTCTCTATTCTCGTGTGTGTGTGTGTGTGTGTGTGTGTGTGTGTGTGTGTGTGTGTGTGTGTGTGTGTGTGTGTGTGTGTGTGTGTGTGTGTGTGTGTGTGTGTGTGTGTGTGTGTGTGTGTGTGTGTGTGTGTGTGTGTGTGTGTGTGTGTGTGTCTTCCCAGGGGATCTATGTGAAGAGGGAGTGGACCCCTGTATGCAAGGCTTTGACCCCTGCCAGCATGACTCCAAGTGCCTCCCCCTCACCAAAGGCTACAGGTGAGTGACATGCAGCTCTCAGATGGGGGGCGAGACTACAAAAGATCAGAAGTCACCAGAGGCAGCCCACAGGAAGTGGGCTGTCGTCCTCCTGTCGTCAGGACAACCTGTTCTGTTCTGTTCCTCCAACATGTTAATATCCTGTTCTGTTCTGTTCCTCCAACATGTTAATATCCTGTTCTGTTCTGTTCCTCCAACATGTTAATATTCTGTTCTGTTCCTCCAACATGTTAATATCCTGTTCTGTTCCTCCAACATGTTAATATCCTGTTCTGTTCTGTTCCTCCAACATGTTAATATCCTGTTCTGTTCTGTTCCTCCAACATGTTAATATCCTGTTCTGTTCTGTTCCTCCAACATGTTAATATTCTGTTCTGTTCCTCCAACATGTTAATATCCTGTTCTGTTCTGTTCCTCCAACATGTTAATATCCTGTTCTGTTCTGTTCCTCCAACATGTTAATATTCTGTTCTGTTCCTCCAACATGTTAATATCCTGTTCTGTTCTGTTCCTCCAACATGTTAATATCCTGTTCTGTTCCTCCAACATGTTAATATCCTGTTCTGTTCTGTTCCTCCAACATGTTAATATCCTGTTCTGTTCCTCCAACATGTTAATATCCTGTTCTGTTCTGTTCCTCCAACATGTTAATAACCTGTTATTTTATGACAGAGGAAAACAAACTCTAGTGTACGTGACTGTGCTGTTTAAAGGCACACTACTGCAGTTAAACTGCAGTTTTTCTATGTTAGAAAGAGCAAGAGAGTGGGTTTAAGGTAATAAAGGGTTCAGTCACAGTTAGAAGTTAGGAAGTTAGAAGTTCACAGTTAGGAACTGTTCAGCGCCAGTTGTTAAGAGTACATTTATATTTTGAGTTCAATACATGAAGTTCCCTCTCAGGAAATAAAAGTTATTGGATTTGAATAACAGTTAAGTGTTCAGAGAGAATTGAATTGAGTTGAATTGAGAAAGAGAGAGTAGATAGAGAGAGAGAAGGGTGGAGGGAGAGAAAGAGAGCGAGAGAGAGCGAGAGAGAGAGAGAGAGACTGTTTCCTTTGTAACATTGTACCTCTTTATTTCCTGTGTCAGGTGTGAGTGCCTGCCAGGCTATGTGGGCCAGCACTGTGAGCAGGACTACAACGACTGTCTGGAGAACAAGTGTCAGCACGGGGCCGAGTGTGTGGACGCTGTCAATGGATACACCTGCGTGTGTAAAGAGGGCTTCAGGTGAGTCCACACACAGCACAGACACACACGCTGATCTTACTGCAAAGGCTGACGTAGGCTCAGTGCCGCAACAGCGTCAGGCCAGCTGCAGAGCACACACACACACACACACACACACACACACACACACACACACACACACACACACACACACACACACACACACACACACACACACACACACACACACACACACACACCAGACTGTGAGGAGCTACAGATGGTGCTTTATTATCCTCCACTTGGCTGTCTAGTCTGAGGCGTGCAGTGCAGGATGGTGCAGGGTGGTAAGGGTGATGTGGGTGTTGCAGGGTGGTGTGCGGTGGTGCAGGGTGGTGCAGAGTGGTGCAGTGTGCTGGGTGGTGTTTGGTGGTGTGGGGTGGTGCAGGGTAGTGCAGAGTGGTGCAGTGTGCTGGGTGGTGTTTGGTGGTGTGGGGTGGTGCAGGGTAGTGCAGAGTGGTGCAGTGTGGTGCAGAGTGGTGCAGTGTGCTGGGTGGTGTTTGGTGGTGTGGGGTGGTGCAAGGTAGTGCAGGGTGGTGCAGGGTAGTGTGGGGGGGTGCAGGGTGGTGCAGAGTGGTGCAGTGTGCTGGGTGGTGTGGGGTGGTGCAAGGTAGTGCAGGGTGGTGCAAGGTGGTGCAGGGTAGTGTGGGGTGGTGCAGGGTGTGTATAATCATGATGGGAGGGACCATGGTGTGGCAGCTTAATTGAGTGTGATATTAACCCACACATCTGTCTCTGTCATCCTGTAGTGGTCTGTTCTGCGAGAACCCTCCCCCTATGATCCTGCTGCAGACCAGCCCATGTGACCAGTCAGAGTGTCAGAATGGAGCCCAGTGTCTAGTGATGGCTGGGGAGCCTGTGTGCCGCTGTCTGTCTGGCTTCACCGGAAACAAGTGCCACAAGATCGTTACCGTCCACCTGCTGGGCAAAGATGCCTACCTGGAGCTGTCCAGCGCCAAGATACGCAACTCTGCCCACATCTCCCTACAGGTACTGTACCATCTCTAACCCCTGACCTCTAACCCGTAACACTGCCCACATCTCCCTACAGGTACTGTATGACCTTTCACCCCTCACATCACTGTGGGTTTGTCTGTAATGACACCCTATTCCCTATGTAGTTCACTACGTTTGACCAGGGCCCAGACCCAGCCCTCATTTACACAGACACAATGACATCTATCTAGTTAGGGCTGGAATTGTCTTGTTTCAACAGTCACCTTCTATATGATAGCCCTATGAGTCTGAGTAGTCCAGGCGTCTCCCTATAACTGATCATACGTCCCATAACGTCATTCTCTACCTCATGCACCATTATCAGAAATGGATGATAGCACTTCAGGTTAATAAGAGAGAGAAAGAACAGTCTATCCTCAACACCTTGTCTTGAGGATTAAGTAGTGAGTTGTGCACACTAGCCCCCATCAACGCAGCACTTAAAGTATAGAATGTAGCACCCTTGGGAAAGGTATTAGAGGGATATTTTTCTTAAGAGGCTAGCATAAAAAAATCTCTCTCTCTCTCTCTGCATCTCAAATGGCACCCTATTCCCTATGTGCACTACTTTTGACCAGAGCCCATAGTCTGTAGTGCACTACATAGGTACTAGGGTGCCATTTGGAACGCAAACTCTATTATTGAGGCTCTCAGCCAGCCGTCTGGCTCTGAGCTACCACCAGACACCACAGGGACGGTGGGACGGTGACATTATTATAATGTCACCTTTTGTTCGCTAGCATGAATAATGTGGCTTGAGGGGATATGTATTATGGTAATAGAGTGTCGGCGTGGCGACCGTTATCAGCCCAATCACTGGCAGTGAGTCACGGCCGGCGGATCGCATCTTACCTCCAAATGAGCTGATGTGCTTGTTGGCGAGGGGGCACGCTAATGTTAATTAAAAATACTGAGGTAAAAATAAAACACTTGGTCTTAATCTCTGTGCTAAAGGTGACAGCATGACTTTGAGTATTGTAAGTAGCTAGGTTAGGTAGATACATGGCCAAGAGGAAATGAAGCTGGCCCATTCCAAAAGCAGTGTTCAGTTAGTACATTCTGCCACAGTTTTACACACGATGCATGAAACAACATGGAAAACATCATTTCAAGTTAAAATAGAGAAGTACAGTTTTCAAATAAATTACGCTTTGAGTTGTAAGCCACTCTATGTTGCATACTAAGCAAAGTAACCGTCTCCCCATGCCATATGTTTCCATTTCAAATAGAGTAACTACAGAATGGTATCCTTCAGGTTTCCATCCAATTGGTGACAGATTTTCATGTGAATACTTTAGAATCTGCGTGAAGAAGATATGCGCATTTTGCCACCAGTAGTGTTTCCACCAAATTGACTTTTTGCGGATAAAAATCAATGCGTATAGATGTAGTGCTCACTAAATGTACTTTTTCGAGGAAGTTTTCATGCACCGAATAAAAATCGAAAGTTTAATATGTTTCCATCACATTTTCAACTCACTGATAGTTTTGTCACAAGCAAATGTGTCTACTCTGGTCTTGGCACGTGGGCTCCATCCAACAGCTCACAGATACAGTGTGTGGGTATAGTCTACATGATGACATTATTATGGATAAGAGCGAGAATATTTGTATTTGTCAAATGGCAGTCAAGCATCGATCGTCATGTTGCCAGAATAAGAGCCTCAATATTTATTGGAAAGGAGCATCAAGATCACAGTACTCTTTCAACTCTCACTCTCTCACTCTCTCCAATTTGCTTTATTGGCATGACCTAGCAATGTACATATTGCCAAATCTTACTTTGGAGATTTACAATACTAACATAATTAAAATAATACAAAATCTATATTGTGAACGGGACAAAAGTAACAACAATAATCAAGGGTCAAAATAACCATACGTTGAACAATAACAATAACAGTAAGCATAGAGGACACTATCACTCATCTTAAGGCAGGCAGCAATGTAGTGCACTGCCAACCCACAGCTCTCTGCCCCCCCCCCCCCCCCCCCCCAACAGGACAGGTAGCCAATTCTTATCAGAGAAGTCTTTGAAACCTTGGATAAGGGTTTCAAATTTGGGGAAATTACACTAATTGTTTAATATTTTTTACATTTTGTCAGGAAATACAGCTCTGTCTCGGGTTCTGCTGTGTGCAGTTGTTGCACAGCCTTTCCTCTACAGGGATTGTCCTGTGTCTACACTTCTCAATGGCAAGGCTGTGCTCACTGAGCCTGTACTTTGTCAAAGTTTTTCTCAGGTTTTGATCAGTAACCATGGTCAGCCAAGTGTACAGTCGTGGCCAAAAGTTTTGAGAATGACACAAATATTAATTTTCACAAAGTCTGCTGCCTCAGTTTGTATGATGGCAATTTGCATATACTCCAGAATGTTATGAAGAGTGTTCAGATGAATTGCAACTAATTGCAAAGTCGCTCTTTGCCATGTAAATGAACTGAATCCCCAAAAAAACATTTCCACTGCATTTCAGCACTGCCACAAAAGGACCAGCTGACATCATGTCAGTGATTCTCTCATTAACACAGGTGTGAGTGTTGACGAGGACAAGGCTGGAGATCACTCTGTCATGCTGATTGAGTTCGAATAACAGACTGGAAGCTTCAAAAGGAGGGTGGTGCTTGGAATCATTGTACTTCCTCTGTCAACCACAGTTACCTGCAAGGAAACACGTGCCGTCATCATTGCTTTGCAAAAAAAGGGCTTCAAAGGCAAGGATATTGCTGCCAGTAAGATTGCACCTAAATCAACCATTTATCGGATCATCAAGAACTTCAAGGAGAGCGGTTCAATTGTTGTGAAGAAGGGTTCAGGGCGCCCAAGAAAGTCCAGTAAGCGCCAGGACCGTCTCCTAAAGTTGATTCAGCTGCGGGATCGGGGCACCACCAGTAAGTGCATCTGCACGCACAGTGAGGCAAACTTTTGGAGGATGGCCTGGTGTCAAGAAGGGCAGCAAAGAAGCCACTTCTCTCCAGGAAAAACATCAGGGATAGACTGATATTCTGCAAAAGGTACAGGGATTGGACTGCTGAGGACTGGGGTAAAGTCATTTTCTCTGATGAATCCCCTTTCCGATTGTTTGGGGCATTCGGAAGAAAGCTTGTCCCGGAGAAGACAAGGTGACAAGGCTACCATCAGTCCTGTGTCATGCCAACAGTAAAGCATCCTGAGACCATTCATGTGTGGGGTTGCTTCTCAGCCAAGGGAGTGGGCTCACTCACAACACAGCCATGAATAAAGAATGGTACCAACACATCCTCCGAGAGCAACTTCTCCCAACCATCCAGGAACAGTTTGGTGACAAACCATGCCTTTTCCAGCATGATGGAGCACCTTGCCATAAGGCAAAAGTGATAACTAAGTGGCTCGGGGAACAAAACATCGATATTTTGGGTCCATGGCCAGGAAACTCCCCAGACCTTAATCCCATTGAGACCTTGTGGTCAATCCTCAAGAGGCGGGTGGACAAACAAAAACCCACAAATTCTGACAAACTCCAAGCATTGATTATGCAAGAATGGGCTGCCATCAGTCAGGATGTGGCCCAGAAATTAATTGACAGCATGCCAGGGCGGATTGCAGAGGTCTTTAAAAAGAAGGGTCAACACTGCAAATATTGACTCTTTGCATCAACGTCATGTAATGGTCAATAAAAGCCTTTGATACTTATGAAATGCTTGTAATTATACTTCAGTATTCCATAGTAACATCTGACAAAAATATCTAAAGACACTGAAGCAGCAAACTTTGTGGAAATTAATATTTGTGTCATTCTGTACTGTCAACTGTACTGTCGATTTAGGGCCAGCACTGCATTTTGCTTTGTGCTTGTGTTTCCCAATAAGCAATGTAGTTTTTTTTACTGTGTTGTAATTTGGTTTATTCTGATTGATTGGATGTTCTGGTCCTGAGGCTTCAGTGTGTCAGTAAAACAGGTTTGTGAATTCAGTCCCAGGACCAGATGGATGAGGGGACTCTTTGCTCAGCTCTTGGCATTGCGGGGCTTGGTAATGATTTGAGATATGTTTTACTCCCTACACCACTTTCAATAACTTTGTAGAACAGTCCTGTATGCCAAATATAATCAAATGCTTTTTGGAAGTCGATAAAGCAAAAGTATATTTTGGTATTATTTTGGTGGACACGTTTATCTATCAGGGTGTGTAGGGTGTAAATATGATCGGTCGTGCGGTGTTTTGGTATAAATCCAATTTCGCTTTTACTCAAGATATTGTGCTTATTAAGGAAGATTAGAACTTATAATTTATAATTTATAATACTACAGAAAACCTTCCGCAGGTTACTGTTCACACAAATGCCTCTGTAATTGTTGGGGTCAAATTTGTCTCCGTTCTTAAAGCTTGGGGTAATGAGTCCTTGATTCTAGATGTCAGGGAAATAACCTACACTGAGGATCAATTTAAACTGTTTTAATATAGCTAATTGAAATTGTGCACTAGTGAATTTGAGCATCTCAATTAGGATGCCATCAGGTCCACATGCTTTTTTAAATTTGAGAGCCTGAAGTTTCTTATAGAGCTCCTGGTCAGTACTTGGGGAGTCCAATGGATTTTGATTGTCCTTTATAGCTTCTTCTAATCCATTCAACTTCTTATGAATTTGGCGTTGTTCTGCGTTTGTGTCAATTTGAACAGTGTTGTAGAGTGTTTTAAAATGGGTTGTCCATATGTCGCCATTTTGTATTGCTAATTCCTCTAGTTTCGATTATTTATTTATTTCTCCAATTTTGCCAGAAGTTGTTTGTGTTTATGGACTCCTCAATTAGTGTCAGCTGCTTGCTGTTGTACTGGGATTTTTTGGTTCTGAGTGTAAGTTTATAGAGTTTTAAAGTCTCACACTAATGAAGGCATAATTCACCATTATTTGGGTCTCTGTTCTTTTGGTTTGATAGTGTTATATGTTTACATGTCTCTTCCTCAAGGGTGGGGAATATCTCCTCTGAGTGATATGGGGATTCTGGGGGGGATATATATTGCGCAAAGGAACACATATGTTTCTGTCAGTTTGAACCAAATGTGATATTTACCATTTTTATGGGATCAATTTGATTTTGTAGTTCGGATTTGTACCAAATTATCAATCCTCCAGAGTCTCTGCCTCTGTTGAGCTGTGTTTCTGTGACAGCACAATTTCCCCTCTGTAGCTTGTGGGACAGTGATTGACAATGTCTGCCTTACACCATGTCTCCTGCAGAATGATGACATCAACATCTTTAAGTGCTAAACTCTTCAGTCCAAAGGTCGATGAGTTCCACATGCTAACTGATAGCATGCTAACTGATAGCGATTTCATGTCACTATCAGTTAGTATAATGACAATAACAATAACAGTAACAGTCAGAAATACAATAACTACTAACTACTAAGTTGGTAAGAGTGAGATAAACAGCACAGTCAGAAATACAGTAACTACTAACTACTAAATTGTTAAGAGTGAGATGAATAACACAGTCAGAAATACAGTAACTACTAACTACTAAATTGTTCTGAGTGAGATGAACAGCACAGTCAGAAATACAGTAATTACTAACTACTAAGTTGTTCAGAGTGAGATGAACAGGATAACAGCAAACATGAGTTCTCTTTTTCTGTTTTCCTCCTTCCTATTCATTGAACAAGTAAACTTTTAGTACAATAGCCATTTTTGTGTGTGTGTGTGCATTTAGTGCAGTTTAGTGCAGATGTATTGGAGGAGCTGTTTAATTTCACTCAGTCCTACAGAGTTTTCCTGTTGTCTGAGGGCCTCTGCGTAGCTGCGCTGGACCTGCTGTTGGGCCCTATGGAGTGGAGGGGGGCCAGGTCTGGGCTGGGGGGCTGCCTCTCTGGTCTGGTAGAGGTGGTGGTCTGGTGTGGGATAGTAGGCTGGGCCCGGTCCAGTCTGGCTGCGCCGATGGAAGGGGTGATGCTCTGGTGGTGGGTGGGGCCTGTGGGGTGTGCTGGTCTGGTCGGGTATTGAGGGGGCCTGGGGCTCCTTGGTGGTGCAGCGGTCTGGTAGGGGTCTCTGGGTGGTCCTCTGTCCAGTGCGGCATGGGGTGTTTGTCTACGAAGTGTCACGTCCTTTAGAGACTTGGCAAAAATCCCTACTGTCTGCTTCCTCAGGTGGGAGTGGTCGTGCAGATGCTCTGGGGTGAGTGTTTGTTGGTGAGCAACATGCACGTTCCTGAATAGGCCACACCCTCTGGTGATGTCAGCATTGAGGGCTCCCGAGAGGCGCAGCGGTCTAAGGCACTGCATCTCAGTGCGAGGTGTCACTACAGTACCTGGTTCGAATCCAGGCTGTATCTCATCCGGCCGTGATTGGGAGTCCCATAGCGCGGCGCACAATTGGCACAGCGTCGTCTGGGTTTGGCCGGGGTAGACCGTCATTGTAAATAAGAATTTGTGCTTAACTGACTTGCGTAGTTAAATAAAGGTTAAATAAATAAAAAAATATTGACTTTCTGAATGGTACAGGATGACAGTCTGTGCAGGGCAGCAGAGTGGAGATGGTAATGTGGGAGTTGGGGAACCACTCAGAGGCCCTCTCCTCTACTCTGTTGACCAGGCTGCCTACTCTCTCCTGCTCCTCTCGCAGGTTGTTGGTGCTGTAGTGAATAATAATGTGGCCTGGTGTGCCAAAGTCAGGCTGGAACAGGATGTGGAGTGCATCCTGTGTTTTTGGGCACCATATTTTGAACACCTTGTGGTGGGGGAAGAGTTTATCCTCTTGGATGAATTTCCCATTTGAGTCAATGAGGATGGCCACCTCAGTGGGTTTTACCAGAGTAGTGGGTTTACGGTGTGGGGCTTGGGTGCACAGGGCCTGTTTACAAGGAGGGGTATGTGGGTGTATTTCAGGGGGGGGGGGGGCTTCGCTCTGTAGTAGGTGTCCACATGTGAGCCTCCTTGTTGACTGGGGTGTGGGTAAAGGGTGGTCGGTATGAAGGGGGGGGGGGGGGGGGGGGGTCAGTGGGGTTGTTAGGGGTGGCAGTGCTGTTCTCTGGGAACAATGTTAATATTCAACCTGAGGATTGAATATTAACATCGTTTGACATGTTTCTATGAACTTTACGGATACAATTTGGATAAAAATTCAGAAAACAAAACATATTTTACATAGGTTTAAAGATTAACTTCTTGTGAATCCAACCACGGTGTCAGATTTTAAAAATGCTTTACCGTGAAAGCATACCTTATGATTATTTGAGAACATAGCCCACTAGACAAATCATTACAAACAGTAACCAGCCATGTAGAAGAGTTACACAAGTCAGAAATAGAGATAAAATTAATCCCTTACCTTTGATGATCTTCATATGGTTGCACTCAGCAGACATTCATTTACTCAATAAATGTTCCTTTTGTTCGACAAAGTCTCTTTATATTCAAACACCTCAGTTTTGTTCGCGCGTTTTCTTCAGTAATCCACAGGCTCAAACGTAGTCAAAACAGTCAGACAAAAAATCCAAATTGTATCCGTAAAGTTCATAGAAACATGTCAAACGATGTTAATATTCAATCCTCAGGTTGTTTTTAGCCTAAATAATCGATAATATTTCAACCGGACAATAACGTCGTCAATATAAAAGGTAAACAAGAAAGGCACTCTCTCGGTCTCGCGCATGAAAAAGCTCTGTGACACTTTAGGGTCCACTCATTCAGACTGCTCTTACATCCTCATTTTTCAGAATACAAGCCTGAAACAATTTCTAAAGACTGTTGACATCTAGTGGAAGCCTTAGGAAGTGCAATATGACCCCATATTGGATAGGCAAACCTACAAACCTCAGATTTCCCACTTCCTGGTTGGATTTTTTCTCAGGTTTTTGCCTGCCATATGAGTTCTGTTATACTCACAGACATCATTCAAACAGTTTTAGAAACTTCAGGGTGTTTTCTATCCAAATCTACTAATAATATGCATATCTTAGCTTCTTGGACTGAGTAGCAGGCAGTTTACTCTGGGCACCTTATTCATCCAAGCTACTCAATACTGCCCCCAGCCATAAGAAGTTAAACGAAATGGACCGGTCGTAGCTGGATTCTTCCCCGACCTTGTACACCTTCTCCAAAACATGTTCATTGTTCAGTCCTCAAGTTCTATGCTGGAGAAGAGGTTCCTTTGTTCTCCTGTGAAACCTTTTCTCTCTCTATACTGTCTGGCCATGAGGAAGAGAGTCTCCTCCAGGAATTTACGACCTGAGATAACAGCAGCCTGGGTGTAGGCGAGAGAGAGAGGGGGAAGGCACGCTATACCCAAAGAGGGCCACGTCATGACAATACCACATGCGACACAATCATATTTACAGATCTATGGACTGCACAGCACAACTGACACGGAAGCTTTATGAGCCAAAGTTTACATGTGCTAGGACAAAATGTGACGCCACAGTGAGTAACGTGTTAGCACCATGGGCAACTACTTTGGTAACACAGGACCTAGAACAGGTTGAATGCGTGTCCCTGTCCATTGATGTGTCCAATCATGGACATGTAAAGTTGCTGCCAATAGTAGTCAGATATTGTAAGATATATGATGGCAGCACATCTGTGGAAACAAAACTGTTTGATTTTGTTGAATTGAAAGGAGAAACAGTAGAGGAAATTGCAGCTGAGGTCCTGGTGGTCATCACAAAATTTTACCTGGAAAAGAAAGTCGTGGCATTCTCTGCCGACAACACAAATACCAACTTTGGAGGACTGAATAGGCTGGGGAGCGTCAATGTCCATACCAAAGTTAAAAATCCTCTGCAGCAGGAGGTGATTGGCTTAGGTTGTCCTTCCCACATCATTCAAAACACGGACAGAACAGCTTTGGATGTTATTCCCCTTGATGTTGAGTACCTGCTCACAAAGATATTTGGATATTTTAATATTTTCACCGTCAAGAGTAGAAAGACTGAAGAGCTTTTGTGAGTTTGTTGGCCAGGAGTACCATAACATTTTAGGACACAGCAATGTTCGCTGGATATCCAAGCTCCCTGCTCTAGAAAGAGTGCTGAAAATGTATGTGCTATTGAAATCCTTTTTTCTTTCTGAAGACAAATGCCCTGTTGTCCTGCGAACAATGTTCGAAGAGCCACTGACTGAACTTTGGCTGGCCTTTGTCCATGGAAACCTGACCGTATTCAGTGACACGATCAAGATGCTTGGAGGCCAGGACCGCTGTGCTGTGGAGTCAGCTGCAATTCTGAGAAATATTGAGGAAAAATTGACTGCAAGACGTGATGACAACTTCATTCCAGTTTTTGTCAGAGGACTTCTGAGAGAGCAAGAGGAAAATGGAGAAATGTCTAAAGAGAGCTTTCTCAAAACATCCCAATCAGTCTTCACTACGGCTGTGAACTACTTGCAAGCATGGGGAAGCAAACAGATCATCTAAAAGATTTACATGGTCTCCTTTTAAAAAGGCAACCTCAGTGTGAAGAGATCCAGAAGTCAGCAGCCACACTGCAGGAAAAATGCCCCAATGTGACCATCAATGAATTTGCATTGTTTGACGAGGTTACTGGCCTGCAAGAGTTCCTAAAGGGGGGGATCACTTGAAGAATGGAAAACATCTGAGACAATAGTCAGAGATGGAGCACGGTGGTTATCCACTTCAAAGAGAACGACATCTCACACACTAGCCTGGCTAGATTAGCGTCTGTTGTCATGTGCTTACCTGGAAGTTATGCACCAGTCGAGAGAGTGTTCTCCTAAATGAATGATATATGGACAGCAGCAAGGAATATGTTCACTGTTCCTACCATCAAGGCCATGCTTATTGTGAAGACAAACTTCAACCTCCCCTGCCAGGAGTTCATCGAGAAACTGGCCAAAGACAGAGCAATCCTGAATAAGATGCATTCTTCTGAGAAATATACAGATTAGGTTGGTATAAGTATATTATGTAGTTACCAATCTCATCATCGTCTTATTTCTTTATTATGTTAAGTATTTCACATCGACTATTGTCTCTGTTTTTTTTCTATTTTGCTCATGTTCTCTTCTGCTGTTATTCTACCCAGACTAGCAGGACCACTGAATGGCTGTTCAGATCGGACAGTTCTGTCTTGTCTGTAATGTTTCTGTAATATAGTTGTGTTCTCTATCACAGTGTGTCTGTTAGACTAAATACATGAAACCGGAATTGTCCCCCATTTTTATTTCATAGATAATAACATTGGATATTTTAATTATATATTGACCGCCGAACTGGAAATGTCCCCGGTTTTCATTTCAGAAATCTGGTCACATTAGTGTAAAATAACAGGTTTGTAACAGTCCTGTTGTGTGAGCAGTCAGCAAACAAAGTTTCCGGGTTCTCCTTCTGGGTTCTCCCTCTGGGTTCTGTGTTTAAAATTGATTCTTCCCTTCTCAGATTTGATTTCTGCTGGAAATTCAAAAAAGGGGGGAGGGGGGGGAGTCTCACAGTCTCTGCTGCTGCTGCTAGCAATGCCTCAGTGGCCATGTTGCTATGGTTACCACAAGTAAACAGTTGGAGCTAGCTAGTGAGCTAGCAAATTTGAATTTAGCTAGCATGATTAAGATTGGTCATTTAACTCACACTCTGTCAATCTTTTCCTCCTGTGTTGATCTTCAGTTGTACAATTTGATTACCTATATATTTGTTGCTAATTTAATAGTGTAATCTCACTCTTAACCAGAAAGTTATAAAAAGTATGGAGCTATTTGTCTACATTACTGCCTCTCTCTCTCTCTCTCTTTCTCTCCCTCTCATCTGTCTCTCCAGGTGGCTACAGATAAGGACAATGGTATCCTGCTCTACAAGGAGGACCATGATCCTCTAGCCCTGGAGCTGTACCAGGGACACATACGCATCATCTACGACATCGCTAACTACCCGCTGACCACTGTCTACAGGTCAGCACACACACACAGATTAAACATCATTATAATAGAGTAATGGAGGTGAGAAAACAGTGGAGGGGTCATCAGTGGGAACTCTGGGAAGCTAGTTAGTGTTGCATTAGGGGTTATATCAGCCATAGCACTCCTTGGGACTTGTGAGAATGGGGAAGGAGAGTGGCTGTAATTTGAGCCAGTCAGCCATAACAGAGCAGGGGAGGGAAGGTGATTTGAAATTATATTCACCTGATCCTCCCTCAGCCCCATAACCAGCCCCAGCCTTAGCTCCATCCCCAGCTCCAACCCCAGCGCAAGGCCTGTCTCCCAGCCCAAGTCTGTCTGATGCGTCATGGCTTCCTCATTTTGTTCTGCATCTCCAGACTCTCCCCCTCAGTAGTCCCTTGTTTTCCCCGGAGTGACGTAACGTTCTGCGGCTTTGGCAGCGCCGCAACCATTGTCTTTGGGGAGCAGAGGATGTTTTGCGGGTAGCGGGGTGCGTGTGAGGAGACGGGATGGGAAAGTGAGGAGGGGAATTACCCGTCTGCTCCTATTAGTGTGACATGTGCCACCCCAGAGGCCTGGCACAACCCAGAGTACACATCTCCCAGGGCATTCCTGAGGTCTCCCTGTGATAGTCAGCATTACCATTAACCGTGTGGAACCAGAGCAGCAGGTCTCACTCCGAGCCAGGGCCTCAATTTTACACTGCTCCCGCCCAGTGAGGTGCAGATGTGGACGGACTGTCAGGGGAAGCCCAATCTATAAGTTGAGCTTCGTGGAGGTAGAGAGGGAGAGAGAGTCGTGGTGGTGGCTGCGGTCGCTGCATTCCTCAGCCCTCTGTGTAGTAAAGATGCGGCGGGAGCAGGGCGGGAGTAGGGCAGGAGGGGCCGGGAGCGGGGTGGGAGCAGGGCGGGAGTGGGGCAGGAGGGGCCGGGAGCAGGGTGGGAGCAGGGCGGGAGTGGGGCAGGAGGGGCCGCGAGCGGGGTGGGAGCAGGGCGGGAGATAGAAAGGAGACAGGAGAATGAAGACAGGAGATGGGAGAGAGGAGATAGAGGAGACAGAAAAGAGGAGGGAGGAGACAGGGGAAGGTAGACAGGAGAGAGGAAACAGGAGAGAGCACAGCTAGGAGAAGATGAGAAGAGGTGGAGGATGGAGGAGGAGAGGAGTTCACGTGGGAATGAAGGGCTGCTGGTGAGAGGGGAGAGGAGAGAGCGGTGAGAAAAACAGGAAGGAGAAGTGAGAGTGGATGAGGGTAGTCTGGTCAAGTGATGGAAAGGTGAGGGGTGAACCACTCATCTGTCCAGACCTAATCTGGAGAGAAGAGGGAGGGAGAGGAGGAGGTAGCAGGGTACAGGACTCATTACTATCAGATGAATGCCTGGGTCCTCACTGTGTTCATGTCCTGCCCTTTACCAAATGCCACAGTAATCCCTCTATTAGTTTAAGGGAACTCGTCTGACATTATTCAGGAGATGGAGGGAGAGGAAAAGGGGAAGGGGCATAGAAACATCACAGAAGATTGACCGAGAGTGTTACAGGAGGAGTTAGAGAGGGTTTGATGGGGAGCATAGAAACATCACAGAAGATTGAACGAGAGCGTTTCAATCGTTACCCAATTCCCTCCCACTCTTTCTAGGTTCAGCCATCCACTGCCACGCCTACACTATTTTTATTGGTAGGTACCCTTCAGAAAGTAGTCATTGCCTGCCATGTCACTGTGATTTAGAGCAATGGAGAAGAGCCTATAGAGGGGTCAAAGTGTCTCTCTCTCTTCTCTGTCGCTTTTCTCTGTTCCACTCAGCGTCAGCACAAGACGTCTCTTTGTGAGCCGAATGCCACGTTAGAGCTGAGTGAAGCTGAGTCACAGTGGAGAGGTGAAGAGAGAAGAGGACATGCAGCTTGTGAACAAAGTGGGCTACTGGTAGAGACTGAGACAGACTGGTAGAGAGAGAGAATGGTAGAGAGAGAGAGAGAGACTGGTAGAGAGAGAGACTGGTAGAGAGAGGGAATGGTAGAGAGAGAGAATGGTAGAGAGAGAGACTGGTAGAGAGAGAGACTGGTAGAGAGAGAGAGACTGGTAGAGAGAGAGAGACTGGTAGAGAGAGAGAGACTGGTAGAGAGAGAGAGACTGGTAGAGAGAGAGACTGGTAGAGAGAGAGAGAGAGAGAGAGAGAGACTGGTAGAAATACACTATGGAAAAAGAAGGAACAGCACGTCAGAAATCAGCTCAATGTAATTGAAGAATCCATAGAAAATTGGAAAACTCTAAACAAACAACAACACGAAGAGTTATCTATCCAAAGGAGATGTATGGATAAACCACTTCTCCAATCTTTTTGGCTCTATAACAAAGAATAAACAGCAAAAACATATACATGATCAAATACAAATCTCAGAATCAACTATTAAAGACTACCAGAACCCGCTGGATTCTTCAATCACATTGAATCAACTACAGGACAAAATACAATCCCTCCAACCCAAAAAGGCCTGTGTGGTTGATGGTATCCTCAATGAAATGATCAAATATACAGACCACAATTTCCAATTGGCTAAATTTAAAACATACAACATTATAAAATCCATGTACACAAACCACAAGTTTAAATTGTAAAAAAACACACATTTATTTCCACGGGTCATGGGCTGAGACAGAGATGCAGCTTAAGCCCCACCCTCTTCAACATATATATCAACGAATTGGTGAGGGCACTAGAAGAGTCTGCAGCACCCGGCCTCACCCTACAAGAATCTGAAGTTTTTGTCTACTTTTTGTCTACTATTTGCTAATGATCTGGTGCTTCTGTCCCCAAGCAAGGAGGGCCTACAGCAGCACCTAGATCTTCAGCACAGATTCTGTCAGACCTAGGCCCTGACAGTACATCTCAGTAAGACAAAAATAATGGTGTTACAAAAAAGGTCCAGTTGCCACGACCACAAATACAAATTCCATCTAGACACTGTTGCCCTAGAGCACACAAACAAACTATACATACCTCGACCTTAACATCAGCGCCACAGGTAACTTCCACAAAGCTGTGAACGATCTGAGAGACAAGGCAAGGAGGGCCTTCTATGCCACAAAAGGAACATAACATTTGACATACCAATTAGGATCTGGCTAAAAATAAGTGAATCAGTTATAGAACCCATTGCCCTTCATGGTTGTGAGGTCTGGGGTCCACTCACCAACCAAGAATTCACAAAATGGGACAAACACCAAATTGAGACTGCATGCAAAATTATGCCAAAATATCCTCAGTGTACAAGGTAAAACACCAAATAATGTATGCAGAGCAGAATTAGGCCGATCCCCAATAATGATCCAAATCCAGAAAAGAGCCGTTAAATTCTACAACCACCTAAAAGGAATCGATTCCCAAACCTTCCATAACAAAGCCATCACCTACAGAGAGATGAACCTGGAGAAGAGCCCCCTAAGCAAGCTGGTCCTGGGGCTCTGTTCACAAACAAACAGACTCCACAGAGCCCCAGGACAGCGACACAATTAGACCCAACCAAATGATGAGAGAACTAAAAGATAATTACTTGACACATTGGAAAGAATTAACAAAAAACCTGAGCAAACTGGAATGCTATTTGGTCCTAAACAGAGAGCACACAGTGGCAGAATACCTGCCCACTGTGATTGATCTAAAATTAAGGAAATCTTTGATTATGTACAGACTCAGTGAGCATATCCCTGCTATTGAGAAAGGCCGCCGTAGGCAGACCTGGCTCTCAGGAGAAGAGAGGCTATGTGCACACTGCCCACAAAACGAGGTGGAAACTGAGCTGCGCTTCCTAACCTCCTGCCAAATGTATGACCGTATTAGAGACGCATATTTCCCTCAGATTACACAGACCCACAAAGAATTCGAAAATAAATCCAATTTTGATAAACTCCCATATCTATTTGGTGAAATTCCACAGTGTGCCATCACAGCAGCAAGATTTGTGACCTGTTGCCACAACAAAAGGGCAACAAGTGAAGAACAAACACCATTCTAAATATAACCTATATTTATGTTTATTTATTTTCCCTTTTATACTTTAACTATTTGCTCATCATTACAACGCTGTATACAGACATAATATGACATGTGAGTGTAATGTTAACTTTTCATTTGTTATTGTTTATTTCACTTTTGTTTATTATCTATTTCACTTGCTTTGGCAATGTAAATGTTTCCCATGCCAATAAAGCCCCTTCATTTTAAAATTGATAGAGAGAGAGAGAGAGAGGGCTACTGCAACAGTAAAGCCAGCAGTTGTCTCTGAGAACAGACAAAACAGACCCAGACAGAACAGATCCAGACAAAACAGACCCAGACAGAACAGATCCAGACAGAACAGACCCAGACCGAGCAGATCTAGACAGACACAGACAGAACAGACAGAACAGACACAGACAGAACAGACAGAACAGACACAGACAGAACAGACAGAACAGATCCAGACAGAACAGATAAAGACAGAACAGATCTAGACAGACCCAGACAGAACAGATCCAGACAGAACAGATAAAGACAGAACAGATCTAGACAGAACAGATAAAGACAGAACAGATCTAGACAGACCCAGACAGAACAGATCCAGACAGACAGAACAGATCCAGACAGACCCAGACATAACATATCCAGACATAACAGATCCAGATAGACCCAGACAGAACAGATCTAGACAGAACAGATCTAGACAGACACAGACAGAACAGATCCAGACAGAACAGACCCAGACAGAACAGACCCAGACAGAACAGATCCAGACAGAACAGATCCAGACAGAACATATCTAGACAGACACAGACAGAACAGACCCAGACAGAACAGATCTAGACAGACACAGACAGAACAGATCCAGACAGAACAGACCCAGACAGAACAGATCCAGACAGACCCAGACATAACATATCCAGACATAACAGATCCAGATAGACCCAGACAGAACAGATCTAGACAGAACAGATCTAGACAGACACAGACAGAACAGATCCAGACAGAACAGATCCAGACAGAACAGACCCAGACGGAACAGACCCAGACGGAACAGACCCAGACAGAACAGACCCAGACAGAACAGATCCAGACAGAACAGATCTAGACAGAACATATCTAGACAGACACAGACAGAACAGATCTAGACAGATCCAGACAGAACAGACCCAGACAGAACAGATCCAGACAGAACAGATCTAGACAGACACAGACAGAACAGACCCAGACAAAACATATCCAGACAGAACAGATGCAGACATACCCAGACAGTGGAGTCACTGGACCGGACCGTAACTCAGCTGTGTAGTGAGCTTGTGGCTCCGGCTCCTGTAGACAGAGGCTGAGTCCCAAATAGAACCCTATTACCGATATAGTGGATAAAGTGCCAATTGACAGCAAGTGTTCCACAGAGATCAGGAGAATGGAGTGTGACGTCTGGCTGGCGGATACACCACCAACAGGAACCCTAAAAGAGACCGGCGTACCTCGACCATGTTTAGCTCCCTGTCTCTGGGAAGCTGGAGTCAACTGCTTTCAAGGGCATAGCTGAAAACACTGTTGTGTTTATTTGCACCTGGCTGCCCCCGCCATTAAGATGGTTTAGATAGTTGCTGTTAGACCTGGCTAGCCCCCGCCATTAAGATGGTTTAGATAGTTGCTGTTAGACCTAGCTAGCCCCAGCCATTAAGATGGTTTAGATAGTTGCTGTTAGACCTAGCTAGCCCCAGCCATTAAGATGGTTTAGATAGTTGCTGTTAGACCTAGCTAGCCCCAGCCATTATGATGGTTTAGATAGTTGCTGTTAGACCTAGCTAGCCCCAGCCATTATGATGGTTTAGATAGTTGCTGTTAGACCTGGCTAGCCCCAGCCATTAAGATGGTTTAGATAGTTGCTGTTAGACCTGGCTAGCCCCAGCCATTAAGATGGTTTAGATAGTTGCTGTTAGACCTGGCTAGCCCCAGCCATTAAGATGGTTTAGATAGTTGCTGTTAGACCTGGCTAGCCCCAGCCATTATGATGGTTTAGATAGTTGCTGTTAGACCTGGCTAGCCCCAGCCATTATGATGGTTTAGATAGTTGCTGTTAGACCTAGCTAGCCCCAGCCATTAAGATGGTTTAGATAGTTGCTGTTAGACCTAGCTAGCCCCAGCCATTAAGATGGTTTAGATAGTTGCTGTTAGACCTAGCTAGCCCCCGCCATTATGATGGTTTAGATAGTTGCTGTTAGACCTAGCTAGCCCCCGCCATTAAGATGGTTTAGATAGTTGCTGTTAGACCTAGCTAGCCCCAGCCATTAAGATGGTTTAGATAGTTGCTGTTAGACCTAGCTAGCCCCAGCCATTATGATGGTTTAGATAGTTGCTGTTAGACCTGGCTAGCCCCAGCCATTAAGATGGTTTAGATAGTTGCTGTTAGACCTGGCTAGCCCCAGCCATTAAGATGGTTTAGATAGTTGCTGTTAGACCTGGCTAGCCCCAGCCATTAAGATGGTTTAGATAGTTGCTGTTAGACCTAGCTAGCCCCAGCCATTATGATGGTTTAGATAGTTGCTGTTAGACCTGGCTAGCCCCAGCCATTATGATGGTTTAGATAGTTGCTGTTAGACCTGGCTAGCCCCCGCCATTAAGATGGTTTAGATAGTTGCTGTTAGACCTAGCTAGCCCCAGCCATTAAGATGGTTTAGATAGTTGCTGTTAGACCTAGCTAGCCCCAGCCATTAAGATGGTTTAGATAGTTGCTGTTAGACCTAGCTAGCCCCAGCCATTAAGATGGTTTAGATAGTTGCTGTTAGACCTAGCTAGCCCCAGCCATTAAGATGGTTTAGATAGTTGCTGTTAGACCTAGCTAGCCCCAGCCATTATGATGGTTTAGATAGTTGCTGTTAGACCTGGCTAGCCCCAGCCATTAAGATGGTTTAGATAGTTGCTGTTAGACCTGGCTAGCCCCAGCCATTAAGATGGTTTAGATAGTTGCTGTTAGACCTAGCTAGCCCCAGCCATTAAGATGGTTTAGATAGTTGCTGTTAGACCTAGCTAGCCCCAGCCATTAAGATGGTTTAGATAGTTGCTGTTAGACCTGGCTAGCCCCAGCCATTAAGATGGTTTAGATAGTTGCTGTTAGACCTGGCTAGCCCCAGCCATTAAGATGGTTTAGATAGTTGCTGTTAGACCTGGCTAGCCCCAGCCATTAAGATGGTTTAGATAGTTGCTGTTAGACCTAGCTAGCCCCAGCCATTAAGATGGTTTAGATAGTTGCTGTTAGACCTAGCTAGCCCCAGCCATTATGGTGGTTTAGATAGTTGCTGTTAGACCTAGCTAGCCCCAGCCATTAAGATGGTTTAGATAGTTGCTGTTAGACCTGGCTAGCCCCAGCCATTAAGATGGTTTAGATAGTTGCTGTTAGACCTGGCTAGCCCCAGCCATTAAGATGGTTTAGATAGTTGCTGTTAGACCTGGCTAGCCCCAGCCATTAAGATGGTTTAGATAGTTGCTGTTAGACCTGGCTAGCCCCAGCCATTAAGATGGTTTAGATAGTTGCTGTTAGACCTAGCTAGCCCTAAGAGGAGCCAGCCAGGCAACACCCCCCCCCCCCCCCCCCCAATTCTTTAGACCCCATACACTAAACAGTTCACCAGTGGAAACCTAATTGAGGTTGCTTACAGCTGCAATCTGGAACTTTTTGGGTTATCTGCAAAACATCAATTTAAACCAGTCTACATTGTATGCAATTGATAGCGCTGGGTAGTTACATTTTGAAATGTAAATAGGGTCTACAGCATGGGTGTCAAACTCTGGCCCGCGGGCCAAATTTGGCCCGCGGGGTAATTATATTTGGCCCGCGAGACAATACCAAATTACTACTAGAGCTGGCCCGCCGGTATTATACAGCGCATTCACCGCTAATACTACGAATCCCATAATGCTCTGCTGTTGTTTTCGCGCGCCAATCAGGACAGGACCCAGAAACGCCCTCTCCTCTGTGACAGTAGTCATAGCAACATAGACGCTACAACTGTCAGCGCGCTATCCCTTCCCAAAAATGGCGAAAAGAAAGGCAGAAAACAGGAGCTTTCTGAACAAGTGGGAGGCAGAATATCTGTTTACATATGTAAAAGACAAACCTGTTTGTCTTGTTTGTGGAGTCAACGTGGCTGTAAGTAAGGAGTACAACATTAGACGACACTATGAAACGAAACACCATTGACAAATACAAGGACCTGGACATGACTCAAAGGAGCCAGAAAGTAGAGGAGATGAAAATAAGTTTGGTTTCACAACAGAATATGTTCAAAAAAGCCACATCACAAAGTGCTGGCTTGGGCACATCAGATTAGATCAGTGTGCAATAATTAACGTTTTCTTTGTGCACTTTTTCTTGCTACAAGGCATGGGCTTGAATGGTTGATTGATTTATTATCATTTTATTTGTAAAATTATTAGCCAGTGGAAAAAGTTTATTTTGGTATTTAAATCAGAAGGCTGCAAATAGAAAAGAGGCATACGATTTTTATTTACATTTTATTTATTTAATAAATGAATGCCATTGATGTGTTTTTTCATTTGAAATTCGATTTTGCATGTCTCCACTATTAAATTATATATTGTATGGTAATAAGCGATGCTTGTTCCATATTCAATGTTAAAGCAAAACTTGTTTGGGTCCATATTAAAAGGTTAATTTGTTCAATGTTGGCCCGCGACTTTGTTCAGGTTTTACATTTTGGCCCACTGGGTATTTGAGTTTGACACCCCTGGTCTACAGGGTAGCTGGTTCAAGATATCTTTCTCTGATAAAGGCAACCAGTAAGTTTGTGTTATTTAGAATGTGGCTTGGTAAAGAGAGGAAGATGGAGTATTTTATTCTCTGCTGACAGGAAATGTACTTCCCTCAGTCGACCTGCAGGGTGCTGCTGAAATCTGCCACAGCTTTCTGTTCGCTTTTATTGAATTCCATAATGGGCTGGTTTAAGCTAATACGCAGGCTGGGCACACATCAAAGACACCACATCCCCATCGAAAAAATATAGCCTCTGGAAAACTTCAGCTTGTCAAAACACAGACAAAGCCCAAAATTGGCAAAAGTTGGAGGGCTGAGCTACACGGTTCACCTTTTTAGACTGGACCTCTGCTGCCTCTCTGTGGTCATATGGTATCATAGCAAGATGGGAAATCCTCTGTCGATTTTCTTCCCCAAACCCTTTTCCCTGCTACTCCCCCTTAGCCAGGATGTGCATGTGGGCTTTCAGATTGCCAGTAACGAATGACGGCTGTAAAAATCAGAGACACTGGATGACAATGGCATTGAAGTGTAATAAAGCCAGACTTCCATGGTGGTATTTATGTATTAAATGGAAGCAGAAGCTGGCTCCCGAGTGGCACAGAGGTCTAATGCATTGCATCTCAGTGCTAAAGGTGTAACTACAGACCCTGGTTTGATTCCAGGCTGTATCACAACCGGCCGTGATTGGGAGTCCCATAGGGGGGCGCACAATTGGCCCAGGGTCGTCCGGGTTATGGTTTTGCCGGAGTAGGCCGTCATTGTAAATAAGAATTTGTTTCAAACGTACTGACAAAGGTAAAAAAAAAAAAACGGGTTGTTTGCAAAAGGCCTGTTTTCAGATTGGAATGAAATTACAAGGCCATAATGCAAACCACACATGATGCAGCGATTATACCGGACGGGACGGGGGGTGTGGTTCAGCTGTATCAGACCGCTCTAATACAGGATGAGTAAAGGCCTAGTGCACTACTTTTGTGAAGAAAAAATATATATCATTTTTTGTCAAATGTTTTTATTAATATGATTTTACGTTTTTTTTTTACTGGCTGTTAATGTAATAATACAGTCATTGAACCACTGCAGGAACTGTCAATCAAACGTTTTTAACAATCAGCCAATAGGAGAGCTGCAGTAGGGAGGAGCCTTGCTACACTTGCCTGATGGCATGCTGTTTTTGGATTAGACCACAACCCAATAGCGGTAAGGATAGAAAGAGCTAGTTTTGAGCTGCACTCAATTTCACCACCCAGACCCAATTATTCTCTCTCTCTCTCTCTCTCTCTCTCTCTCTCAATTTTTTTCAATTCAATTTGCTTTATTGGCATGACATAACAATGTACATATTGCCAAAGCTTATTTTGGATATTTACAATATAAAAATAAAAATGAGAATCAAAATTGTCAACGGGACAACAGTAACAACAATAACCAAGTGTCAAAATAACCATACATTCAACAATAACAATAAACATACAGTAGAGTACATGTGCAGGTTGATTGGTCTGTCAGACACTGTCCCTCAACTTATGGCAGGCAGCAATGTAGTGCGCTGCCAACCCACAGCTCTCTGCGTCCTCCCCCAACAGGACGGGTAGCCTACTCTCATCAGAGAGGTCTTTGAAACCTTGAATAAGGGTTTCAAATTTGGGGAAATGACACTCTCTAATTGTTTTATATTTTTGACATTTTGTCAGGAAATGCAGCTCCGTCTCAGGTTCTGCTATTATGCAGTGGTTGCACAGCCTTTCGTCTACAGGGAGCCAGGTTTTCCTGTGTCTACCCTTCTCAATGGCATGGCTGTGCTCACTGAGCCTGTACTTTGTCAAGGTTTTTCTAAGGTTTTGATCAGTAACCATGGTCAAATATTTAGCCACAGTGTACTGTCGATTTAGGGCCAGATAGCACTGCATTTTGCTTTGTGTTTGTGCTTGTGTTTCCCAATAAGCAATATAGTTTTGTTTTGACTGTGTTGTAATTTGGTTTATCCTGATTGATTGGATGTTCTGGTCCTGAGTTAGTAGAACAGGTTTGTGAACTCAGCCCCAGGACCAGCTGGATGAGGGGACTCTTTTCTTTGCTCAGCTCTTGGCATTGCAGGGCTTGGTAGTGATATTTTATTTTATTTTTTATTTCACCTTTATTTAACCAGGTAGGCAAGTTGAGAACACGTTCTCATTTACAATTGCGACCTGGCCAAGATAAAGCAAAGCAGTTCGACACATACAACAACACATAGTTACACATGGAGTAAAACAAACATACAGTCAATAATACAGTGAAAAATAAGTCTATATACAATGTGAGCAAGTGAGGTGAGATAAGGGAGGTGAAGGCAAACAAAATATATATATAAATAAATAAAAATATAAAAAAGGCCATGGTGGCGAAGTAAATACAATATAGCAAGTAAAAACACTGGAATGGTTGGTTTGCAGTGGAAGAATGTGCAAAGTAGAGATATGAGAGGGGGTCACTGTATTTTAGATGTTTCCAAAACTTAATAGCTCTTTTTTTAGTTTTTATTATTAGTGGATATTGGCCTAATTCTGCCCTGCATGCATTGTTTGTAGTTTTCCTCTGGACATGTAAGATAATCTTACAGAACTCTGCATGCAGGGTTTCAATGGGGTGTTTGTCCCATTTGATGAAATCTTGTTTTGCAAGTGGACCCCACACCTCGCTGCCATAAAGTGCAATTGGTTCAATGACACATTCAATTAGTATTTCAATTTGAAATTGATTTTTAATGGCGTAGAATGCCCTGCGTGCTTTCTCTCTCAGTTCATTCACTGCCTCATTAAGGTGTCCAGTTGAGCTTATTTTTAATCCTAAGTAATTGTAGTGTGTGCAGTACTCTATATATTTTGTACCAATTGAGAACTTTGGTCTAATTCCCTGAGATCTGGATCTTCTCTGGAAAATCATTATTTTAGTCTTTTTGGGGTTTACTGCCAGGGCCCAGGTCTGGCAGTACTGCTCTAGCAGGTCCAGGCTCTGCTGTAGGCCATGTGCTGTGGGTGACAGCAGGCATAGGTCATCTGCGAAGAGTAGAAATTTAACCTCTGAATTGTGGAGACTAACACCAGGGGCTGAGGATTTTTCTAGAATAGTGGCCAATCCGTTGATGTAAATATTGAAGAGTGCAGGGCTCAGATTACAACCCTGACGAAGGCCCCGCCCCTGGTTAAAGAATTCTGTTCTTTTCTTACCAATTTTAATCCTGCACGTATTGCCAGTATACATGGATTTAATTATGTCATATGTTTTACCCCCTACACCACTTTCAATAACTTTGTAGAACAGTCCTGTATGCCAAATAGAATCAAATGCTTTTTGGAAGTCGATAAAGCAAGCGTATATTTTGGTATTATTTTGGTGGACATGTTTATCTATCAGGGTGTGTAGGGTGTAAATATGATCAGTTGTGCGATGTTTTGGTATGAATCCAATTTGGCTTTTACTCAAGACATTGTGCTTATTAAGGAAGTTTAGAACTCTTACATTTATAATACTACAGAAAACCTTCCCCAGGTTACTGTTCACACAAATGCCTCTGTAATTGTTAGGGTCAAATTTGTCTCCGTTTTTAAAGATTGGGGTTATGAGTCCTTGATTCCAGATGTCAGGGAAATAACCTACACTCAGGATCAAATTAAACAGTTTTAATATAGCCAATTGAAATTGTGCACTAGTGAGTTTGAGCATCTCAGTTAGGATGCCATCAGGTCCACATGCTTTTTTAAATTTGAGAGCCTGAAGTTTCTTATAGAGCTCCTGGTCAGTAATTGGGGAGTCCAATGGATTTTGATTGTCCTTTATAGCTTTTTCTAATCCATTCAACTTCTCATGAATTTGGCGTTGTTCTGCGTTTGTGTCAATTTGAACGGTGTTGTAGAGTGTTTTAAAATGGGTTGTCCATATGTCACCATTTTGTATCGCTAATTCCTCTTGGTTAGATTTTTTTAGTTTTTTCCAATTTTGCCAGAAGTTGTTTGTGTTTATGGACTCCTCAATTAGTGTCAGCTGCTTGCTGTTGTACTGTGCTTTTTTGGTTCTGAGTGTACGTTTATAGAGTTTTAAAGTCTCACAGTAATGAAGGCGTAATTCACCATTATTTGGGTCTCTGTGCTTTTGGTTGGATAGTGTTCTATTTTTTTACAATCTGCATCAAACCAGTTGTCATCTGTGATCTTTTTTGTTTTGTTTTTTATCAATTTCAATTGTGCTTCTTTTGCCGTTTGCCTGAATATATAGTTGATGTTTTGTACTGATAGATTGATGTCTTCTTTACTGTGAGTGAATGTGGTATCCAGACAGTTATCTAAGAGTCTTTGGATATTTTGGTTACAGGTTGCTTTCTGGTATTCTTCTGTGCTGTTTTGGGCCCATCTGTATGAATTTCTGATGTTGTACAGCTTACTGGGCTGTGAATGTGTGGTTGTTTCCATATCTGTTCTTTTGAGGAACAATGTAATTTGGCTGTGATCAGACAGAGGTGTTAGTGGCTTGACAGTGAATGAGCTGAGAGAGAAAGGGTCAATGTCTGTGATCATATATCTCTCTCTCTCTCTCTCTCTCTCTCTCTCTCTCTCTCTCTCTCTCTCTCTCTCTCTCTCTCTCTCTCTCTCTCTCTCTCTCTCTCTCTCTCTCTCTCTCTCTCTCTCTCTCTCTCTCTCTCTATTTATGGGTCTTTATTGGCATGGGAAACATATGTTTACATTGCCAAAGCAAGTGAAATAGATAAAGTTTACATACACTTAGGTTGGAGTCATTAAAACTCGTTTTTCAACCACTCATACACTTGTCTTGTTAACAAACTATTGTTTTGGCAAGTCGGTTAGGACATCTACTTTGTGCATGACACAAGTAATTTTTCCAACAATTGTTTACAGACAGATTATTTCACTTATAATTCACTGTATTACAATTCCAGTGGGTCAGAAGTTTACATACATTAAGTTGACTGTGCCTTTCAACATCTTGGAAAATTCCAGAAAATGGCGTCATGGGTTTAGAAGCTTCTGATAGGATAATCGAAAAGTACGTATCAATCCCAGAACAACAGCAAAGGACCTTGTGAAGATGCTGGAGGAAACAGGTACAAAAGTATCTATATCCACAATAAAACGAGTCCTATATCAACATAACCTGAAAGGCCGCTCAGCAAGGAAAAAGCCACTGCTCCAAAACCGCCATAAAAAATCCAGCCTATGGTTTGCAACTGCACATGGGTACAAAGATTGTACTTTTTGGAGAAATGTCCTCTGGTCTGATGAAACAAAAATAGAACTGTTTGGCCATAATGACCATCGTTATGTTTGGAGGAAAAAGGGGGAGGCTTACAAGCCGAAGAACACCATCCCAACCGTGAAGCACGGGGGTGGCAGCATCATGTTGTGGGGGTACTTTGCTGCAGGAGGGACTTCACAAAATAGATGGCATCATGAGGTAGGAAAATTATGTGGCTATATTGAAGCAACATCTCAAGACATCAGAGGAAGTTAAAGCTTGGTCACAAATGCGTCTTCCAAATGGACAATGACCCCAGCATACTTCCAAAGTTGTGGCAAAATGGCTTAAGGACAACAAAGTCAAGGTATTGAAGTGGCCATCACAAAGCCCTGACCTCAATCCTACAGAAAATGTGTGGGAAGAACTGAAAAAGCGTGTGCGAGCAAGGAGGCCTAAAAACCTGACTCAGTTACATCAGCTCTGTCAGGAGGAATGATCCAAAATTCACCCTACTTATTGTGGGAAGCTTGTGGAATGCTACCCAAAACATTTGACCCAAGTTAAACAATTTAAAGGCAATGCTACCAAATACTAATTGAGTGTATGTAAACTTCTGACCCACTGGGAATGTGATGAAAGAAATAAAAGCTGTAATAAATGATTCTCTACTATTATTCTGATATTGCACATTCTTAAAATAAAGTTGTGATCCTAATTGACCTAAGACAGGGAATTTTTACTAAGATTAAATGTCAGGGATTGTGAAAAACTGAGTTTAAATGTATTTGTCTAAGGTGTATGTAAACTTCTGACTTCAACTGTATATACAGTGTTGTAACGATGTGCAAATAGTTCAAGTACAAAAGGGAAAATAAATAAACATAAATATAGGTTATATTTACAATGGTGTTTTTTCGTCACTGGTGGCGGTTTTGTTGTGGCAACAGGTCACAAATCTTATTGCTGTGATGGCACAGTGGTATTTCACCCAATAGATATGCGAGTTTATCAAAATTAGATTTCTTCCGAATTCTTTGTGGGCCTGTGTAATCTGAGGGAAATATGTGTCTCTAATATGGTCATGCATTTGGCAGGAGGTTAGGAAATGCAGCTCAGTTTCCACCTCATTTTTTGGGCAGTGTGCACATAGCCTGTCTTCTCTTGAGAGCAAGACTATGCAAGGCTATGCTCACTGAGTCTGTACATAGTCAAAGATTTCCTTAATTTTGGGTCAGTCACGGTGGTCAGGTATTCTGCCACAATGTACTCTCCGTTTAGGGCCAAATAGCATTCTAGTTTGCTCAGGTTTTTTGTCAATTCTTTCCAATGTCTCAAGTAATTATCTTTTTGTTTACTCATCATTTGGTTGGGTCTAATTGTGTTGCTGTCCTGGGGCTCTGTGGGGCCTGTTTGTGTTTGTGAACAGAGCCCCAGGACCAGCTTGCTTAGGGGGCTCTTCTCCAGGTTCATCTCTCTGTAGGTGATGGCTTTGTTATGGAAGGTTTGGGAATCGCTTCCTTTTAGGTGGTTGTAGAATTTAACAGCTCTTTTCTGGATTTTGATCATTAGCGGGTATCGGCCTAATTCTGCTCTGCATACATTATTTGGTATGTTACGTTGTACACTGAGGATATTTTTGCAGAATTCTTCATGCGGAGTCTCAATTTGGTATTTGTCCCATTTTGTGAATTCTTGGTTGGTGAGCGGACCCCAGACCTCACAACCATGAAGGGCAATGGGTTCTATAACTGATTCAATTATTTTTTAGCCAGATCCTAATTGGTATGTCAAGTTTTATGTTCCTTTTGATGGCATAGAAGGCCCTTGCCTTGTCTCTCAGGTCGTTCACAGCTTTGTGGAAGTTACCTGTGGCGCTGATGTTTAGGCCGAGGTATGTATAGTTTGTTTGTGTGCTCTAGGGCAACGGTGTCTAGATGGAATTTGTATTTGTGGTCCTGGCAACTGGACCTTTTTTGTAACACCATTATTTTTGTTTTACTGAGATTTACTGTCAGGGTCCAGGTCTGACAGAATCTGTGCCGAAGATCTAGGTTCTGCTGTAGGCCCTCCTTGGTTGGGTACAGAAGCACCAGATCATCAGCAAACAGTCAACATTTGACTTCAGATTCTAGTAAGCTGAGACCGGGACTGTTCTAGTGTCCTCGCCAATTCGTTGGGGCTTAAGCTGCATCCCTGTCTCACCCCATGGTGAAAAGAAATGTGTGTGTTTTTTGCCAATTTGAACTGCACACTTTGTGTACATGATTGTGTACATGGTTTGTATAATGTTGTATGTTTTTCCCCCAAGACCACTTTCCATCAATTTGTTTAGCAGACCCTCATGCCAAATTTTGTCAAATGCTTTTTTGAAATCAACAAAGCATGAGAAGACTTTGCATTTGTTTTGGTTTGTTTGTTTGTCAATTAGGGTGTGCATGGTGAATACGTGGTACGTAGCCAATTGGAATTTGTGGTCTGTATATTTTTTCTCTGTCTCTCTCTCTCTTTCTCTCTCTCCCTGCCAAACCACTGTCTCTAGCTGTCTGTACTATAGCTGCCTGAATAACCTCCATTCTAGTAGAGGCCTCAGGGCTGGTCAGCCTGACCCCATCTACCCCTTCATCCACTCTCCTCCCTTAACAGTGTCCAGCAGGGTCACAACCTCAGACCCCAGGCTACTGTTGTACCAACCCTTAGACCAAACACAAAACAGCAGTAACTAGGCAGTCCCAGAGCCCAGAGGCAGTACAGCCTGTTCTGTACCCAGCAGTCAGCCAGTAAACTAGTCAGCCAGTCAACCAGTCAGTCATTATGGAAGCTGGAGCAGTTGGACAGCAACAAGCCAGTTATCATTGTGAAACGTACTCACGTGCCCCCAGGACAAAATATACTGACTCAGCCGGAAGCCAACAGCATCATTGCTTGCTATTCTAGTAGATGTTTTCTGGTTTGGAGAGGGTTATGGATGCTCAATGTGATGAGGCAGAGAGTGCCCTGTAATGGTTTAAACATGAGTAGTGTGGAAGGCAATCTTTCTCCGGAGGACACACACACTGGCCTCGCGTTGCCATGCCTCCAAAATCATGTCGTTGTCACGCCTTCCTGTTTTAAGGAAGTCTGGTTCGCAACGAGGCTACTTCCAGAGTGCTGCTATTGTTCACAGGGCCAGAGGGGAGCCATCACATGTGTCCCAGCGCTCACAGTGCTCTAACCGTCCACACGGTACGTGTGTGAGAGGTCTCAAACCGCATGGCTGCATAGAATCACGCCCAAGGAAAGCAACACACTGCTCTCCTTAATAACACCAAACAAGGCCTCTGTAACAATTCAACTGACATATAATCATGTGTGAGATGCTTTAGAGGAAATAGTCTCCTTCTACTCAATTTGTCCGTCAATAGGTGTTTTCTTCTATTCTAAACTCAGCAGAAAAAGAAACGTCCTCTCACTGTCAACTGCGTTTATTTTCAGCAAACTTAATGTGTAAATATTTGTATGAACATAACAAGATTCAACAACTTAGACATAAACTGAACAAGTTCCACAGACATGTGACTAACAGAAATGTAATAATGTGTCCCTGAACAAAGGGGGGGTCAAAATCAAAAGTAACAGTCAGTATCTGGTGTGGCCACCAGCTGCATTAAGTACTGCAGCTAGTGTTGCGAATGGTTGAGGGACAGCTATTGGGGAACAATAAAATGTAAAATGTAAAAAGTACTGCAGTGCATCTCCTCCTCATGGACTGCACCAGATTTGCCAGTTCTTGCTGTGAGATGTTACCCCACTCTTCTACCAAGGCACCTGCAAGTTCCCGGACATTTCTGGGGGGAATGGCCCTAGCCCTCAACCTCAGATCCAACAGGTCCCAGACGTGCTCAATGGGATTGAGATCCGGGCTCTTCGCTGGCCATGGCAGAACACTGACATTCCTGTCTTGCAGGAAATCACACACAGAACGAGTAGTATGGCTGGTGGCATTGTCATGCTGGAGGGGCATGTCAGGATGAGCCTGCGGGAAGGGTACCACATGAGGGAGGAGAATGTCTTCCCTGTAACGCACAGCGTTGAGATTGCCTGCAATGACAACAAGCTCAGTCCGATGATGCTGTGTCTCACCGCCCCAGACCATGACGGACCCTCCACCTCCAAATCGAACCCGCTCCAGAGTACAGGCCTCGGTGCAACGCTCATTCCTTTGACGATAAACAAGAATCCGACCATCATCCCCGGTGAGACAAAACCGCGACTCGTCAGTGAAGAGCACTTTTTGCCAGTCCTGTCTGGTCCAGCGAAGGTGGGTTTGTGACCATAGGCAACGTTGTTGCCAGTGATGTCTGGTGAGGACCTGCCTTACAACAGGCCTACAAGCCCTCAGTCCAGCCTCTCTCAGCCTATTGCGGTAGTCTGAGCACTGATGGAGGGATTGTGTGTTCCTGGTGTAACTCGGGCAGTTGTTGTTGCCATCCTGTACGTGTCCTGCAGGGGTGATATTTTTGGATGTACAGATCCTGTGCACGTGTTGTTACACGTGGTCTGCCACTGCGAGGACTATCAGCTGTCCGTCCTGTCTCCCTGTAGCGTGTCTTAGGCGTCTCACAGTGCGGACATTGCCATTTATTGCCCTGGCCACATCTGCAGTCCTCATGCCTCCTTGCAGCATGCCTAAGGCACGTTCACGCAGATGAGCAGGGACCCTGGGCATCTTTCTTTTGGTGTTTTTCAGAGTCGGTAGAAAGGCCTCTTTAGTGTCCTAAGTTTTCATAACTGTGACCTTAATTGCCTACCGTCTGTAAGTTGTTAGTGTCTTAACGACCGTTCCACAGGTGGATGTTCATTAGTTGTGAATGGTTCATTGAACAAGCATGGGAAACAGTGTTTAAACCCTTTACAATGAAGATCTGTGAAGATATTTAGATTTTTACGAAATATCTTTGAACAGGGTCCTGAAAAAGGGACGTTTCTTTTTTTGCTGAGTTTATAAGAACTCCTATATTACTACAATGTATCTAATGTCGCTCTCTCTCTCTCTCTCTCTCTCTCTCTCTCTCTCTCTCTCTCTCTCTCTCTCTCTCTCTCTCTCTCTCTCTCTCTCTCTCTCTCTCTCTCTCTCTCTCTGTGTCTCTCTCTCTCTCTCTCTGTCTGTCTGTCTGTCTGTCTGTCTCTGTCTGTCTCTGTCTGTCTGTCTCTGTCTCTCTCTGTCTGTGTCTCTTTCTCTCTTTCTCTCTCTGTCTGTCTCTCTCTCTCTGTCTGTCTCTCTCTCTTGTCTCTCTCTGTTAACAGTGTTGAGTCTGTGAATGATGGTCTATTCCACACGGTGGAGCTCCTGATTCAGAACCACTCTCTGAGCCTGGTTGTGGACAAGGGATCCCCCAAGAGGCTGGGCAAGCTGCCCCGCCAGCCCTCTGTGGACCACAGCACACAGCTCTACATAGGAGGTAAACACAGACACATATAGCACACATACCTGAAAGGACCCATTACTCCTTAAAAACACACAGAACAATCTGCACTGTGCATACCTACAGATATTTTCTTTACACATTGAAACTGATGTACCAATGAAATGTCAGGTCATCAAACCAGAATGTCAGAATGATAATACCCCCTCTTTCTTCCACCCCTCCCCTCCTCCCTCTCCTCCTCCCCTCCAGGCATACCCTCAGCGGTGGTGGCATCAGGCCTGCGTTCAGGTCCCGACCGCAGCCCCCAGGCCTTCAACGGCTGCATCCACAATGTCAGGATCAACGGAGAGCTCCAGGATCTGTGGACAGCGCCACACAGGGTGGAAGGCATCCTGCCAGGCTGCCACTCATGCAGTGTGTGTGCCCAGGGCGCCTGCAGACAGAGGGGGGAGACGGGTGTGTCCTGCGAGTGCCCACCCAGCCGCAGCGGATCCCTCTGTGATCAGAAGACTGCCCCCAGCCCCTGTCAGAGCAGCAGGTACGGCCTGTCTAACAGCTACATATCAGACTGCCCCTGTCAGAGCAGCAGGTACGGCCTGTCTAACAGCTACATATCAGACTGCCCCTGTCAGAGCAACAGGTATGGCCTGTCTAACAGCTACATATCAGACTGCCCCTGTCAGAGCAGCAGGTACGGCCTGTCTAACAGCTACATATCAGACTGCCCCTGTCAGAGCAGCAGGTACGGCCTGTCTAACAGCTACATATCAGACTGCCCCTGTCAGAGCAGCAGGTACGGCCTGTCTAACAGCTACATATCAGACTGCCCCTGTCAGAGCAGCAGGTATGGCCTGTCTAACAGCTACATATCAGACTGCCCCTGTCAGAGCAGCAGGTACGGCCTGTCTAACAGCTACATATCAGACTGCCCCTGTCAGAGCAGCAGGTACGGCCTGTCTAACAGCTACATATCAGACTGCCCCTGTCAGAGCAGCAGGTATGGCCTGTCTAACAGCTACATATCAGACTGCCCCTGTCAGAGCAGCAGGTATTGCCTGTCTAACAGCTACATATCAGACTGCCCCTGTCAGAGCAGCAGGTATTGCCTGTCTAACAGCTACATATCAGACTGACCCTGTCAGAGCAGCAGGTACGGCCTGTCTAACAGCTACATATCAGACTGACCCTGTCAGAGCAGCAGGTATTGCCTGTCTAACAGCTACATATCAGACTGCCCCTGTCAGAGCAGCAGGTACGGCCTGTCTAACAGCTACATATCAGACTGCCCCTGTCAGAGCAGCAGGTACGGCCTGTCTAACAGCTACATATCAGACTGACCCTGTCAGAGCAGTAGGTACGGCCTGTCTAACAGCTACATATCAGACTGCCCCTGTCAGAGCAGCAGGTACGGCCTGTCTAACAGCTACATATCAGACTGCCTCTGTCAGAGCAGCAGGTATGGCCTGTCTAACAGCTACGTATCAGACTGCCCCTGTCAGAGCAGCAGGTATGGCCTGTCTAACAGCTACGTATCAGACTGCCCCTGTCAGAGCAGCAGGTATGGCCTGTCTAACAGCTACATATCAGACTGCCCCTGTCAGAGCAGCAGGTATGGCCTGTCTAACAGCTATATATCCAAGACACCTCAACATAGGCCTTTAATCATAACTAATAATCCATAATGAACCTCATCCTCAACACATTAGTACATTCACAAGCATACAAATGGACTCATGCTTTTACACTTGCTCATGTTTAATAATGTTATAAAATATGAATAATATGTACTCAACGTGGATGAATTATTAAACACACATCAATTACCATTCTTCACATGAACTGTAAACCTCTTTGTTCCAGGTGTATCCATGGGCTGTGTGTGCCTAAGGCGTCATCTTACAGTTGTCAGTGTGCTGAGGGCTACACAGGGCAGTACTGTGACAGGAGAGAGGAGCCCCAAGCCTGTAGGGGACACCAGTGTAGACACGGGGAGTGTAGAGTCACAGGGAGTGGGGAGCCCTCCTGCCACTGCCAGCCAGGCTACACTGGCCTTGCCTGTGCCACAGGTGAGAGGAATAGACACACACACACCTAGGCGGTTTCCAACATTGAGAAACTGTTTCTGGAAGGACATTCTACTGCATACAGAAACTTGACTGTCAGAGGTCCATAATAATAATAATAATAGGCTATACAATCTGAAATTGTCCATGTCAGAGTGAAATAAGTTTACTGTGAAGCTCTCCCATTGACCTCGTTTAGATGTGACGTGCCAGGGAGAGGCGGTGCGTGAGCTGCTGAAGCGCCAGCAGCCCATGAACACGTGCACCTCCACCAGTAAGATCCACCGGGTGGAGTGTCCCCGCGCCTGTGCCGGAGGCCTCTGCTGCGCCCCATCTAAGAGCCGGAGGCGGAAAGTGTTCTTCAAGTGCACCGACGGGAGCTCGTTCTCTGAGGAGATTGAAATCACCCTGGAGTGTGGCTGTGCCATGTGCCCATTGTAATATCCAGCTATCGCCATGGAAACAGCCACAATCTAAATAAAGGACCTGCTGCCAGAGACCAAAAATAAAATATATTGTAAAATAAAACATAGAACTTATTTTTATTAATGGATTTTTTTTTAAGAAGAGACTTAATCATTTTTTTAAATGTTTTATATTATTGTGTCATATGAAGTTATTTTTTACCTAAAAAAAGAACAAAACAGATTAACATTCCTGAAAGTATATGAATTTATATGTATAAATCTATATAAATGTATAACCCTAGCCCATGGTTTTTATTTGCCCAGTGTATTATTGCATGTGATTGTACGTGTTGATACGATAGGGGAGTTTTGGACACTTTAAATGTGGACGAGAAGCTGAGGAAGCAATTGTACAAAAAGGCTGTGAAGAGAAGGAGAAGATGGTGCTGCATCTCCTCAGACATAAAAAAGAGGAAGGCAGTCTTTTTCCTGACCTTCAGCTATGGAGGAGGCAAACAAGGAACTGTCCCACTTTGCTCCCCAGCTTTATAACGGACCTTCCCCACCACCAAGCAGCTGAGCTCACGCTAAAGGATCTGAACTCTTATCCACAGAGCTTACAAACAGTGATTTATACTTTGTGCCATAGGAAAACCTTTTACATTGTTACTGATTTGTATTTGTTTGGTGTTCCACATCAGAGATTCTAGAGTACAATGGGCCAAGATGGCTTCTATAGTTTCCTGTCAGCCAGTGAAGTTCTCCTGAAATTCTGTACTGAGTGTTTCTCTGTGTTTCTTACATGGTTGCATGACAGACACAGAGAGTCTGAGGCAGAATGTGAACTTTGTTTATGATACGGCGACGGAAGACCCTGCCAATATACGATGGTTCCGCCATAGAAATAGGATCCTAGAATCCTGCATATTTTAATAATAGAAGCTATTCAATTTCTATGGATTCTATTTCTATGACAAACTCATGAAGTTTGTCCTGGTGTCCAGGTATCATCAGCAAGGTAAGGTGTTGCTGATGTGTCTGTGTGGTCACTGCTCAGTTGGAAAAGGACTATATAACACCTGGCCTGGGAAATCTTTGTTGGACTCGAATCATAACCGTCCGTTACTACTAACACTATTAATGAAGGCCATTAGTACCGGATTGATATGAAGCCCATGAAGTCATCACAGGATGTGAGGTCTCATCACAGGATGTGAGGTCTCATCACAGGATGTGAGGTCACATCACAGGATGTGAGGTCTCATCACAGGATGTGAGGTCTCATCACAGGATGTGAGGTCTCATCACAGTCGTCCCCCTATCAGTCAGAATATATCCAGTAACATTTTGTTTCTTTTTTGATGTATTATAGTACAACATCAGGACACTGCTGTCAAGTTCCGTACTCCCCTTACCCCCAGTCCCTCACCCTAACTACTCCAATACCACCATGCCTCAAAACATGACATTGAATGCTTCTGTATGTATGGAACGTGTAGGCTCTACAATGTAAATGATCTGTTGTGAGATGTCTTGTATTCTATAATAATAATGAGTATTATGTTGGCCATAATATAAGTTGTGTTCTCCAGACATAGAATTTATTTCTGGTAAAACATGAACTTGTCAGTGATGAATAATTATGTTGAATGTTGAAAATAAAACTACCGTGAAACGAGTCTCTGTGTTTGAGTTAATGTACTGTAGGACTGACTGGTTACACTGCATGCTGTGGACATTGTAGAAATGCTCTAAGTAGACTAATGTTTGTACAATATTGTGAAAGTCCCTGGGAAAGATTTCCTTGTTTAGAAAAGGCTTCAACTTCCCTGTGTCGACATTTCTATTTAATCAAACTGCAAATATTTACAAAAATAATCCACTTCAAGAGGAAATAATCTGTTTTTGAAATCAATGGTGGGCCTCGGGGTGCAAGGCTTTCCCATGCATCAGTGACAACTACAATAATCCTCTAGTGAGTCCTTTAAATACTTATTTGGGAGCTTTGGCTATTCACACAGTTTGAACTCTAGTACCTAATAGATAATGAAATCACAGGGAGGGCATATGTTGTTTTCTGTTTATTTTGTATATTTTCCACCATTTCAATCTGTTTCTGTTTAGTCTAGTTCTTCCCAAACATCCCCTGGAGTACAGCAGCCAGTCCATGTCTTTGATGTATCCCAGAAGTAGCATTGCTGATTCTAATGGCCACCTAATCATCAGGCCCTTCATTAGTTGAATCAGCAGTGCTAGTTCTGGAATATATCAAATAACTGGCTTGGGGGTAGTCTACTCGAGGAGAGGTTTGGGGAACACAAGTGTAGTTGCTGCTTGTGCTGAAGGGCTCCCGAGTTGCGCAGCAATCTAAGGCACTGCATTTCAGTGCCAGAGGCGTCACTACAGTCCCTGGTTTGAATCCAGGCTGCATTACATCCGGCTGTGATTGGTAGTCACCATAGGGTGGCACACGATTGGCCCAGTGTTGTCCTGGTTTAGCCGGGGTAGGCCGTCATTGTAAATAAGAATTTGTTCTTAACTGACTTGCCTAGTTAAATAAAAAAAAGTGACTGCTTTTACAGTGTGATGTGGTATTATTATTGACCAATAGATGGTGCCATCCACCACAGCTGTTATTCTACCTAAAAGACTACACTGAAGCCAACCACAGATTATAATTTGTGTTGGGATAAACATTGAGCTTTGGTTGCCAGGCTGCTTTCTATTTCTGAATCACAGGAAGAGCAATTAGATACTTCTTATTGTGTTACGTCATCAGTAAATCTGTGATGGAGTGGAATAATTATAAACAATGTGTGTGATCAAGGTCAGAGATAATCAAAAATGCTTGTGATCGTTACACTGTTTTTTCTAGCCGGCTTTATCTCCCCACTTGTAGCATGTTGGCTTTGATACTGTAAACAGTTCGATAGTGGTCAGTCACCGTGATGAAAGAGAAAACCCAGTAAGAAGATCAAATCTAAAAACCAAGGCAGGTGTAGCAACAAAGTGGATAAAAACACAGAGGTCCAACTATTATCACGGCTGATAAACTAGGCCGAGGGAAATAGGGATTTAAAGCAGTAACTATTATCACGGCTGATAAACTAGGCCGAGGGAAATAGGGATTTAAAGCAGTAACTATTATCACGGCTGATAAACTAGGCCGAGGGAAATAGGGATTTAAAGCAGTAACTATTATCACGGCTGATAAACTAGGCCGAGGGAAATAGGGATTTAAAGCAGTAACTATTATCACGGCTGATAAACTAGGCCGAGGGAAATAGGGATTTAAAGCAGTAACTATTATCACGGCTGATAAACTAGGCCGAGGGAAATAGGGATTTAAAGCAGTAACTATTATCACGGCTGATAAACTAGGCCGAGGGAAATAGGGATTTAAAGCAGTAACTATTATCACGGCTGATAAACTAGGCCGAGGGAAATAGGGATTTAAAGCAGTAACTATTATCACGGCTGATAAACTAGGCCGAGGGAAATAGGGATTTAAAGCAATAACTATTATCACGGCTGATAAACTAGGCCGAGGGAAATAGGGATTTAAAGCAGTAACTATTATCACGGCTGATAAACTAGGCCGAGGGAAATAGGGATTTAAAGCAGTAACACATATGCAGTGCAAGGAAATAGTAATGGATTCATGCCAATAATAACTAATAATACCCCGGCTTTAATGGCTGTTTGAAGTCTTTGACTTCTGCATGTTAATTACGAAAGAGTAAAGCTTTCCATGGAAGTCTTTACCCCGAGCTCCCGTCTGGCAGGCGGTACCGGTGCAACAAGGCTCAGATCAGCAGACTCCTAAACAGCTTCTATCCCCCGGCCATAAGACTGTTAAATGGATAACAACAACTGCTCTCCCCTCACACCTACGCTGCTGCTAAAATGATTATTGATTAGATTTATTACCACCACTATGGTGCTGTTCATTGATTATTGATTTCCATTACCATTAGTATCTATTTATTCTGTTACTGGTCACTATTACTCCTGTTTACATGTATATATTACCATTAGTATCTATTTATCCTGCTACTGGTCACTATTACTCCTGTTTACATGTATATATTACCATTAGTATCTATTTATCCTGTTACTGGTCACTATTACTCCTGTTTACATGTATATATTACCATTAGTGTATATTTATCCTGTTACTGGTCACTATTACTCCTGTTTACATGTATATATTACCATTAGTGTATATTTATCCTGTTACTGGTCACTATTACTCCTGTTTACATGTATATATTTCCATTAGTATCTATGTATCCTGTTACCGGTCACTATTACTCCTGTTGACATGTATATATTACCATTAGTAGCTATTTATCCTGCTACTGGTCACTAGTACTCCTTTTTTACATGTATATATTACCATTAGTATCTATTTATCCTGCTACTGGTCACTATTACTCCTGTTTACATGTATATATTACCATTAGTATCTATTTATCATGTTACTGGTCACTATTATTCCTGTTTACATGTATATATTACCATTAGTATATATCTATGTATCCTGTTACTGGTCACGATTACTCCTGTTTACATATATATATTACCATTTGTATCTATTTATCATGTTACTGGTCACTATTACTCCTGTTTACATGTATATATTACCATTAGTATCTATTTATCCTGTTACTGGTCACTATTACTCCTGTTTACATGTATATATTACCATTAGTATCTATGTATCCTGTTACTGGTCACTATTACTCCTGTTTACATGTATATATTACCATTCGTATCTATTTATCCTGTTACTGGTCACTATTACTCCTGTTTACATGTATATATTACCATTAGTATCTATCTATTTATCCTGTTACGGGTCACTCTTACTCATGTTTACATGTATATATTACCATTTGTATCTATTTATCCTGTTACTGGTCACTATTACTCATGTTTACATGTATATATTACCATTAGTATATATTTATCATGTTACTGGTCACTATTACTCCTGTTTACATGTATATATTACCATTAGTATCAATCTATTTATCCTGTTACTGGTCACTCTTACTCCTGTTTACATGTATATATTACCATTAGTATCTATTTATCCTGTTACTGGTCACTATTACTCCTGTTTACATGTATATATTACCATTAGTGTATATTTATCCTGTTACAGGTCACTATTACTCCTGTTTACATGTATATATTACCATTAGTATCTATTGATCCTGCTACTGGTCACTATTACTCCTGTTTACATGTATATATTACCATTAGTATCTATTGATCATGCTACTGGTCACTATTACTCCTGTTTACATGTATATATTACCATTAGTATCTATTTATCCTGTTACTGGTCACTATTTCTCTTGTTTACATGTATATATTACCATTAGTATATATCTATGTATCCTGTTACTGGTCACGATTACTCCTGTTTACATATATATATTACCATTTGTATCTATTTATCATGTTACTGGTCACTATTACTCCTGTTTACATGTATATATTACCATTAGTATCTATTTATCCTGTTACTGGTCACTATTACTCCTGTTTACATGTATATATTACCATTAGTATCTATCTATTTATCCTGTTACGGGTCACTCTTACTCATGTTTACATGTATATATTACCATTTGTATCTATTTATCCTGTTACTGGTCACGATTACTCATGTTTACATGTATATATTACCATTAGTATATATTTATCATGTTACTGGTCACTATTACTCCTGTTTACATGTATATATTACCATTAGTATCTGTATAGTTATCCTGTTACTGGTCACTATTACTCCTGTGTACGTGTATATATTACCATTAGTATCTATTTATCCTGTTACTGGTCACTATTACTCCTGTTTACATGTATATATTACCATTAGTATGTATTTATCATGCTACTGGTCACTATTACTCCTGTTTACATGTATATATTACCATTAGTATATATTTATCCTGCTACTGGTCACTATTACTCCTGTTTACATGTATATATTACCATTAGTATCCATCTATTTATCCTGCTACTGGTCATTATTACTCCTGTTTACATGTATATATTACCATTAGTATATATTTATCCTGCTACTGGTCACTATTACTCCTGTTTACATGTATATATTACCATTAGTATCTATTGATCCTGCTACTGGTCACTATTACTCCTGTTTACATGTATATATTACCATTAGTATCAATCTATTTATCCTGTTACTGGTCACTCTTACTCCTGTTTACATGTATATATTACCATTAGTGTCTATTTATCCTGTTATTGGCCACTATTACTCCTGTTTACATGTATATATTACCATTAGTATCTATTTATCCTGTTACTGGTCACTATTACTCTTGTTTACATGTATATATTACCATTAGTATCTATTTATCCTGCTACTGGTCACTATTACTCCTGTTTACATGTATACATTACCATTCGTATCTATTTATCCTGTTACTGGTCACTATTACTCTTGTTTACATGTATATAGTACCATTAGTATATATTTATCCTGCTACTGGTCACTATTACTCCTGTTTACATGTATATATTACCATTAGTATCAATCTATTTATCCTGTTACTGGTCACTCTTACTCCTGTTTACATGTATATATTACCATTAGTATCTATTTATCCTGTTACTGGTCACTATTACTCCTGTTTACATGTGTATATTACCATTAGTATATATCTATTTATCCTGTTACTGGTCACTATTACTCCTGTTTACATGTATATATTACCATTAGTGTCTATTTATCCTGTTACTGGTCACTATTACTCCTGTTTACATGTGTATATTACCATTAGTATATATCTATTTATCCTGTTACTGGTCACTATTACTCCTGTTTACATGTATATATTACCATTAGTATCTATTTATCCTGCTACTGGTCACTATTACTCCTGTTGACATGTATATATTACCATTAGTATATATTTATCCTGCTACTGGTCACTATTACTCCTGTTTACATGTATATATTACCATTAGTATCTATTGATCCTGCTACTGGTCACTATTACTCCTGTTTACATGTATATATTACCATTAGTATCAATCTATTTATCCTGTTACTGGTCACTCTTACTCCTGTTTACATGTATATATTACCATTAGTGTCTATTTATCCTGTTATTGGCCACTATTACTCCTGTTTACATGTATATATTACCATTAGTATCTATTGATCCTGCTACTGGTCACTATTACTCCTGTTGACATGTATATATTACCCTTAGTATCTATTTATCCTGTTACTGGTCACTATTACTCTTTTTTACATGTATATATTACCATTAGTATCTATTTATCCTGCTACTGGTCACTATTACTCCTGTTTACATGTATACATTACCATTAGTATCTATTTATCCTGTTACTGGTCACTATTACTCTTGTTTACATGTATATAGTACCATTAGTATATATTTATCCTGCTACTGGTCACTATTACTCCTGTTTACATGTATATATTACCATTAGTATCAATCTATTTATCCTCTTACTGGTCACTCTTACTCCTGTTTACATGTATATATTACCATTAGTATCTATTTATCCTGTTACTGGTCACTATTACTCCTGTTTACATGTGTATATTACCATTAGTATATATCTATTTATCCTGTTACTGGTCACTATTACTCCTGTTTACATGTATATATTACCATTAGTGTCTATTTATCCTGTTACTGGTCACTATTACTCCTGTTTACATGTGTATATTACCATTAGTATATATCTATTTATCCTGTTACTGGTCACTATTACTCCTGTTTACATGTATATATTACCATTAGTATCCATTTATCCTGTTACTGGTCACTATTACTCCTGTTTACATGTATATATTACCATTAGTATCTATTTATCCTGCTACTGGTCACTATTACTCCTGTTGACATGTATATATTACCAGTAGTATCTATTTTTCCTGCTACTAGTCACTATTACTCCTGTTTACATGTATATATTACCATTAGTATCTATTTATCCTGCCACTGGTCACTATTACTCCTGTTGACATGTATATATTACCAGTAGTATCTATGTATCCTGCTACTGGTCACTATTACTCCTGTTTACATGTATATACTTTGCATTAGGAAAGTATTCAAACCCCTTGACCATTTCCAAATTTTGTTGCGTCATAGCCTTATTCTAAAATTGCTTAAATAGTTTTTTTTCTTCATCAATCTACACACAATACTGCATAATGACAGAGCACAACAGGTTTTTAGAAATATCACATTTACATACGTATTCAGACCCTTTACTCAGTACTTTGTGGAAGCACCTTTGGCACCGATTACAGCCTAGAGTCTTCTTGGGTATGACACTACAAGCTTGGCACACCTTAATTTGGGGGAATGTCTCCCATTGTACTCTGCAGATCCTCTCAAGCTCTGTCAGGTTGGATGGGGAGTGTCGCTGCACAGCTATTTTCAGGTCTCTCCAGAGATGTTAGATCGGGTTGAAGTCCGGCCTCTGGCTGGGCCACTCAAGGACATTCAGAGACTTGTCCGCAAAGACACTCCTGCAGTGTCTTAGCTCAGGGTTGTTGTCATGTTGGAAAGTGAACCTTCACCCCAGTCTGAGGTCCTGAGTGCTCTGGAGCAGGTTTCCATCATGGATCTCTCTGTACTATGTTCTGTTCATCTTTCCCTCGATCCTGACTAGTCTCCCAGTCCCTGCTGCTGAAAAACATCCCCAAAGCATGATGCTGCTACCATCATTCTTCACTGTAGGGATGGTGCCAAGTTTCCTGTAGACATGACGCTTGGCATTCAGGCCAAAGACTTCAATCTCGGTTTCATCAGACCAGATGATCTTGTCTCTCATTGTCTGAGTCCTTTAGGTTCCTTTTGCTGAGGAGTGGCTTCCGTCTGGCCACTCTACCATGAAGGGCTGATTGGTGGAGTGCTGCAGAGATGGTTGTCCTTCTGGAAGCCATCTCCATAGAGGAACTATGGAGCTCCGTCAGAGTGACCATCGGGTTCTTGGTCACCTCTCTGACCAAGGCCCTTCTCCCCCGATTGCTCAGTTTGGCCAGTTAGCCAGCTCTAGGAAGAGTCTTGGTGGTTCCAAATTACTTCCATTTGAGAATGATGGAGGTCACTGTGTTCTTGGGGACCTTCAATGCTCCAGACATTTTTTGGTAAACTTCCCCAGATCTGTGCCTCGACACAATCCTGTCTCGGAGCTCTACGGACAATTCCTTCGACCTCATGGTTTGGTTTTTGCTCTGACATGCACTGTCAAATGTGGGACCTTATATATACAGGTGTGTGCCTTTCCAAATCATGTACAATCAATTGAATTTACCACAGGTGGACTCTAAACAAGTTGTTGAAACATCTCAAGGATGATCAATGGAAACAGGATGCACCTGAGCTCAATTTTGAGTCTCCTAGCAAAGGGTCTGAATACTTATGTAAATAAGGTGTTTCTGTTTTTTATATTTAATACATTTGCAAACATTTCTAAAAACCTGTTTTCACTTTGTCATTATGGGGTATTAAGTGTAGATTGATGAGGAAAAAAACATATTTAATCAATTTCAGAATAGCGTAACAAAATGTGGAAAAAGTCAAGGGGTCTGAATGCTTTCCGAAGGCTGTATTACCTTTAGTATATTACCATAGTATTTATATATTCCTGCTACCAGTCACTTTCCAGCCCTGTTTACATGTACATCCACCTATCACGCCTACACTGACACTCTTGGACACACTCACACACTCACACGCCCACTCACCACCACACACACACGCACACACCCACTACTTATGCTGCTGCCATACTGTTTACCACTATTATAAATATTTATCCTGCTACCAGTCACTTTCTCCTGATCCATGCCTGCATGTACATATCTACCTCAATACATTTGGTACTGGCACTGACTTTATTCTCTTATTAGTTGTACTTTTTTATATTGAATACTGCAATGTTGGGTAGGGCTTGCAAGTTAGGCATTTCACTGTAAGCTACTTGTGCATGTGACAAATAAAACTTGAAACTTGAGCTCCTCCACTCTGAAGAGGGATTTTGTTTGTCCTTTCTGGTATTTTTTCAAATCCTTTGAAAAAGTTCTGCCTCATTATGCTCCGTGACATGCCTCATAATGAAAGGAGGAATGGTAGAAGGGTGGAACAGTGGAACGAACAGGGGTGGCATTCCCTCTGCAGCCCTCCCTCTCCCTGGGGGAGAAAGGTGGCTGCACTGTAGCAGCACTGTGCCTGGACCTGTTGGCTCAATGGAGGAAATACTACTTATAATTCCTCAGCATTATGCAGGGAGGCAGGTCTCCCATGGTAATAAAGAGAGGGATGAGCTGGCTTAAATCTGTTTGTCATCCAACTAATGTGTGATGTGAGAATTCAGCCATGGAAATAATGGATGATAGAATGGCACCGGAGGGGGTGACCGCTGTTTTACGGGCTCCTGACCAATTGTGCTATTTTGTGGGGGGTTTTGCGCTGTTTTTAACCTTTTTTGTACATAATGTTTCCGTCATCGTTTTTTATGACCAAAAGTAGCTTCTGGACATCAGAACAGCGATTACTCACCTCAAACTGGAAGAGGATTTTTTCTTTAATGAGTCGGACGTGAAGGATATACTGCTCCTCGCGGACCCGGCCCAAATCCCCGTCATTCGTATGAAGAGGAGTCCTTGTTACAGAGTTCGAAGAGCCGGTTGCCTAGCGAGACTGCATTGGCGAGTGGATAATCCGCCTTTACCCTCCATTCTACTGCCAAATGTGCAAACACTGGAGAATAAACACTCATTCTCAATAGCCCCTATAAACTCAAGTCTCCTCAATAACCCCTTTACACTCATCCCTCCTCAATAGACGCTATACACTCATCCCTCCTCAATAGACCCTATACACTCATCCCTCCTCAATAGACCCTATACACTCAACCCTCCCCAATAGACCCTATACACTCAACCCTCCCCAATAGACCCTATACACTCATCCCTCCCCAATAGCCTCTGTACACTCATCCCTCCTCAACAGACCCTATACACTCATCCCTCCTCAATACACTCACCTAGAAATCTCTCCATGCATCATTGTAGGGCGGCAGGTAGCCTAGCAGTTAAGAGCCCCCGTGAGCACTGCACTTAACCCAAATTGCTACTGTAAGTCGCTCTGGATAAGAGCATCTACTAAATGACTAAAATGAACAATGTTTTAGTATAGGGCCATGGCTAGCACAGAGAAAATGGCTGGGGTTTGATGCATGACCAATGGACCGTCAGTTTGAACGAGAGAGAGAGAGAGAGAGAGCGAGAGAGAGAGAGAGAGAGAGAGAGAGAGAGAGAGAGAGAGAGAGAGAGAGAGAGAGAGAGAGAGAGAGCGAGAGAGCGAGAGAGAGCGAGAAAGAGAGAGAGCGAGAGAGAGAGCGAGAGTGAGCGAGAGAGAGCGAGCGAGAGAGAGAGAGAGAAAGAGCGATAGAGAGAGAGCGAAAGAGCGATAGAGAGAGAGAGAGAGCGAGAGAGAGCGAGAAAGAGCGAGAGAGAGAAAGAGAGAGAAAGAGAGAGAGAGAGAGCGAGAGAGAGCGAGAGAGAGCGAGAGAAAGAGAGAGAGCGAGAGAGCGAGCGAGTACAAGAGAGAGAGAGCGAGAGAGAGAGAGAGCAAGAGAGAGAGAGAGAGAGAGAGGGAGAGAGAGAGAGAGAGAGCGATAGAGAGAGAAAGAGCGAGAAAGAGAGACAGAGAGAGAGAAAGAGCGAGAAAGAGAGAGAGCGAGAGAGAGAGAGCGCGAGAGAGAGAGCGCGAGAGAGAGAGCGCGAGAGAGAGAGCACGAGAGAGAGAGAGAGAGAGAGAGAGAGAGAGAGAGAGAGAGAGAGAGAGAGAGAGAGAGAGAGAGAGAGAGAGAGAGAGAGAGAGAGAGAGAGAGAGAGAGAGAGAGAGAGAGAGAGAGAGAGAGAGAGAGAGAGAGAGTGAGTGAGCGAGAGAGCGAGCGAGCGAGAGTTCTCACCACACAGCTGGCTCCCCTCCCATGGACATGAGAAGGAGGGAGTCAGGGCAGATGGTGCCCAGCTGTCTCTACGGCTATTAACCAGACAACGGCTCTGCTTCATGTCACACAGACGGATTGATCATACTGGAGACTGGCACATTATTCTACAATGTTTTAATGTAACATATACACTGAGTATACCAAACATTAAGAACACCTTCCTAATATTGAGTGCAACCCACCTCAGAAAAGCATCAATTCAAGGTGTGGAAAGCGTTCCACAGGGTTGCTTGCCCAATTTGTCTCCAATGTTCCCAGTTGTGTCCTGTCATGTTTTGTCTTTGATCATCATGTCTTGTCCCTGTGCTTCCCTCTGCTGGTCTTATTAGGTTCTTTCCCTCTTTCTATCCCTCTCTCTCCTCCTCCCTCTCTCCCTCTCCCGCTCTCTCTCTCTATCGTTCCGTTCCTGCTCCCAGCTGTTTCTCATTCTCCTAACGACCTCATTTACTCTTTCACACCTGTCCCCTATTTTGCCCTCTGATTAGAGTCCCTATTTCTCCCTCTGTTTTCCGCTTCTGTCCTTGTCGGATTCTTGTTTGATGTTTGCTGTTCTGTGTCCTTGTTCCGCCCTGTCGTGTTTTTGCCTTCTTCAGATGCTGCGTGTGAGCAGGTGTCTATGTCAGCTACGGCCTGTGCCTTCCTGAAGCGACCTGCAGTCTGTGGTCGCGTCTCCAGTCGTTCCTCTCTACTGACGAGAGGATTTCAGTTTCCTGTTTTGGATTTACCTTTGATAATATCCAGGAGAATCATTGTTTGTTTAATACTGGAATAAAGACTCTGTTTCTATTACGTCGCTTTTGGGTCCTCATTCACCAGCATAACAGTCCGGTTGGCTGGATGTCCTTTGGGTGGTGGACCATTCTTAATACACACAGGAAACTGTTGAGTGTGAAAACCCAGCAGTGTTGCAGTTCTTGACACAAACCAGTGCGCCTGGCACTTACTAGCATACTCATTCAAAGGCACTTAAATGTGTTTGTCTTGCTCATTCAACCTCTGAATGGTACACCTACACAGTACCTGTCTCAATTGTCTCAAGGCTTACAAATAATTTTATAATTGTCTCCTCCCCTTCATCTACTCTGATTGAAGTGGATTTAACAAATGACATCAATAAGGGATCATAGCTTTCACCTGGATTCACCTGGTCACATGTCGTGGAAAGAGCACATGTTCTTAATGTTTTGTCCACTCAGTGTAGGAAGTACATAAAACACCCTCATGTATGTTTAGCTACACATGCTGACTCGGTTAGCATGTTCTCTGGACATTGTTTTGTTTAACAAATGTTTTCAAAGTTTCTCTTTACATCGTGATATTTATTTTACAAGTAGCTGGATGATCCACTGAAGCTAATCTAGTTGTGGTTGAGATGTAGTTGGGTTGTGGTTGTGGTTGGGTTGTGGTTGGGTTGTGGTTGTGGTTGGGTTGTGGTTGTGTTTAGATGTCTAGCCCATATACAGAGTGTTAACAGGTTCAAAACAAAAACAAGCTCATCCCCCACAGCTATGGCTACTGGCACCGTTCACTGCAGCTGGCTACATTACCACACAGCTATAGCTACTGTTTGGCACCGTTGACTGCAGCTAGCTACATTACCACACAGCTATGGCTACTGGCACCGTTCACTGCAGCTGGCTACATTACCACACAGCTATGGCTACTAGCACCGTTCACTGCAGCTGGCTACATTACCACACAGCTATGGCTACTGGCACCGTTCACTGCAGCTGGCTACATTACCACACAGCTATGGCTACTGGCGCCGTTCACTGCAGCTGGCTACATTACCACACAGCTATGTCTACTGTTTGGCACCGTTCACTGCAGCTGGCTACATTACCACACAGCTATAGCTACTGTTTGGCACCGTCCACTGCAGCTAGCTACATTACCACACAGCTATGTCTACTGTTTGGCACCGTTCACTGCAGCTAGCTACATTACCACACAGCTATGGCTACTGTTTGGCACCGTTCACTGCAGCTGGCTACATTACCACACAGCTATAGCTACTGTTTGGCACCGTTCACTGCAGCTGGCTACATTACCACACAGCTATAGCTACTGTTTGGCACCGTTCACTGCAGCTGGCTACATTACCACACAGCTATAGCTACTGTTTGGCACCGTTCACTGCAGCTGGCTACATCACCACACAGCTATAGCTACAGTTTGGCACCGTTCACTGCAGCTAGCTACATTACCACACAGCTATAGCTACTGTTTGGCACCGTTCACTGCAGCTGGCTACATCACCACACAGCTATAGCTACAGTTTGGCACCGTTCACTGCAGCTGGCTACTTTACAACACAGCTTGGAGAAAGAGCTTAAAAGGGAATTTCACCCTGGCTCTGCCACGACATATAGTCATGGTATTCACTGCTAGACTGGTAACTACCATCAGCAAAGAAAACATGCTTGTTTGTTCGTTCTATCTTTGACGGACGTTAGCTAACGTAAGCTAGCTAATGTTACTCTTATTTGGTATCTCAATTTGGTAGCCATCTGTACCACCCTTGCGTGGAAAACACTCCATTACTAAAAACTGAATTGTGATATAGCTAACTCACTCTCCGTTTGTGTGTAGGTAGCTATGATGAATGTATATAAATCATCTATGGTTGGTTAGTTGGTCTCAGCCAGTCTCAGCTGGCTAACAATCTTGCTGCCAGTTTAGTGATGCTAGTTAACTTACGACAGGCTGACAATATTGAAATGTCCATGTTAGGTGTGCTTAGCTAGCCAGTCTAATAAAGATCAATACAATCAGTGGGGTGGTTAAACTGTGTATTGTTCAGTATTTTGTTGTAGGTGGTACAGAATCTGATTCCACCATCATGCACTTCCAACCCCTAGCTCTGCACAAGGTGAAGGTAAATTGGCCAAAATATTCACAAGCTGACGGCTAAGATAGCTCAATTTACTGTAAGCATGGTGTAAACATGAATTGGTTAGTGTTTATATGGTTTGTGTTATGGGGTTACAGGTGGTTAGAGGTAGCCTGAGGACCACAGAGTACCTTCCAGACCATGTAATCAGTTTAGTCTACCCTTCTCTTTTTACCTTTTCTTTTTGTAAAACTCAGGTTATCTGGAGTTATTCCACAGTGCCCAGCTGAACAATACCCCAAAGCGGAGGCATTTTGGGCATGCAAACATGAGGGAGCAGTGGTGTAAAGTGTTTAATAAAAATACTTTAAAGTACTACTTAAGTAGTTTTTGGGGTATCTGTACTTTACTTTATTATTTATATTTTGTACAACTTTTACTTTTACCTCACCACATTCAAAAAGAAAATAATGTACTTTTTACTCCATACATTTTCCCTGACACCCAAAAGTACTCGTTACAGTTTGAATGCTTAGCAGGACAGGAAAATGGTCCAATTCACACACTTATCAAGAGAACTTTCCTGGTCATCTTTAAAGACACAACCATCTCATTCTTCTCTCTGCAGATTCTCAAAACACAATACAAAGACATGCCTAAAAAATTCCCCTGCAAAGGGCTACTATTGACAATAATGATCTGTTACTGTTCCCCAGGGGCCAATGACGTGGATGTCGATTAAGGCAGCCCCACGCACCTCTCTGATTCAGAGGATTGGGTTAAATGCGGAAGACACCTTTCAGTTGAATGCATTCAGTTGTACAACTGACTAGGTATCCCCCTTTCCATTTCCCTTTTCAAAGTCAATGGAAGGGGAGGTTTACCGATTGTACTTTCAGATGAGGAAGGGGGTTTTGGTTGTGCAGGGTTATGCAGGGTTATGCTTAGGCAGTAAATGTATTGTTGTGTATGAGAGCGATTGTGGTGCCATTTCTCCTCAATCTCCCATACACAACAATTCATACTGTGTAATAACCGCCTTCCTAAGACTTTTCACACCTTCATTAGCCCCCCCCCCTCCCTGGCTCATTCACTTTGTTGACATATTTTTACTCTCAAAAGCAGACGTCATTGTCCTTAAACAATACGCTAGCCAGTTCCGTTCGGTTTATAACTTCACCAACAAAGGCGTGTTGCCCTAAGTCCCTTCCACAAAAAGTGCTAACACCACAACCATGTCTTTCCAGGAGACGTGCAGCACCAGCAAATCTTCTGCAAGAGGACCAAACAGTCAGTGGTTAAGAATCTCTAGACCACTTTCGGCAGAGTCTTATGCAGCTGGTCGTTCACCACAGACAGGACAAGCCCATCGCCAAAAGCACAAAGAGTCTCATTTTCCCCAGCCCACCATGCTGAACACCATTGCCAGTGTACTGAAGCCGGATAAAAGACTATGGCTGCGTTTACATAGGCCGTTTACACAGGCAGCCCAATTCTGATTTATTTTCACTTAAAAAAATATCAGAATTTGGATGTCTGTGTAAACGCAGCCAGTGTGGCTCAGCATAAGACCATGTAGAACAGAAGTCTCCAACCATGTTCCTGGAGAGCTATCCTCCTGTAGGTTTTTGCTCCAACCCCAGTTGTAACTAATCTGGTTCAGTTTATCAACCAGCTAATTATTAGAATCAGATGTGCTAGATTAGGGTTGGAGTGAAAACCTGCAGGATGCTAGTGCTCCAGGAACGGGGTTGGAGAGCCCTGATGTAGAACCACCATAAAATAAATATGGATATTTTCTATCAATCTTTGACATTTGTCTTCCCTTATAGATTCACAGAAGATATTTATATAAGCTGTACAGGGCTCTGTAGCATCAAACAGATGCTATACATTCAGATATCCAAAGAATGTTTATTCGTCAAATTCTAAAATGCAAGTGAGTGTACACTATTTAATGCTAACTCAAGCGAGCTGGGTATTCAATGTTACAGAATGTTACAGTATATGGTTTCAATCCCAGTCTGTGTCACAAACGGCTGTGACCGGGAGTCCCATAGGGCGGCGCACAATTAGCCCAGCGTCGTCTGGGTTAGGGGAGGGTTTGGCCGGGGGTGCTTTACTTGGGTTATCGCGCTCTTGTGGTGGGCTGGGCGCCGGAAGGCTGACCTCAGTTGTCAGTTGAACAGTGACACATTGGTGTGGCTGGGTTAAGCGGGCAGGTGTTAAGGAGCGTGGCTTGGCGGGTCATGTTTCGGAGGATGCATGACTCGACCTTTGCTTTTCTTAAGCCCTTTGGGGAGTTGCAGCGCTGAGACAAGATTGTAATTGGGGAGAAAGAATTACAAAACAAAAAATGTACATACAAAAATAATAGTATGAACAGTGTAGTACAATTCAGTGTGCCTCAGGTGCAGAGACACACAAGTGCAGAGAACTGTAGCTACAGATTGTTACACCAGATAATGTGATTTACCCAAAGATTTTTGCTGACATCTTGTCTGTTTCAAGTCTTCTCTCATTGATCGAGACAGGTGGGTGGCCACCCCAAAGTTCTGCATGTCATGATGACATAGACCTGTCTCGGTCAATGAGTAAGAAGACTTGAAATAAACACGATGGTGGTGCACATATTGTTGGATTACTTTATGGAGCAAAAAATAAAATTTTCTAAATTCTAACTGACCCCCTGCATCTGGACACGGACATTTTATGAGACTCCTGTTTCCCCGAATCGAGGACGAAGACGGCATCGCTAAGGTTGGTTGAAAATTCTTTGTGCTACATCAAACAGTACCTATCCTATAACTCCCAGTAATGGATTCCAAAAATCTTTGGTTAAATCATATTATCTGGTGTAACAATCTGTAACTAAGAGAACTGGTGATCAACAGATGATGGGAGAGGTGGTCAAGACGAAATTGTCATTCCAAAGAAACATACAGTAGTTCAGGGAAAACTTCTAAAGCTGTGGGAGGAGTGTTGTCATGATCAAACTGCCATTCAGCTCCTCATGAGTCATCTGCTTGAAATCCATCATAATGTCTAATCCCTCAAGAGCGATACAGTTCTGTAACAATGACACACGCAGGCAAAGGAATTATGTTTCTGTATCTAGAATCAACTCCATGAAGAAGCCCAAGCACCACACAATATTGTCTGTAAGACAAAATACAAAAAAATACATACTCTATTGTACAGCTTGAACAACAGTTCAACCGTGTCAGCATCACATCCACATTAGGGTAGACCAGTTAAACATGCATACAGTACATATGCACAGGCAAGGAGATTACATTTACAACAATATCTAGCCTAATAGAAAGAAATAGGGCATAACCTTTGCACAGTGATCAGACCGTACAAATGAGCCTAGGTAGGTAGGAAAACGGTATCTATCTACAGCCATGTCTATCAGTTATGCTTAGGCAAATATTTTTGTTGTAAAACCAGCTTCGGTTTCAGAGATTTACAACAGTATATTGTTGTATTCTTTTTTATCCTCACTGTTTGCTAGTAAATTTAGCTAGCTTGCTGGATATGCAATACTTATTATTTACATCTGTTTGGAATTCTATCTAGGGTCATGCCTATAATTTTGTGAGATTGAAATTCATCCATAGTCATCATCATAACCAATGTCAACCCATGTCAATTATGTTACATATCTAGCTAGTAAAATGATTTACAGTTGCTGATGTCATACGTTTGCTAACAAGTTACAAATGTGAGATGTGGTGCATTACAAGTTAGCAAGTGCCAGGCTAACTAGCTAGCCAACTCAAGTCATGTGCTAACGTTTGTTGGTAAACCTATCTTTAGGTGGCTGGTTGTAACGTTGTAGCTTGCTGCTTAGTAGCTAGCCATATCTATGACTAAAAATAGAAGAGGTTTTACAATCGAGATACCAAAGCTCTCAGATTGTAAAACCTCTTCTATTTTTAGTCATAGATATGGCTACCGGTAGTTCTTTAGCTAGCTAACTTAGTTAGCTACCTACCTAAAATTACTTGATTCCCCCCAGTGTAACACAGTAGTATGTTAGCCAGCAATGCACAATATGGGTTTCAGTAGATAAACTAAAGTTAGTTAGGTGGCTAGTAGGAAAAATGACTTACTTCACTAGTCTCCGTATTTGTCATCTGCCCTGTTGGTGCTGGCATCGGCTTTAGCTGAGCTTCTAATGTTAGCTAACTCCAACTCGCTATATTCCTGATCACCAACGATCAACGATGAGACAGCCTATAGGGAGGAGGTCAGAGACCTAGCCGTGTGGTGTCAGGACAACAACCTCTCTCTCAATGTGAGCAAGACAAAGGAGCTGATCGTGGACAATCGGAAAAGCAGGGCTGAACAGTCCCCCGTTAACATCAACAGGACTGAATTATTATAATCAGGCATCTGACCAGAAGGTGCTACAGAGGGTAGTGCATACCGCCCAGTACATCTCTGGGGCCAACCTTCCTGACATCTAGGACCTATATACTATGCGATGTCAGAGGAAGGCCCAAAAACGTGTCAAAGAATCCAGTCACTCAAGTCATAGACTGTTGAAAGCGGTACCGGAGCGCCAAGTCTAGGACCAAAAGGCTCCTTAACAGCTTCTACCCCCAAGCCATAAGACTGCTGAACAACTAAACTAATCAAATGGCCACCCGGACTATTTACATTGACCCCCTCCCCCCTTTGTTTTTACACTGCTGCTACTCTCTGTTAATTATCTAGGCATTGTTGACTTACAAATGTCCGCGATTTAACCTATACCCCCGCACATTGACTCAGTACCAGTACCCCCTGTATATAGCCTCGTTATTGTTTCATGTGCTACTTTTTGATTGATTACTTTTTTTACTTTAGTTTATTTAGTCAATATTTTATTAATTAACTCTATTTCTTGAACTGCATTGTTGGTTGAGGGCTTGTAAGTAAGCATTTCACGGTAATGTCTACACCTGTTCTATTCGGCGCATGTGACAATTCAAATTTGATTTCATTATAACATAGCACCTTATAGTGCGATCAGTATAACATAGAGCCTTATAGTGCAATCAGTATAACACAGAGCCTTATAGTGCGACCAGTTTAACATAGAGCCGTATAGTGTGATCAGTATAACATAGAGCCTCATAGTGCGATCAGTATAACATAGAGCCGTATAGTGCGATCAGTATAACATAGAGCCATATAGTGCGATCAGTATAACATAGAGCCTTATAGTGCGATCAGTATAACATAGAGCCTTATAGTGCGATCAGTATAACATAGAGCCTTTGCGAAATGCCACAAAGCAGGACAACCCCCCCCCCCCCCCCCCACCCCCTCCATACACCAGAAGCCGTCATAGGGTGTGGTGTATCATTCAGTGCGCGAAGCCCTGACCTGCCTTCCTCCTGGGCAATTATGTCCTCAGACATAATGAAAACAAGCCCAGATTCCCCCAGGTTGAAAATCCCCTTTAAAGCCATAACATGGGACATTTCCCACAGTAAAAACAGAAACAGTGTGTTAAAAGTGAATAACTACTATGTGCCCAATCAGATCATACTAATGTATTTGAGTTAAATAGTCACATTTCCCTTGTATTCCAACCCTGTACTATACAGTCTGACTCTTGTCATTCCAATCAAATACTCTTCAATTAAAGAATATGAAAACAATTCTATTACGGAAGTTTAGGGAAGCAATAAACCACTACTGCAGTACCACTGCACGTTTTGGGGGTTGTTTCTTGTTTGATTGGTCTCAAAAACATCCAAAACAATACATTAGTTGTGTTTTGGTCCATAGTCCTGGCATTAGTGTTACAATTGTTTTGGGCCAGAGTATGGTCGTTATGAAGCTGGACTGTGGGAATTGAGTCTGAAGGCTTAGCTGGAAAATCCTTCTGTCCACACAGGCCAACATCTTCTGCTGTGGCCTTGTCAGATAGCGGACAGCTGTGGACTTTCCAGTTCGATTAGCCCTTCCTGTGTGGGACAGGAAGCAAACTCTCTCCCACTGTCTCGAAAGCCTCTCTCCCAAATAGCACCCTATTCCCTATATAGTGCACTACTTTTGAGTTTCTGGTCAAAAGTAGAACACTATAAGGAATAGGGTGCAATTTGGGAAGCAACCTAGCTCTGGCTCTGGCCCCCATCCTCTGTCCTGACACCCTGCCGAGCAGAGCTCACACACCCTCACGTCCACATCCCCCACATCTACACCCACACATCTGCACCCTCACGTCTACATCCCCCACATCTACACCCTCACATCCACATCCCCCACATCTACACCCACACATCTACACCCTCACGTCTACATCCCCCACATCTACACCCTCACGTCCACATCCCCCACATCTACACCCTCACGTCTACATCCCCCACATCCGCATCCACTCACCCCACATCTACACCTTCACCCCCACATCTACACCCTTACGTCCACATCCACACCCCCCCACATCTACACCATCACGCCCACATCCCCCACATCTACACCTACACCCCCACATCTACACCCTCACGTCCACATCTACACCCTCACATCCACATCCACCCCCCCACATCTACACCCTCACGCCCACATCCCCCACATCTACACCCAGCCCCCACATCTACACCCCCACAACTACACCTTCACATCTACATCCACACCCCCACATCCACATCCACACACCCCCACATCCACACCCTCACGTCCACATCCCCCACATCTACACCCACACCCACACCCCCACATCTACACCCACACTCCCACATCTACACCCTCACATCCACATCCACACACCCCCACATCCACACACCCCACATCTACACCTATACCCCCACATCTACACCCCCACATCTACACCCTCACGTCCACATCCATACATCCCCCACATCTACACCCACACCCCCACATTTACACCCTCACGCCCACATCCCCCACATCGACAGCCTCACGTCTACATCCCCCACATCTACACCCCACCCCCACATCTACACCCTCACGCCCACATCCCCCACATCTACACCCACACATCTACACCCTCACGTCCACATCCCCCACATCTACACCCTCACGTCCACATCCCCCACATCTACACCCACACATCTGCACCCTCACGTCTACATCCCCCACATCTACACCCTCACGTCCACATCCCCCACATCTACACCCACACATCCACATCCCTCACGTCTACATCCCCCACATCTACACCCACACCCCCACATCTACACGCGCATGTCCACATCCACACCCCCCCCACATCCACATCCACACACCCCACATCTACACCTTCACCCCCACATCTACACCCTTACGTCCACATCCACACACCCCCACATCTACACCATCACGCCCACATCCCCCACATCTACACCTACACCCCCACATCTACACCCTCACATCCACATCCACCCCCCCACATCTACACCCTCACGTCCACATCCCCCACATCTACACCCACACCCCCACATCTACACCCACACTCCCACATCTACACCCTCACATCCACATCCACACACCCCCACATCCACACACCCCACATCTACACCTATACCCCCACATCTACACCCCCACATCTACACCCTCACGTCCACATCCACACATCCCCCACATCTACACCCACACCCCCACATTTACACCCTCACGCCCACATCCCCCACATCTACACCCTCACGTCTACATCCCCCACATCCACATCCACACCCCCCCACATCCACATTCACACACCCCCACATCCACATCCACACCCCCCACATCTACACCCCCACATCTACACCCTCGCGTCCACATCCACACCCCCACATCTAAACTCACACATCCACACCCACATCTACACCCTCACGTCTACATCCCCCACATCTACACCCTCACATCCACATCCACACACCCCCACATCCACATCTACTCAACCCACATCTACACCCTCACCCCCACATCTACACCCTCACGTCTACATCTACCCAGATCTACACCCACACCCCCACATCGACACCCTCACACGTCTACATCCCCCACATCCACATCCACACACCCCCACATCCACATCCACACACCCCACATCTACACCCTCACGTCCACATCCACACCCCCCACATCTAAACCCACACATCCACACCCACATCCACACCCACATCCCCACATCTACACCCCACATCCACACACCCCACATCTACACCCACACATCTACACCCCCAGATCAACTCCCACACCCCTACATGCACCCCCACATCAACACCAAAAAAAACACATCAACATCCACACCCACATATCCACACACACACACATCTACACCCACAACTCCACATCCACAATCCCACCCACACATCTAAACCCCCACATCTACACCCACACTCCCACATCTACACCCTCACATCCACATCCACACACCCCCACATCCACACACCCCACATCTACACCTATACCCCCACATCTACACCCCCACATCTACACCCTCACGTCCACATCCATACATCCCCCACATCTACACCCACACCCCCACATTTACACCCTCACGCCCACATCCCCCACATCGACAGCCTCACGTCCACATCCCCCACATCTACACCCTCACGTCCACATCCCCCACATCTACACCCACACATCTGCACCCTCACGTCTACATCCCCCACATCTACACCCTCACGTCCACATCCCCCACATCTACACCCACACATCCACATCCCTCACGTCTACATCCCCCACATCTACACCCACACCCCCACATCTACACGCGCATGTCCACATCCACACCCCCCCACATCCACATCTACACCTTCACCCCCACATCTACACCCTTACGTCCACATCCACACACCCCCACATCTACACCATCACGCCCACATCCCCCACATCTACACCTACACCCCCACATCTACACCCTCACGTCCACATCTACACCCTCACATCCACATCCACCCCCCCACATCTACACCCTCACGTCCACATCCCCCACATCTACACCCACACCCCCACATCTACACCCACACTCCCACATCTACACCCTCACATCCACATCCACACACCCCCACATCCACACACCCCACATCTACACCTATACCCCCACATCTACACCCCCACATCTACACCCTCACGTCCACATCCACACATCCCCCACATCTACACCCACACCCCCACATTTACACCCTCACGCCCACATCCCCCACATCTACACCCTCACGTCTACATCCCCCACATCCACATCCACACCCCCCCACATCCACACACCCCACATCTACACCCACACATCTACACCCCCAGATCAACTCCCACACCCCTACATGCACCCCCACATCAACACAAAAAAAAACACATCAACATCCACACCCACATATCCACACACACACACATCTACACCCACAACCCCACATCCACAATCCCACCCACACATCTAAACCCCCACATCTACACCCACACCCCCACATCAACACCCCCATCTCCACACCCACACCCCCACATCTACATCTATGAACACACTCTTCCTCTCCTCAACATAGTGCCATCTTTTGTGAGTCCACTGTCATCCTGTTGCCCTCCTGAGAAGAGCCATTGAGAAAGATCGGACCCAAATGCAGTAGAGAATCATGTTTAGAAATCCATTCACTTTGCCTCAACCTGAAATTCATTAGAGCTCTACTTTAACTCTCAAGAGAATAATGAGGGCCTGTTGTTTGTTAGAAATCTCTGAGAGTAAAGCCTCTGCCTGTGGCTCCTGCCTGTTGGATGTGTTGGAGCATGGAGGACAAGGCGTCATGGAGTGGTGTGGAAGTCATTTCAGGCTTTGAGGAGTGTCAAGCTAACCCCAGCAGGAGGCCCGCTGCTCATCTGAAAGGCTCTAATCGCCTATCATCGTCCCTTCACCTCCACCGGGCGCCTGCCATCTGTTCCACCCAGTCAAGATGGCCACCACACGAGCCCTGGAGATGACAGAGTCACAGTCCCATGCAATGACAGTATCACACAGACCAGCTAACAAAGGGAGTTCATCTATATGGCACTGCAATTCTTCAGCTCTCTTTTTCTTGAGAGAGTGAGAAATGCAATGGAACATTTATCACTTTAATAATGTTTCGATACTGCTTTACTCATCTCAAGAATGTAAATTCTGTATTCTAGTCTACTGTATTCTAGTCTACTGTATTCTAGTCTACTGTATTCTAGTCTACTGTATTCTAGTCTACTGTATTCTAGTCTACTGTATTTTAGTCAATGCCACTCTAACATTGCTCGTCCTAATATGAATATATTTTTTTATTCCATTATTTTACGTTTAGATTTGTGTGTTGTTGTGAATTGTTAAGTACTACTGGACCTTTGGAGCTAGGAACCCAAGCAATTTGCTACATCCGCAATAACGTCTGCTAAGTATGTGTATGTGACCAATAACATTTGATATTATTTGATTTTCAGAGAGAGAGACTGAGAAATGCCCTTGCTTGATGTGAATATGAAATTAACTCAAAGGGTGAAATAGACTTTGTTTTGTTTCTCGTAACATAATTCTGGTAAACAGGTTGTTGTCATTTATCATTCATTATTCTGGTAAACAGGTTGATGTCATTTATCATTAATTATTCTGGTAAACAGGTTGTTGTCATTTATCATTCATTATTCTGGTAAACAGGTTGTTGTCATTTATCATTCATTATTCTGGTAAACAGGTTGTTGTCATTTATCATTCATTATTCTGGGAAACAGGTTGTTGTCATTTATCATTCATTATTCTGGTAAACAGGTTGTTGTCATTTATCATTCATTATTCTGGTAAACAGGTTGTTGTCATTTATCATTCTGGTAAACAGGTTGTTGTCATTTATCATTCATTATTCTGGTAAACAGGTTGTTGTCATTTATCATTCATTATTCTGGTAAACAGGTTGTTGTCATTTATCATTCATCATTCTGGTAAACAGGTTGTTGTCATTTATCATTCATTATTCTGGTAAACAGGTTGTTGTCAATTATCATTCATTATTCTGGTAAACAGGTTGTTGTCATTTATCATTCTGGTAAACAGGTTGTTGTCATTTATCATTCTGGTAAACAGGTTGTTGTCATTCATTATTCTGGTAAACAGGTTGTTGTCATTTATCATTCATTATTCTGGTAAACAGGTTGTTGTCATTTATCATTCATTATTCTGGTAAACAGGTTGTTGTCATTTATCATTCATTATTCTGGGAAACAGGTTGTTGTCATTTATCATTCATTATTCTGGTAAACAGGTTGTTGTCATTTATCATTCATTATTCTGGTAAACAGGTTGTTGTCATTTATCATTCTGGTAAACAGGTTGTTGTCATTCATTATTCTGGTAAACAGGTTGTTGTCATTTATCATTCATTATTCTGGTAAACAGGTTGTTGTCATTTATCATTCATTATTCTGGTAAACAGGTTGTTGTCATTTATCATTCATCATTCTGGTAAACAGGTTGTTGTCATTTATCATTCATTATTCTGGTAAACAGGTTGTTGTCATTTATCATTCATTATTCTGGTAAACAGGTTGTTGTCATTTATCATTCTGGTAAACAGGTTGTTGTCATTTATCATTCTGGTAAACAGGTTGTTGTCATTCATTATTCTGGTAAACAGGTTGTTGTCATTTATCATTCATTATTCTGGTAAACAGGTTGTTGTCATTTATCATTCTGGTAAACAGGTTGTTGTCATTCATTATTCTGGTAAACAGGTTGTTGTCATTTATCATTCATTATTCTGGTAAACAGGTTGTTGTCATTTATCATTCTGGTAAACAGGTTGTTGTCATTTATCATTCATTATTCTGGTAAACAGGTTGTTGTCATTTATCATTCATTATTCTGGTAAACAGGTTGTTGTCATTTATCATTCATTATTCTGGGAAACAGGTTGTTGTCATTTATCATTCATTATTCTGGTAAACAGGTTGTTGTCATTTATCATTCATTATTCTGGTAAACAGGTTGTTGTCATTTATCATTCATTATTCTGGTAAACAGGTTGTTGTCATTTATCATTCTGGTAAACAGGTTGTTGTCATTTATCATTCTGGTAAACAGGTTGTTGTCATTCATTATTCTGGTAAACAGGTTGTTGTCATTTATCATTCATTATTCTGGTAAACAGGTTGTTGTCATTTATCATTCATTATTCTGGTAAACAGGTTGTTGTCATTTATCATTCATTATTCTGGGAAACAGGTTGTTGTCATTTATCATTCATTATTCTGGTAAACAGGTTGTTGTCATTTATCATTCATTATTCTGGTAAACAGGTTGTTGTCATTTATCATTCTGGTAAACAGGTTGTTGTCATTTATCATTCATTATTCTGGTAAACAGGTTGTTGTCATTTATCATTCATTATTCTGGTAAACAGGTTGTTGTCATTTATCATTCATCATTCTGGTAAACAGGTTGTTGTCATTTATCATTCATTATTCTGGTAAACAGGTTGTTGTCATTTATCATTCATTATTCTGGTAAACAGGTTGTTGTCATTTATCATTCTGGTAAACAGGTTGTTGTCATTTATCATTCTGGTAAACAGGTTGTTGTCATTCATTATTCTGGTAAACAGGTTGTTGTCATTTATCATTCATTATTCTGGTAAACAGGTTGTTGTCATTTATCATTCTGGTAAACAGGTTGTTGTCATTCATTATTCTGGTAAACAGGTTGTTGTCATTTATCATTCATTATTCTGGTAAACAGGTTGTTGTCATTTATCATTCTGGTAAACAGGTTGTTGTCATTTATCATTCATTATTCTGGTAAACAGGTTGTTGTCATTTATCATTCATTATTCTGGTAAACAGGTTGTTGTCATTTATCATTCTGGTAAACAGGTTGTTGTCATTTATCATTCATTATTCTGGTAAACAGGTTGTTGTCATTTATCATTCTGGTAAACAGGTTGTTGTCATTTATCATTCTGGTAAACAGGTTGTTGTCATTCATTATTCTGGTAAACAGGTTGTTGTCATTTATCATTCATTATTCTGGTAAACAGGTTGTTGTCATTTATCATTCTGGTAAACAGGTTGTTGTCATTTATCATTCATTATTCTGGTAAACAGGTTGTTGTCATTTATCATTCATTATTCTGGTAAACAGGTTGTTGTCATTCATTATTCTGGTAAACAGGTTGTTGTCATTTATCATTCATTATTCTGGTAAACAGGTTGTTGTCATTCATTATTCTGGTAAACAGGTTGTTGTCATTTATCATTCATTATTCTGGTAAACAGGTTGTTGTCATTTATCATTCATTATTCTGGTAAACAGGTTGTTGTCATTTATCATTCATTATTCTGGGAAACAGGTTGTTGTCATTTATCATTCTGGTAAACAGGTTGTTGTCATTTATCATTCATTATTCTGGTAAACAGGTTGTTGTCATTTATCATTCATTATTCTGGTAAACAGGTTGTTGTCATTTATCATTCTGGTAAACAGGTTGTTGTCATTTATCATTCATTATTCTGGTAAACAGGTTGTTGTCATTTATCATTCATTATTCTGGTAAACAGGTTGTTGTCATTTATCATTCATTATTCTGGTAAACAGGTTGTTGTCATTTATCATTCATTATTCTGGTAAACAGGTTGTTGTCATTTATCATTCATTATTCTGGTAAACAGGTTGTTGTCATTTATCATTCATTATTCTGGTAAACAGGTTGTTGTCATTTATCATTCATTATTCTGGTAAACAGGTTGTTGTCATTTATCATTCATTATTCTGGTAAACAGGTTGTTGTCATTTATCATTCATTATTCTGGTAAACAGGTTGTTGTCATTTATCATTCATTATTCTGGTAAACAGGTTGTTGTCATTTATCATTCATTATTCTGGTAAACAGGTTGTTGTCATTTATCATTCATTATTCTGGTAAACAGGTTGTTGTCATTTATCATTCATTATTCTGGTAAACAGGTTGTTGTCATTTATCATTCATTATTCTGGTAAACAGGTTGTTGTCATTTATCATTCATTATTCTGGGAAACAGGTTGTTGTCATTTATCATTCATTATTCTGGTAAACAGGTTGTTGTCATTTATCATTCATTATTCTGGGAAACAGGTTGTTGTCATTTATCATTCATTATTCTGGTAAACAGGTTGTTGTCATTCATTATTCTGGTAAACAGGTTGTTGTCATTTATCATTCATTATTCTGGTAAACAGGTTGTTGTCATTTATCATTCATTATTCTGGTAAACAGGTTGTTGTCATTTATCATTCATTATTCTGGTAAACAGGTTGTTGTCATTTATCATTCATTATTCTGGTAAACAGGTTGTTGTCATTTATCATTCATTATTCTGGTAAACAGGTTGTTGTCATTTATCATTCATTATTCTGGTAAACAGGTTGTTGTCATTTATCATTCATTATTCTGGTAAACAGGTTGTTGTCATTTATCATTCATTATTCTGGTAAACAGGTTGTTGTCATTTATCATTCATTATTCTGGTAAACAGGTTGTTGTCATTTATCATTCATTATTCTGGTAAACAGGTTGTTGTCATTTATCATTCATTATTCTGGTAAACAGGTTGTTGTCATTTATCATTCATTATTCTGGGAAACAGGTTGTTGTCATTTATCATTAATTATTCTGGTAAACAGGTTGTTGTCATTTATCATTCTGGTAAACAGGTTGTTGTCATTTATCATTCATTATTCTGGTAAACAGGTTGTTGTCATTTATCATTCATTATTCTGGGAAACAGGTTGTTGTCATTTATCATTAATTATTCTGGTAAACAGGTTGTTGTCATTTATCATTCTGGTAAACAGGTTGTTGTCATTTATCATTCTGGTAAACAGGTTGTTGTCATTTATCATTCATTATTCTGGTAAACAGGTTGTTGTCATTTATCATTCATTATTCTGGGAAACAGGTTGTTGTCATTTATCATTCATTATTCTGGTAAACAGGTTGTTGTCATTTATCATTCATTATTCTGGTAAACAGGTTGTTGTCATTTATCATTAATTATTCTGGTAAACAGGTTGTTGTCATTTATCATTAATTATTCTGGTAAACAGGTTGTTGTCATTTATCATTCATTATTCTGGTAAACAGGTTGTTGTCATTTATCATTAATTATTCTGGTAAACAGGTTGTTGTCATTTATCATTCTGGTAAACAGGTTGTTGTCATTTATCATTCATTATTCTGGTAAACAGGTTGTTGTCATTTATCATTCATCATTCTGGTAAACAGGTTGTTGTCATTTATCATTAATTATTCTGGTAAACAGGTTGTTGTCATTTATCATTCATTATTCTGGTAAACAGGTTGTTGTCATTTATCATTCATTATTCTGGGAAACAGGTTGTTGTCATTTATCATTCATTATTCTGGGAAACAGGTTGTTGTCATTTATCATTCATTATTCTGGGAAACAGGTTGTTGTCATTTATCATTCATTATTCTGGGAAACAGGTTGTTGTCATTTATCATTAATTATTCTGGTAAACAGGTTGTCATTCATCCGTCAAATATCAAAATGGTGAGTTGGTGTTCAAAGGCGGAATTAAAATAGTAATGCTTTGATACCAGTGGAGAGGGGACAGTCTCACAATAGAGAATATGAACATGAAGGCTGAGGCAGTGTTTTTGATGTTATTGTCATCGACCACACTCAGAGACCAAACATGAACTCTGGGTACATGTGCAGCTCTCTAGGCAAATATTTGTTCTGTAGCAGCCAATCGGTTTCAATACTGTTTGTACAGGCTTATCATGTTAACAAAGAGCAAACACAACAGAAAAACCCTTACAAATCTGATGGATTTAGGCCTCATTTTTCACACAGTTAAAAAGACAGCACCATAAACCTAATGCGGACTTCTGAAATGTATCAACAATATACATAGCATAACAACACTAATATCATATATCCGCAGTGCTAGAGGCGTCACTACAGACTCTGGTTCGATTCCAGGCTGTATCACAACCGGCCGTGATTGGGAGTGCCATAGGGCGACGCACAATTGTCCAGCATCCCCCGGGTTAGGGTTTGGCCAGGGTGGGCCGTCTTTGTAAATAAAAATGTGTTTAACTGAGTTGCCTAGTTAAATAATGGTTAAATAACAAATACAAATAAAATAAAATTCCATCATCAATGGGTTCTCCATTCTCATAACGCATTTTAGAAAAGTCTCAGTGCCGTTATCCTCGCAAAGTGAGGTATTGAAAGTGGTTGGAAACAAGGATGTCAATCATTTTGACCCATAAAAAAATATGACTTTTTCAACAAAATCTCTTTCTCTGAGCGATTGTATTAGTATAAAATAATATCATTTCCCAATATTTTTGAGTATACAATATAGCTCAGTATTTGAATTATTTATTTATACAGTCATTTTTTCTCACCTTTTAAGGGTGCCAATAATTTCAGAGGCCACTGTTTATACAGTATAGTCTCTACATTGTTAAAATATCCACTATTGTTGTACATCCAAGGCTTAAATTTCAGGAAGAATTTGAAAGAACATCCTTTCCAGGATGTGTACATCTTCTTCCTATGCAGCACCAGGCCAGGCAGATGTCCACTGGTCATTTTCCAGTGTCAGCATGCCATGCGAAGTAACCTTGGTCAGCGTCAGCCTGACATCTGAGATAGACCTGTGCCCTGCAGGATGAGACCATCAGTCTTCTGAGTAGAATAAAGGTCACCAGGTGGCCAGAGTAGATGCCGCATCTGCTGGGTTCCCATCATCAACAAAAATCTGCTTGGCTGCCACTGCTAAAGAGCCTGCTTTTTTATGTTACATGGATGGAGTGTTCTGACAATTATGCCAGATAACCCATTTGGTGTGGAGAGAGAGAGAGAGCCCCCACCAACCAAATGAGTGACATTAAACAAATGCTGAGTCTACTATGCTCACATGTGATGGGCCGAGGGTCATGGTAAGATGAGCACAAGAACTCCACCATTCTCACACTACATCCACCCAAGTGGCATGACACAAATTCTATCTTAAATGATAAACAAATCACATTTGCAAAATAAGAGTTTACTTTAATTGAAAAATCCTATTTTAATGGTTCTTCTTGGATTATGAGTGTTTGTCTCATTTTGAAAGGTGAAGAAAAGAGAAAAAAAAGTTATGAAGTCTTTTTACGTTGCATGTTGGAATATACAAGGATTGAAGTCCTCTGCTTTTGGGCTAAAGAGCAGAAACCCAGACTTCCTGAAAGAAATTGATGATGTTGATATTTTAGTACTACAGGAAACATGGTGCAGAGGTGATGTTTCCACTGGCTGTCCACTAGGTTATAGGGAGATAATCATACCATCCACTAAATTAAAAGGAATCAAACAGGGCAGAGACTCAGGGGGAATGCTAATATGGTATAAATCTGAACTAATTAATTCAATCGAATTGATCAAAACAGGAGAATTCTTTATCTGGTTAAAAATCAACAAGGAGGCTATCTTGACAGATAAAAACGTCTTCCTCTGTGCCACATACATTCCCCCCTCAGAGTCACCCTACTTCAACGAAGAGAGCTTCTCCATTCTAGAGGGAGAGATTAGTCACTTTCAGGCCCAAGGCAACGTACTGGTCTGTGGAGACCTGAATGCTAGAATAGCAGAAGAACAAGACACTATTAACAGTCATGGGGATAGACACCTACCAGGAAGCAATAACCTTTCCCTCCCCACATACCCCCACAGAAACAACTATGACAAAGTGAAAAACAAAAATGGATTACAGCTCCTGAGGCTCTGTCGAACACTGGGTCTGTACATAGTCAATGGCAGGCTGAGAGGAGACTCTTTTGGTAGGTACACCTACAGCTCATCCCTTGGCAGCAGCACTGTAGACTACTTCCTCACCGACCTAAACCCAGAGTCTCTCAGAGCCTTCACAGTCAGCCCACTAACACCTCTCTCAGACCACAGTAAAATCACAGTGTATCTGAGAAGAGCAGAACCCAACCATGAAGCATCATGGCCCAATAAATTACATGGTACTAAACAAGCCTATAGATGGAGTGCAAACAGTACAGACATCTACCAAAAAGCAATTAGTAGCCAAAAAATACAATCTCTCCTGGACAACTTTTTAGCCTTAACATTCTCCTTCAGCAATGAAGGTGTAAATTTGGCCGTTAGGAACATAAACTTTATATTTGACAAATTAGCCTCCTTGGCTAATCTAAAGAAGCATAAGAGCAAACCAAAAATAACAGATAATGAAAAATGGTTTGATAATGATTGCAAAAATCTAAGAAAATCATTGAGAAATATATCTAATCAAAAACACAGAGAACCAGACAACAAAAATATACGCCTTCAATATGGGGAAACACTGAAGCAATACAAACGCACCCTAAGAACAAAAAAGGAACAGCACATTAGAAATCAGCTGGATGGAATTGAGGAATCCATAGAATCAAACCACTTCTGGGAGAATTGGAATAAATTAAACAAACCTCATCATGAGGAGTTGGCTATCCAAAATGGGGATATGTGGAGAAATCACTTTGCAAACCTCTACAGCAATATAACAAAGAGCCCAGAACAAAAAGATATACAAGAAAAATTACAAATCCTTGAATTAGCAGTCAAAGACTATCAGAATCCTGTGGATACCCCAATTACAGAAGAAGAATTATTGGAAAAAATATGCAATCTCCAACCCAAAAAGGCCTGTGGTGCTGATGGGATTTTAAATGAAATGATCAAAAAACAGACCACAAATTCAAATTGGCTATACTCAAACTCTTCAACATTATCCTCACTGCAGGTATTTTCCCCGATATTTGGAACCAGGGACTGATCACACCAATCTATAAAAATGGAGACAAATTTGACCCAAATAATTACAGAGGAATATGCGTTAACAGCAACTTGGGGAAAATTCTCTGCAGTATTATAAATAGCAGACTACATCATTTCCTTGACGAACACAACGTCCTGAGCAGAAGCCAGATTGGATTTCTAAAAAATTATCGTACAACAGACCACATTTACACCCTCCACACTCTAATTGATAAACAAGTTAACAAAAACAAAGGCAAAATCTACTCGTGTTTTGTAGATTTCAAGAAAGCATTTGATTCAATTTGGCACGAAGGTCTTTTTTATAAACTAATAGAAAGTGGTATTGGAGGGAAAACATATGATTTTATTAAATCAATGTACACTAAAAACAAATGTGCGGTTAAAATTGGCAACAAGCAAACAGACTTCTTCTCTCAGGGGCGGGGAGTGAAACAGGGCTGCCCAATAAGTCCAACATTATTTAACATCTACATTAATGAATTGGCAAAAACATTAGAAGAATCGGCAGCACCTGGTATCACCCTACACAACACTGAAATCAAGTGTCTGCTGTACGCAGATGACCTGGTGCTGCTGTCTCCCACTAAAGAGGGGTTACAGCAACACCTAGATCATCTTCACAGGTTCTGTCAGACTTGGGCTCTGACCGTTAACCTAAAAAAAAACTAATATAATGATATTCCAAAAAAGGTCCGGAAATAAGGATGACAAATATAAATTCTATTTGGACACAGTTCTATTAGAACACACCAAAAACTACACATATCTAGGACTAAATATCAGCAACACAGGTAGCTTTCACATGGCTGTGAATGAGCTGAGAGACAAAGCAAGAAGAGCATTCTATGCCATTAAAAGGAACATCAAAATTGAAATTCCAATTAGAATCTGGCTCAAAATTTTTCAATCAGTTATAGAACCAATTGCTCTAAATGGCAGTGAAGTATGGGGTCCACTCTCTAATAATGAATTTACTAAATGGGACAAACATCCAATTGAAGTATTGCATGCAGAGTTTTGCAAGACTGTTTTGCAAGTACAAAGAAAAACTCCAAATAACGCATGTAGGGCAGAATTGGGCCAATATCCCCTCCTCATTCGAATAGAAAAAAGAGCCATCAAATTTTACAACCATCTAAAAACAAGTGACCCTAAAACATTCCATCACACAGCTCTACAATGTCAAGAGATGAAACCAGAGAAGAGTCCCCTCAGCGAGCTGGTTCTGAGGCTCAGTTCACCAACCCAAACCAACCCCATAGAGCCTCGGGACAGCCCTCAGAAAATCTGGCCCAACCAAATCATCACAAAACAAAAAGAAAAATATATAACCTATTGGAAAGACACCACAAAAAATCAAAGTAAACTTCAATGCTATTTGGCTCTAAACAGACAGTACATGGTGGCAGACTATCTGACCACTGTGACTGATAGAAAACTGAGGAAAACATTGACTAGGTACAGACTCAGTGAGCACAGTCTGGCTATAGAGACCGGTCGTCACAGACAAACCTGGCTGCCCAGAGAGGACAGGCTGTGCTCACTCTGCTCCAGGGGAGAGGTAGAGACAGAAGTGCATTTCCTACTACACTGTGACAAATACTCAGACCTAAGAGCATATTTCTTTCCCAAAATTATAATTCAATACAAAGACGAAGGAAAAATCTAATATTAATTGGGTGAAAAGCCAAAATGTGCAGTTTTGGCAGCCAAATATGTGTCCTCCTGCCACAGCCTGAGGGACAGCCAGTGAAAAATGCTAAGTAATGTTGATAATATTTCCCATTTAGCTTAGTTTTGTTTTGTCTTTCGTACCAGGTCATGTGTCTTCTCAGTCATGTTGACACTGGTCTACTACTGTTGCTTTAATGTATTGTTGTTCTGATTAATATTGTTGTTGTAGTTGTTGTTAATGGTAATCCCATGTCCACTACTACTATTATTATTGCTGTTAGTCCCACCATTTATTTATATATAAATATATATATATTTTGTGTATATATATACATATATATTTTATTTAAATTTTTCGATATGTATACTTTGACAATGTAAGTAATAATAACTTGCCATGTCAATAAAGTCAATTGAATTGAATTGAATTGAGAGAGAGAGAGAGAGAGAGAGAGAGAGAGAGAGAGAGAGAGAGAGAGAGAGAGAGAGAGAGAGAGAGAGAGAGAGAGAGAGAGAGAGAGAGAGAGAGAGAGAGAGAGAGAGAGAAAGATGATTGACACACCAGTCATGCTGTCAGTTATTCTAGTAGATGCATTGTCCAGTTCTTGGTTAGAGCTCAGAGGCAATGAGAGATTGACATTAGGTTAGGTGTACATTATAAAACATGACCTTGAGGTGAGATTGATTTAGTCAATGAGTCCTTATACAGTATCTGCTGCACATTGTAATTCTGCCTCAAAAACCAACAGCAATAAATGGATGGATATACATAGATAGGCGTATGTGCTCATGCTTCAACTGTGTCTTATGATGATGATGCTGTTGTCAGGAAAAATGGTACTGTTTTAGATTGAGTCCACATTATTGATTTGGTCCCTGGTAAAAGGTGATTATGGACAATAACATTAAAGGGGAAGGTTCTAACCATGCAGTAGATAGCACCTGGGTCTCAGCTGGTCCCTAGCTAGCCTAAAGCAAGCGCTTTATGACATGTTCAGTAATTAGTGGCTCTGATTACATAGCACTGATCACATTCCTCCACCACGCCCCTTACAGCTGCTAGCCGCGGCCAAAAGTTTTATTCCCTCCTCCTCCACCTCCTCCTCCTCCTCTCATTCCCTTTCTTCATCTTAATTCCCAACAGCATGTGAGTGAGTGTATTTTCCTGGGATGGCTGCAATCCCTGTCTATATCAGTCATCTAAAGCAGCCTGGGTAAAATAGGTTTTTATGGGTCTTCTAATCCCTCACTGTTTTGTATAATCTGAGCTGCCAAGAGGCTTCTTCTCCGTCCCTCCGATCGCTGTCTTGTCAGATTACTTACACAGAGTGTTTTACGCAGCGCCTTGAAGACGCACAGGGACAGGACAAGACAGGGACAAAACAAGGACAGGACCAGGACAGGAAGGGACAGGGACAGGACAGGGACAGGGACAGGGCAGGGACAGGACAGGGGCCGTGACTTTGGGGAAGAGGAGGGGGATAAAGACTCTTCATTTGACCTTTGTCAGGAGTGGACTGAGAGGAGTAAATCTAACCAGCATTGGTTGATAGAATTCCAGTGTCAAGGCAAACAAACTATATACCCTGACCTGCAACAAAGTTGAATTTAAATCTAGCTGTACTGTAAGTCATGTGGCAGAATCCTTCCTTGCATAAAAATGCCAATTTCTTTAACCGTCTATTTTCACAACTGATTGTCTTTGACCGATAAAGCACTGTTCTGTTTTCCTTTTGTTACATGATCCAGTAACATGTATATTCCCCTAACAGGCTAAGAGTGGGAACAGAGAGGGGCAAACGTCCTGGTTCTCCACAGCACAACCCCCCCCCCCCACCCCCACCAGCCAACTCAAGGACAGGCTGACCTCTCTGTGTGTGCGACTCAGCTGCCACAGCACACGTCTCCTAGCAGGTCATTGGTTCCCACATCATACTTTCTGATTTATCGCCTAATCCCAAGGAGCTCCACCCGCCTTCCGTCCAGCTGCTCACAGAGATGAGGAAGAAAACTATTAAAGCTGACCTTCCAATGTTTCTTCTGCTCTTTTTCCCCATTTTGTCAGATTTTCAGAATGTCAAACATGTTCTATGTTTCATTCAGTGTTTCATGGGTGTCTCAGGGTGTCATCTGATGGGCATTTGTAGCATAGTTCAGAGTCATAGTCATTATACGGATGGCTGTGTGGCCAGCAGCACATTGGAAACCTGGGCACTGGAACAACCCAGGCTGTCGTGGGGAAATGAGGACAACCACACTGCCAAGGCATCTATCTTTTACAAGTAGAGGACTAAACCTGTCATTGAGAGAGAGAAAAATAGTCCCAATTATCGACACATTCGCCAGTCGATCCTCTATTTTTTTTAATTAACTCTCCACGTATGCAGTTGACTAATAATTGATGAGAAATTTGAGAGCAGGTCAGGTGCAGGTGAGGTGAGGCCTCAGGAGAGTACATTCTCATTGTTTCTAGAGAAGACCGTATTTACCTGGAAGAAAGCAGCAAAACTCTGTTATGTAGGCATCACTCCAGCTAATTGTTGCTGTGGCAGATTTTCTCATCAGTGCCAGCCCAATTTCACAGCACAACTACTGCAGCGTCATGCCTAATGATAATAAAAAATAAAACACAATGTTTTAAGTGAGAATAGGCATTGGTCAGAAGCCGAAAAAGAAAGGACATTCACATGAGCGCAACAGTAGCTATGTTGGTATTGTACTTTAAACTATGTGTAGGCAGGTTGCATAGGATTCAAACCTTCTCAAGCAGCCTGATTCATAATATTAGAGGATGAGCATCCACAAAAATGTGATTTGTACCGCATACAAGGTAAAGTATTAGATTCTTCACACACTACATCTTAAGGATCAGACTCTTTTTTTCAATTTTCACCTAAAATGACATACCCAATTCTAACTGCCTGTAGCTCAGGCCTTGAAGCAAGGATATGCATTTTCTTGGTACCATTTGAAAGGAAAAACTTTGAAGTTTGTGGAAATGTGGAAGGAATGTTGGAGAATATAACACATTAGATCTGGTAAAAGATAATACAAAGAAAAAAAAAAAAAAAAATGTATTTTTTTTGTATCATCTTTGAAATGCAAGAGAAAGGCCATAATATATTATTCCAGCCCATGTGCAATTTTTATATTGACCACAAGATGGCAGCAGTGTATGTGCAAAATTCTAGTGTGATCCAATGAACCATTGCATTTCTGTTAAAATTTTGTGTCAAGACTGCCCAAATGTGCCTAATTTGTTTATTAAGCTCAGAACCACTTGTGTTTTAAACATGGTCCTGTTTTATCAATTGCTGTGCTGATCAATGGACAGTTCTTTACCTCTGTCGAAAATAATATGTAGCTTAAAGTTATGTTAGTACTTGTATTTAATTTTGAAATAAAGATGGTGATGCAACAATAATATAATATAATATTATAATAGAACAATAATATATAATAATATTGCTGCCTAGAAGGCCAGCATCCCAGAGTCGCCTCTTCGCTGTTGACGTTGAGACTGGTGTTTTGCAGGCACTATTTAGTGAAGCTGCCAGTAGAGGACTTGTGAGGCGTCTGTTTCTCAAACTAGACACTCTAATGTACTTATCCTCTTGCTCAGTTGGCAACCGGGGCCTCCCACACCTCTTTCTATTCTGGTTAGAGCCAGTTTGTGCTGTTCTGGGAAGGGAGTAGTACACAGCATTGTACGAGATCTTCAGTTTCTTAGCAATTTCTCACATGGAATAGCTTTCATTTCTCAGAACAAGAATAGACTGACGGGTTTCAGAAGAAAGTCTTTGTTTCTGGCCATCTTGAGCCTGTAATCGAACCCACAAATGCTGATGCTCCAGATACTCAACTAGCCGGCCAGTTTTATTGCTTCTTTAATCAGAACAACAGTTTTCAGCTGTGTTAACATACGTCCAAAAGGGTTTTCTAATGATCAATTAGCATTTCAAAATGATAAACTTGGATTAGCTAACACAACGTGCCAATGGAACACAGGAGTGATGGTTGCTGATAATGGGCCTCTGTATGCCTATGTAGATATTCCATTAAAAAATCTGCCGTTTCCAGCTACAATACTCATTTACAACATTAACAATGTTGCCTACACTGTATTTCTGATCAATTTGATGTTATTTTAAAGGACAAAAAATGTTGCTTTTCTTTCAAAAACAAGGACATTTATAAGTGACCCCAAACTTTTGACCTGTAGAGTATATATATATATATATATATATATATATATATACTAAACAAAAACATAAATGCAACATGCAACAATTTCAAAGATTTTACTGAGTTAAAGTTCATATAAGGAAATCAGTCAATTTAAATAAATTCATTAGGACCTAATCTATGCATTTCCTATGACTAGGCAGGGGCGCAGCCATGGGTGGCCCTGGGAGGGCATAGCTCCTGAAACATGAGACCATCACTTTACATGTTGCATTTATATTTTTCTTGAGTATATACAGTGCATTTGAAAAGCATTCAGACCCCTTGACTTTTTCCACATTTTGTTACGTTACAACCTTATTCTAAAATTGATTAAATTATATTTTTTTGTCAACAATCTACACACAGTACTACATAAAGACAAAGGAAAAACAGGTTTTAAGACATTTTTGCAAATGTATAAAAAAAACTGAAATACATTATTTACAAAATATTCAGACCCTTTGCAATGAGATTCGAAATTGAGCTCAGGTGCATCCTGTTTCCATTGATTATCCTTGAAATGTTTCTACAACTTGATTGAAGTCCACCTGTGGTAAATTCAATTGATTGGACATGATTTGGAAAGGCACACGCCTGTCTATATAAGGATCCACAGTTGACAGTGCATGTAAGAACAAAAACCAAGCCAAGAGGTTGAAGGAATTGTCCGTAGAGCGCCGAGACAGGATTGTGTCGAGGCACAGATCTGGGAAAGGGTACCAAAAATTCTTAAATGGAAGAAGTTTGAAACCACCAAGACTATTCCTAGAGCTGTCGGCCCGGCCAAACTGAGCAATCGGGGGAAAAGGGCCTTGATCAGGGAGGTGATTAAGAACCCGATGTTTACTCTTACAGAGCTCCAGACTTCCTCTGTGGAGATGGGAAAATCTTCCAGAAAGACAACTATCTCTGCAGCACTCCACCAATCAGGCCTTTATGGTACAGTGGCCAGACGGAAGCCACTCCTCTAAAAAGCCTGACAGCCCACTTAGAGTTTGCAAAAGGCACCTAAAGGACACTCAGACCATGAGAAATAAGATTTTTTGGTCTGATGAAACCAAAATTGAACTCTTTGGTATGAATGCCAAGCATCACGTCTGGAGGAAACTTGGCACCATCCCTATGGTGAAGCATGGTGGTGGCAGCATCATGCTGTGGGGATGTTTTTCAACGGCAGGGACTGGGAGACTAGTCAGGATCGAAGGAAAGATGAACAGAGCAAAGTACAGAGAGATCCTTGATGAAAACCTGCTCCAGAGCGCTCAGGACCTCAGACTACAGTGAAGGTTCACCTTCGAACAGGGCTACGACCCTAAACACACAGCCAAGACAGCGTAGGAATGGCTTCGGGACAGGTCTCTGAATGTCCTTGAGTGGCCCAGCCAGAGCCCGAACATGAACCCGATCGAACATCTCTGGAGAGACCTGAAAATAGCTGTGCAGCAAGGCTTCTCATCCAACCTGACAGAGCTTGAGAGGATCTGCAGAGAAGAATGGGAGAAGCTCCCCAAATACAGGTGTGCCAAGCTTGTAGCGTCATACCCAAGAAGACTCAAGGCAGTAATCGCTGCCAAAAGTGCTTCAACATAGTACTGAGTAATGGGTCTGAATACTTTTTTATTTTTCATTAATGAATTTGCTAAAATTTCTAAAAACCTGTTTTTGCTTTGTCATTCTGGGGTATTGTGTGTAGATTTAATTATTTAATCACTTTTAGAGTACGGCTGCATTTTAACAAAATGTGACCGACTGGCTCAATTCGGTCTTATGTAGCAAATAAATATATATTTTTACATTGGATAAAAGTAGAGACTCAGAGCTTGAAAATGGTACACTAAAGTTAAAGAACAAAGGGAAAGTAATTCTGCTTTGAAAGTTGATAAACTTGTAATCTCACTTTTGAGAAAATGGCCTATGAATGTTTTAGTAAACCTACTGGAGAGTTTTTCTTTGTCTAGACCCATTCAGCATTCTTGGGTATGACACTACAAGCTTGGCACCCTGTTAAGCTTTAGCCCCACCCATCTCTTTAAGGATTCACATGGTTTGTTTACCTTTATTTAACTAGGCAAGTCAGTTAAGAACAAATTCTTATTTTCAATGACAGTGGGTTAACTGTCTTGTTCAGGGGTAGAACAACAGATTTTCACCTTGTCTGCTCGGGGATTCGATCTTGCAACCTTTCGGTTACTAGTCCAACCACTAGGCTACCTGCCGCCCCGATGTGAGGCCATGTACTTAACAACCAAAGCTTTCAAGACTAATGGCTAGTTTATACTATGTCTATTGACATTTGTCGTAGTGACATCATGAACATTCTACTGTCGTCCGACATTAAACTTGTCATTATCGTTACGAAAAATTATAAACACCAAAACTACAGGCTACATGACATCAGCAGCCTTGGTGTCCACAATAGCATAACTAGTGCATTTTAACACCAAAGCTACTTTCTAAACAATATGTTGGTTCATTTATATCTTGTTAGCTAGCTAGCTAGCTAATGTTAAGTTAGCTGGCTAGCCAGTTCAAATAATGAGCATATCTTATAGCTGACAACATCTTCACTTTAGCTCATTTGACTTCATCATTACAGGAAAATGCACTCACAACAAGATCGTTATTTACAAGTTAATGGCGAGCCAATTACAGAAAATAGCTTACGGTTGTGAGTGTGACTAAATAAAAGCAGGGCATTCTACCAGAGAATTTTAGAACTTGGACACTGTCTCGTTGGCCTAACGTTGTATCTTAATTTGACTTTGGTCCAGGTCATGTTCTTCACATTACCATCTCTGATAAACACATACTATATCAAATTAAATCAAAGTTTATTTGTCACATGCACAGGATACATAAGGTGTAGTGAAATGGTTACTTGCATTGTAGAGTCTTTTGTTTAGACATGTAGCTAACTAGCTAAACAAACCATAATCCCAACTCATAAAATTATTCCCCTGCATAAATCTGCAGGTACCTAACCAACCAGGTTCAATGTTAGCTAGCTAGCTAACATTAGGCAATAACAAAAAACGACTTACTGACTAAATTAGAAACATGTAATATCTGAAAATGTAGCTAGCTAGACTATCTTACCCATATACATGGATGGACGCGTCTCCCTCTCTGTCACGGATGCCATGGTTGCCCTTAGTTTGACAACGTAATCCGGAGACAAGTGTTTTATACAACAACCTTCTTTCTGTGTGTTCTCTTTTCGACTCACTCTGCATTTTTGCAATCAAACGCCAGAATTTTCTCCATCTCCTTAGCTTTCATACTCTGATTCCACTGGGTATTCCACTGATTTCAAAACTCGGTCCTCCAGAAAGTGGAAAGCAACACTTTTGCAGTTCGACCTTTCATCTTTCAAAAAAGCTGTGTTAGAAACAATTACCTACACATACTGACCAGCTCATGTTATAGACAGAAGCTTGCTACATAGCAGACCATTCAAACTCATCTCTCGGCATGTCCAGCCCATCCATATCTCAGCCAATCATGGCTAGCGGGAAGGTTCCTGACTTTTTCCGTGGCTAAACCAACTAGGCTCGTAATTTAACAATTTTATTCGTATTTACAGATGGCATACAAGTTTGTTGTTAAGGCCCATGAAAGTTCACATGTTCCAGAAGGCATTTCTGCCTTTGTTTTTTTACACAGATCACTTCAGTCTTATATAAAAAACCTTCCTTGGCAAAATATTGGCAGCTAGCTGTCCTCACTTTTTCGTGTCTTTGGCATCATTAAACTGAAGACTTATTTATCAAATGACTCTCTGTAATTATTAATACGCGATTAAACTGATTAATCATGTAACTGTAATTAACTAGGAAGTCGGGGCACCAAGGAAAATATTCAGATTATAAGTTATAATTTTCCTAATATAACTTTCAGATATTAATATCTGATCACTTAGTCTTCTGATTAATGAATTCTTCTTTACCTCACGTTAGTCTCATTCCTAACACCGTAAATTGTTGGTTATCTGCACAAACCCAGTCTTCACTATGAGTCATCCATACATCAATTGTCTTAAAATAATTTATTTACTAACTAAGTAATTCACAGAAATGCATAACAAACAGTAGATAGTTACAAGGAAATGATAGCGGAGTTTCCCTAGTGGGATAAACCGGCATCGCGGCTTGGTGTACAAAAGGGAAGTGGGGGTCGACTGAGATAAGACAACACACAGTTGATAATTATAACAATTGAAATGCTGATCCTTTGCACATGAACGCTCACTCATTCGGGAATAATTGCAATCGATATATATATATTTACGCTCAGTGTGTCGTCGGGATCTCTGTTGAAAAGTTTGTTTCTGTTGGAGAGTCTGTCCATCCCCTCTCTCTCTGTCGTGGTTAGATGGATAGTTCAGAGTGACATTCATTCATGTCGTTATAGAATAGATGTTTTGGCGGTTGTCGGTCTTCGCGTTCAATGATACCGAATTCCTAGCTGCAGACTAGTAATTAGCATCAAACATTTGTTCTTATTCTGTCTGTATCGATAGTCTAAGAGTTTAACCACGTGTGGAGGCAAACTGGTCTGGTCTCAAACCTTGGCCCCCTCGTGGTGAGGTAAGCTGGTCTCAACCTTAGTCCTCTCGTAATTGAGAGAAACATGGTCTGTTGAGAAATTCTCATGGTGGGGGTTTTATTCGGAAGAGAAGAAAAAGGCTGTCTCATGACGCCAAGTCCTGGCTGTGTTCATGGGGGCGTGCCAGTGACTTAAGTGAAACTTTACACAGAAAAAAAATTCTCTCACATTACATCATTACATAGCATCCCATAATTTCACAAATAGTTTAATCTTTCCTCATTCATCCTTTACAACAATTAGATGTAAGCATCATATCTGAGGCTATTGTATAAACAGCGTTATGGTAATGTGGCCGTATTGTCTCCCATGAGTTTCACAAAATTGTACCAAACGGACCAGTTCGTAGCTGGATTCTTCACCAATCTTTAATACCTTCTCCAGAACATAAATGTTGTTCGGACCTCATGTTCTGTGAGGTGGAAGAAATTCCTTTGTACTCTATGAAAACTTCACTCTGTCTCTATACTGTGGCCATGAGGAGATAATCTCCTCCAGGAATTTACGACCTGAGGGCGCAGCAGCCTGAGTGTGGGATCGGGGGATGGGGCTTGCTGTACCCAAAGAGGGCAACGTCATGACAACTTGTTAGATAGCTAGCCAGCTAATGTTAGCTCTCATCTGACTGGTAACTTATTGTATCTGTGCTATAAGGTTACTTAGCTAGTTAGCTAATGTTACAGCTGCTGGCTAGCTAGCTACGTAACATTAGCTAATCAGAACAAAACCACATTAAGCTCACTAATAACAACTGACACATTTTTCATGTTTAACAATTATCTGTATGCATTTATTGATTTTGGTATTTTGGTATTTTTTGGTATTTTATTAGGATCCCCATTAACTGTTGCATAAGCAACGGCTACTCTTCCTGGGGTCCACACAAAACATGAAACATGACATAATACAGAACCTTTTCTCAATACAGGGGGTGCTGTTTCCACTTTGGAAAATATCGTCTCCAAATTAAACTGCCTCATACTCAATTCTTGCTCGTACAATATGCATATTATTATTACTATTGGATAGAAAACAATCTCTAGTTTCTAAAACCGTTTGAATTATGTCTGTGGGTGAACCAGAACTCTTTCTACAGCGAAACTCATGACAGGACATGCGAAGCTCTGAAAAATTGTCTCTGATCTCGGATCAGTTTAAAACTCTGTGTGTGCCCTATGGCTTGACATGAACTGCACCCGCCTTCCCCTGGATGTCAGTAACCAATGAGAAGTGGAATGGTGTCTCTAGGTGTTTCTCAGAGTTTATAAAAGGGAATGGAGTGAGATGACCCTTCTTTTTGACGCTCGCCAGGACGCAAGGGAGGACATCAGAATCGCATGCTCAAAAGCTCTCGTTATTGATCAAAGATATATCCGTCTGTGATTTAATTCGATATAGGTGTTAGAAACATCATAACGAAGTTATTTGAAACCGATTTATATCAGTTTATGCGAGTATATTGCTATTTTTCTGAATTTCCTTAGTATTGCGTTTGAGGATTTGGGCATGTGTGTGCCGTGTAGCTATCGTTAGCTGCTAGTTCGGAAGTTGAGGAGGTCGTTTTACAACAAAGCAACGATTCTTTTGGACAAAGGACACATTGCCCAAGATACTGATGGAAGCTCGTCCAAAAGTAAGAGTTATTTATGATTTTATTCCGTATTTATGTGGAAAAATGTAAACGCAGTTGTCAGCCATTTTTTGCGGCACTAGTCTGGCTGTAACTCACAATGTATGTCTAGTAACGTAAATTTTAAAAATCTAAATCAGCGGTTGCATTAATAACCAATGCATCTTTCATTAGCTGTCCAACCTGTATTTTTTTAGTCAATCTAATCGATAAATAATCGTAAACATAGGTGCCTTTCCAAGATGGCGCCGGCCCGAATGCATGCCATGTTTTGACAGATTACATTGCATAACCACGATTTGTGATGCTAAATATGCACATTTTCGAACAAACTCTATATGCATTGTGTAATATGATGTTACAGGACTGTCATCTGAAGAATTCTGAGAAGGTTAGTGAAAAAATTTATATATTTTGGTGGCGATAACGTTATCGCCCCCTTTGCCTTGATTTAATGCTGGTGTGATGTTAGCTCATGTGGTATGCTAATATAACGATATATTGTGTTTTCGCTGTAAAACACTTAGAAAATCTGAAATATGGTCTGGATTCACAAGATCTGTGTCTTTCGATTGCTGTAGGCTGTGTATTTTTCAGAAATGTTTTAGGATGAGTATTTTGGTAATTGACGTCGGTCTCTGTAATTATTCCGGCTGCTTCCAACGCTATTTCAGATTGCAGCTGCAATGTACAACTGTGATTTATACCTGAAAAATGCACATTTTTCTAAAAAAACATATCCTATACCATAAATATGTTATCAGACTGTCATCTTATGAAGTTGTTTCTTGGTTAGTGGCTATATATATCTTTATTTAGTCGAATTAGTGATAGCTACTGATGGAGTAAAAAACTGGTGGAGTAAAAAAAGTGGTGTCTTTTGCTAACGTGGTTAGCTAATAGATTTACATATTGTGTCTTCCCTGTAAAACATTTTAAAAATGATGGCTGGATTCACAAGATCTGTATCTTTCATCTGGTGTCTTGGACTTGTGATTTAATGATATTTAGATGCTTGTATTTACTTGTGACGCTATGCTAGGCTATGCTAGTCAGCTTTTTTATTGTGGGGGGTGCTCCCGGATCCGGGATGAGTACTAAGTAGAAGTTAATAGACAAGAATAGCTCAAGGACAGAACTACATCAATTCATATTTTTTTTAAATAAAAATAATGGCATACGTAGCCTACATATCAATACCAATACATGCCCACAAACTATATAGGTCAAAGGGGAGAGGCGTTGTGCCGTTAGATGCTGCTTTGTCAATTTTTTTAACCAGGTTTGCTATTCATTTGAGCAATATTAGATGGAACGTAGTTCCATGCAATAATGGCTCTTTATAATACTGTACGCATTCTTGAATTTGTTCTGGAATTGGGGACTGTGAAAAGACCACTGGTGACATGTCGGTGGGGTAGGTGTGTGAGTCAGAGCTGTGTGTAAGTTGACTATACAATATATTTTGGATTTCAACAGTCTCTCCTCAACTCTTAGCCAAGAGAGACTGACATGCAGAGTATTTATATCAGCCCTCTGATTACAATGAAGAGCAAGACGTGTCACTCTGTTCTGGTCCAGCTGCAGCTTAACTAGGTCTTTCCTTGCAGCACTCAACCACACGACTGGACAATAATCAAGATAAGACAAAACTAGAGCCTGCAGGACTTGCTTTTTGGAATGTGGTGTCAAAAAATCTGAGCATCTCTTTCTTACGGACAGACCTCTCCCCATCTTTACAACCGTTGAATCTATATGTTTTGACAATGACAGTTTACAATCTAAGGTAACGCCAAGTAATTTAGTCCCCTCAACTTGTTCAACATCCTCACCATTCATTACCAGATTCAGCTGAGGTCTAGAATTTAAGAAATTATTTGTACCAAATATAATGCTCTTAGTTTTAGAGATGTTCAGGTGGTTGAATCACCAGCATACATGGACACACATGCTTTGTTTAATACCAGTGGCAGGTCATTGGTAAAAAAAATATAGAAAAGAGTAGAGGGCCTAGAGAGCTGCCCTGCGGTACACCACACTTTACATGTTTGGCATTAGAGAAGCTTCCATTAAAGAAAACCCTTTGAGTTCTATTAGATAGATATTTCTGAATCCATGATATGGCAGAGGTTGAAAAGCCATAACACATACATTTTTTCAACACCATGTTATGGTCAATAATATCAAAGGCTGCACTGAAATCTAACAGTACAGCTCCTACAATCTTCTTATTATCAATTTATTTCAACCAATCATCAGTAATTTGTATCAGTACAGTACATGTTGAGTGCCCTTCTCTATAAGCATGCTGAAAGTCTATTGTTTTATATGTTTTACATCATCAACATACGAGACACAGCTAAATCTTTTGTATGATCTCTTATACACTATTTTAGGCCCAGCTTTTGGAACGTTGGCCTTCCTGGATATAGTCACAATATTGTGATCACTGCATCCAATGGGTACAGATACAGCTTTAGAACAATGTCCTACAGTATTAGTAAAATTGTGATTGATACATGTGGATAATCTTGTCCCTGTAGTGTTTGTAAACCCTGGTAGGTTGATTAATGTTGATTAATGTTGATTAATTAACCTACCAGGGTAATCTGGCTATTAGGTTATTAATTACTGATTAATAACCTAATAGCCAGATTACAGGCACTGGTTACAGTGAGAAGCTTCCTCTTGAGCGGACAGCTTTATGAAAACCAGTCAATATTCAGGTCCTTTCTGTTTACATCACATACACTAGCAAGCATTTCACACATATTATTTAGATACTGACTGTTAGCATTTGGTGGCCTATAGCAACACCACAAAATAAAAGGCTTTAGATGTGCCAAGTTAACCTGCAACCACAACACTTCAATAACATAAATTGACATAACACTTCAATTGACATAAATTATGCTCTAAGCATTACAGGGATATGGCTCTGAATATATACAGCAACACCTCACCCATAAGCATTTCTGTCCCTTCTATAGATGTTATATCCTTGTATTGCTACTGTTGTATCATCAAATTAATTATCTAAGTGAGTCTTAGAAATAGCTAATATATGAATGTTATCTGATGTTAGCAAGTTATTGATTTCATTAACCTTATTTCTAAGACTACATATATTAGTATGGGCTATTTTCAGCCCTTTCCTGGGTAGCTTATCAGAGACAGACATAATATAGAAAAGAGCAAACCAAGCAAGAGAAAAAATATATACATTCAGCACTCCATTAATCAATTGGTGTATGTGTGTGTGTGCTGCGGGGTTGAAGCTACAAACCCATAGGCTTGGCTCTCTCATCCCTTCCAAGCTTCTGGAAGGGAGGGTGGACAATGAGCCTGTCATAGCAGATGTAAGTCCCCACGCGCTCTGGCAGCTTTCATGGCTGGGATAAATTCTTTCCTCTTCTGGCGCACAGCTTCAGGATAGTCCTTGTTGAGAAAGATATACTTTCCTCTCAAGTTCTTGGCTCTTTCCAGAACAGCTACCTTGTCCTTGAAGCTCAGGAACTTGACCACTATCGGCCTGGGCCTATCACCTGGGACGGTGTTGGGTTTTCCAGTCCTGTGGGCTCGCTCTACCTCAATCTTCCGGTGGTCCATCTTCAATTTCTCAGAGATTATTTCCCTCACTTTGTCCTCAGACTCTGCCCAGGTCTCTTGTGGTGATTCTGCAATTCCGTCCAAAACCATGTTGTTCCGCCTTGATAGTCCCTCAAGATAGTCTAATTTATCCGTCATTGTTATCATGGATTCATACACAGAACTGATGTCCTCTCTCAATGACTTACAGATTGCTGTCATCGTGCTGTTCTCCTGTTTCCCCTCGTCGAGCCGACCCTGGGAGAACTGCACACTGTTCTCCTGTTTTCCCTCGTCGAGCTGACCCTGGGAGAACTGCACACTGTTCTGGACAAAACATTTGAAGCTATTTTCTTGTTGTTGTAACAACTGCTTGTGGAACTATTTTTGTTTGTTTAAAAGATCCTTCACCTGTGATAGAGAGACACCACTGTCCTCAACGGTACTCCCACCAGCTTTGGTCTTTGTCGTGGTAGCTAGCATTGTAGGTTACACTGTTACCCCTCGCATATCCAGACAGGGCAGGTCACAGGGAAGATTGAACACAACAAACAGCAGGGATCTAGACAGCCACAAACCCGGCAAAATCCGCAGTCCCGGGCTGCATTCAAGCCCTCAAGAAACCCTGCTAGCTTAATCTTGGGGATAGGCGTCCCGCTAGTGGGACACCTGTCGACAACTTCCGGTGAGATTGGAGGGTGCGCAATTCAAATAAAAATCATAAGAATTAGGGATATTAAACATTTAGGTACATACAAGTGTCTTATATCGGTTAAAAGCTTAAATTCTTGTTAATCTTACTGCATTGTCCGATTTACAATAGGCTTTACAACGAAGCATGCCATGCGATTGTTTGAGGACGGCGCCCCACATCAAAATATTTTTCCACCAGCACAGGTTTCATAAATTCACAAATAGCGATTAAATACTCACTTACTTTTTGAAAATCTTCCTCTGATTTTTAATCCAAAGGGTCCCAGTTACAACATGTAGTGTCGTTTTGTTAGATAAAATCCTTCTTCATATCCCAAAAAGTCAGTTTAGTTGGCGCCATCGATTTGAGTAATCCACTCGTTCAACATACAGAGAAAGGAATCCAAAAAGCTACCGCTGAACTTTGTTAAAACAAGTCAAAATATGTTTCTATCTAATCCTCAGATACCCTAAAATGTAATTAGGAAAGCGATATTAGAAGGTGCGCATCCTCTTCATCACGCGCGCACAGACTGATTTCCAACTCTGAGTCCCAGTACTAAAACTCAAAATTCTTCCTCGTTTGGGAAGAAACAAGCCTGAAACCTTGAACAAAGACTACTGACATCCAGTGGAAGCCATAGGAATTGGGAGCTGGATTACATTTTTTCCCTATACGTTCTAACGGAAGAGCATGTGCTCTCAACAATAAATTATTCTGGTTGGTTTTTCTTTGGATGTTTTCCTACCAGATCTATTGTGTTATAGTCTCCTACATTATTTAACATTTCTACAAACTTCCGAGTGTTTTCTTTCCAATGGTACTAATTATATGCATATCCTGGCTTCAGGGCTTGAGAAACAGGCAGTTTACTTTGAGCACGACAGCCAGGCGGAAATTGAGAAAAATAGACCCTAGCCCTAACAAGATTTATTAATTAATAGGCAGCTAGCTAGCAGCTAGGCTAGCTGCTACACCAAATAGCTCCTCAGACCCGGCCTTGCTTGGCAGGATCTCTGGACAGAGAGTAGCAGTCCCAGCAACGGATGCCAAATGCGTCACGGGATCCAAACTAAAAAGTTAGCTAGCTACTAAGAAACTTTCCAATACACTTTCAAAACAAAAAACCTTTCAAAACAACAAACCGAGCTCTCCCTCATTCCGTGTTCAATAGGAAGTGTTCAACAGGAAGTGAAATTAACCTCAGCTTAAGTACCAACATATCATCATATCACCAACATCTATAGTAGCCTAGGTTTCTCCTAAATCACTTCTTATCATGGTTGGCTGCTGCCTGGCTGGTGCAGTCGGCGAGCTGTTTGTGTTGCTGAGCGACTGAGTTGCTGGCCTGTTTCGATAGAACTCTGAGATTTGGTTAGAAAAAGATGTTAGCATTGTCAGGTCCCGTGTGGCTCAGTTGGTAGAGCATGGCGCTTGCAACGCCAGGGTTGTGGGTTCATTCCCCACGGGGGGACCAGGATGAATATGTATGAACTTTCCAATTTGTAAGTTGCTCTGGATAAGAGTGTCTGCTAAATGACTTAAATGTAATGTATGTAAATGTCAGAAATGCTACGAAAAGGTAGCACATTGTTGTTTCTTAATGAACAGAAATGCGCAAGTGGGAGCGATAAATTAGAAATTTAATAAAAACCTTTGCACATAAAAACGTACTCAATCTGGCATTGTTTATGTCCTATGGTCACTTTAAGGATGCTATTGTCTCGTTCTAATCCGAAATCTATAATATGAGCTAGCTACCCTAAAAAATACTCTTAAAACTAAATTGCTAACGACCCTGTTAAAAAATCTGCTATGTGTTTCTCAGTAACGGACAGACGGCTCAAGACGAGAGGTGGGGAGTATGTTGTGTACCTCTAATCAAGTTGATTTGCGAATATTCATCATAATTGGTATCATATTTGTTTAGATATGATGTTAGGGAAATTTGATTTTAACAGTGAGCTTCAACCAATGCCTATATAGATGCGACTATCGTCTCACAGTTATTCAATCAGCCTGATGCCTTGGGGTTGTGTTATACGCTCATAAGAGCCACAGACACATAGTGGCATGTAGTGTCACGCCCTGGCCTTAGTTATCTTTGTTTTCTGTATTATTTTAGTTAGGTCAGGGTGTGACATGGGGGATGTTTGTGTGTATTTGTCTCGTCTTGGGTGGTGGTATTGTATAGGGGGTTTTGTAGAGTGTATGGGGTTGTGTTCAGTATAGATGTTTAGGAAAGTCTATGGTTGCCTGGTTTGGTTCTCAATCAGAGACAGCTGTTTAGTGTTGTCTCTGATTGGGAGCCATATTTAAGGCAGCCATAGGCATTAGGCTATTGTGGGTAATTGTCTATGTCTATGTTGCATGTGTGCACGTAGTTTGTTTAGCTTCACGATCGTTTGTTGGTTTTGTTCGTTTGTAAGTGTTTGTTTGTCTTCATTAAAGAAGATGTATTCATATCACGCTGCGCCTTGGTCCTCTCTTCAAAGTTACGACGATCGTGACAGAATTACCCACCAACCAAGGACCAAGCAGCGTGGTAAACGGCAGGAGAAGCAGCAGCAGCAGCAGGAGAGGCTGCACTATTTGGAGGAATGGACATGGGAGGACGAATTAGACGGCAAAGGACCCTGGGCAGAGACAGCGGAATATCGCCGCCCCAAAGAAGAGCTGGAGGCAGCGAAGGTGGAGAGGCGCTATTATGAGGCGCTAGCACGGCAGAGCGGCTGGAGGCCCGAGAGGCAGCCCCAAAAATTTCTTGGGGAGGCACACGGGGAGTGTGGCAGAGTCAGGAGTCAGACCTGAGCCAACTCCCCCCTGCTTACCGTAAGGAGCCGGTCAGGGCGGAATTGGAGGTGAGCGACGCAGAGACAGTGAAGGAGTTAATGGGGAAATTGGAGGAAAGAGTTATGAGGGATGTGCTGGTTTGGTGCATGAGGCACGACATCCGCCCGACTGAACGTGTCGGGGAGTTGATGTCACCGGGGACAGCTCTCCATACTCGTCCTGAGGTGCGTGCTAGCCGTCTGGTTAAGACTGTGCCAGCCTCACGCACCAGGCCTCCTGTGCGCCTCCCTAGCCCTGCACGTCCTCTGCCAGCTCGGCGCTACAGCTCTCCCAGCCGTGCTTCCAGTGGAGAGAGGGTGCGTCGTACCGGGCAGGCACCGTGTAATGCGGTGGAGCGCACGGTGTTCCCGGTGCGTGTGCTTAGCCCGGTGCGCAACATCCCAGCTCCCCACATCTGCCGGGCTAGGGTGCCAGCCCTGCTCTCAAGATCTCCAGTGCGCTTTCACGGTCCGGTCTACCCAGTGCCACCTCCACGCACCAGCCCTCCGGTGGCAGCCCCCCGCACCAGGCTGTCTCTCCGTCTCATCGCTACAGAGTCTCCCGCCTGTCCAGCGCTGCCAGAGCCTTCCTCCTCTCCAGCGCTGTCGGAGTCTCCCGCCTGTCCGGCGCTGCCAGAGCTTCAGCCCCTCAGTCCAGAGGCGCCAGAGCCAATCTGCCCAGCACCGTTTGAGTCTGCCGTCTGCCCAGTGCCGCCTGCACTGTCCGTCTGCCCAGAGCCGCCTGCACTATCCGTCTGTCCCGAGCCGTCAGAGCTGCCCGTCTGTCCCGAGCCGTCAGAGCTGCCCGTCTGTCCCGAGCCGTCAGAGCTGCCCGTCTGTCCCGAGCCGTCAGAGCTGCCCGCCTGTCAGGAGCAGCCAGAGCCGTCTGCCAGACAGGAGCAGCCAGAGCCGTCCGCCAGACAGGAGCAGCGAGAGCCGTCCGCCAGACAGGAGCAGCCAGAGCCGTCCGCCAGACAGGAGCAGCCAGAGCCGTCCGCCAGACATGACCAGCCAGAGCCGCCCGCCAGCCATAGCCGCCCGCCAGCCATGACCAGCCAGAGCCGCCCGCCAGCCATGACCAGCCAGAGCCGCCCGCCAGCCATGACCAGCCAGAGCCGCCCGCCAGCCATGACCAGCCAGAGCCGCCAGTCAGCCAGGATCTGCCAGAGCCGCCAGTCAGCCAGGATCTGCCAGAGCCCGCCAGTCAGCCAGGATCTGCCAGAGCCGCCAGTCAGCCAGGATCTGCCAGAGCCGCCAGTCAGCCAGGATCTGCCAGAGCCGCCAGTCAGCCAGGATCTGCCAGAGCCGCCAGTCAGCCAGGATCTGCCAGAGCTGCCAGTCAGCCAGGATCTGCCAGAGGCGCCACCAAAGCGGGTATTGACTATGGTGGAGTGGGGGCCACGTCCCGCACCCGAGCCGCCGCCGTAGGAAGGCCCACCCGGACCCTCCCCTTCTGTGTCAGGTTTTGCGGCAGTTCATAAACTCAGCAAAAAAAGAAACGTTCTCTCACTGTCAACTGCGTTTATTTTCGGCAAACTTAACGTGTACATATTTGTATGAACATAACAAGATTCAACAACTGAGACATAAACTGAACAAGTCCCACAGACATGTGATTAACAGATGTGGAATAATGTGTCCCTGAACAAAGGGGGGGGGGGGGGGTAAAAATAAATAGTACAAAAGTAAATAGTCAGTAACTGGTGTGGCCACCAGCTGCATTAAGTAATGCAGTACATCTCCTCCTCATGGACTGCACCAGATTTGCCAGTTCTTGCTGTGTGATGTTACACCACTCTTCCAACAAGGCACCTGCAAGTTCCCGGACATTTCTGGGGGGAATGGCCCTAGCCCTCACCCTCCGATCCAACAGGTCCCAGACATGGTCAATGGGATTGAGATCCGGGCTCTTCGCTGGCAACGGCAGAACACTGACATTCCTGTCTTGCAGGAAATCACACACAGAACGAGCAGTATGGCTAGTGGCATTGTCATGCTGGAGGGTCATGTCAGGATGAGCCTGCAGGAAAGAAAGGGTACCACATGAGGGAGGAGAATGTCTTCCCTGTAACGCACAGCGTTGAGATTGCCTGCAATGACAACAAGCTCAGTCCGATGATGCTGTGACACACCGCCCCAGACCATGACAGACCCTCCATCTCCAAATCTACCCCGCTCCAGAGTACAGGCCTCATTCCGTGTAACGCTCATTCTTTCAACAATAAACGAGAATCCGACCATCACCCCTGGTGAGAAAAATGCGACTCGTCAGTGAAGAGCACTTTTTGCCAGTCCTGTCTGGTCCAGCGACAGTGGGTTTGTGCCCATAGGCGATGTTGTTGCCGGTGATGTCTGGTGAGGACCTGCCTTACAACAGGCCTACAAGCCCTCAGTCCAGCCTCTCTCAGCCTATTGCAGACAGTCTGAGCACTGATGGAGGGATTGTGTGTTCCTGGTGTAACTCGGGCAGTTGTTGTTGCCATCCTGTACGTGTCCCGCACGTGTGATGTTCGGATGTACCTATCCTGTGCAGGTGTTGTTACATGTGGTCTGCCACTGCGAGGAAATCAGCTGTCCGTCCTGTCTCCCTGTAGCGCTGTCGTTTATTGCCATGGCCACATTTGCAGTCCTCATGCCTCCTTGCAGCATGCCTAAGGCATGTTCACGCAGATGAGCAGGGACCCCGGGCATCTTTCTTTTGGTGTTTTTCAGAGTCAGTAGAAAGGCCTCTTTCGTGTCCTAAGTTTTCATAACTGTGACCTTAATTGCTTACCGTCTGTAAGCTGTTAGTGTCTTAACGACCGTTCCACAGGTGCGTGTTCATTAATTGTTTATGGTTCATTGAACAAGCATGGGAAACAGTGTTTAAACCCTTTACAATGAAGATCTGTGAAGTTATTTGGATTTTTACGAATTATCTTTTAAAGACAGGGTCCTGAAAAAGGGACGTTTCTTTTTTTGCTGAGTTTATTAGGAAATCAGTCATTTGAAATAAATAAATTAGGCCCTAATCTATGGATATCACATGGGAATACAGATATGCATCTGTTGGTTACAGATACATTAAAAAATGGTAGGGGCATGGATCAGAAAACCAGTCAGTATCTGGTGTGACCACCATTTGCCTCATGCACATCTCCTTCTCATAGAGCTGATCAGGCTGTTGATTGTGGCCTATGGAATGATGTCCCACTCCTCTTCTATGGCTGTGCGAAGTTGCTGGATATTGGCGGGAACACGCTGTCGTACACGTCGATCCAGAGCATCCCAAACATGCTCAATGGGTGACATGTCTGGCGAGTATGCAGGCCATGGGAGAACTGGGACATTTCAGCTTCCAGGACTTGTGTAAACAGATCATTGTGACATGGGGCCATGCATTATCATGCTTCAACATGAGCTGATGATGGTGGATGAATGGCACAACACTGGAAATCAGGACCTCGTCACGGTATCTCTGTGCATTCAAATTGCCATCAATAAAATGCAATTGTGTTCATTGTCCGTAGCTTATGCCTGCTCATACCATAACCCCTCCTCCACCATGGGGAACTCTGTTCACAACGTTGACATCAGCAAACAACTCGCCCACACGACACCATACACACTGTCTGTCATCTGCCTGGTACAGTTGAAACCAGGTTTCATCCATGAAGAGCACACTTCTCCAGCGTGCCAGTCACCATTAAAGGTGATCATTTGCCCACTGAAGTCAGTTACGATGCCGAACTGCAGTCAGGTCAAGACCCTGGTGAGGATGACAAGCACACAGATGAGCTTCCCTGAGACGGTTTCTGACAGTTTGTGCAGAAATTCTTCGATTGTACAAACCCACAGTTTCATCAGCTATCTGGGTGGCTGGTCTCAGACAATCCCACAGTTGAGGAAGCCGGATGTGGAGGTCCTGGGCTGGCATGGTTACACGTGGTCTGCGGTTGTGAGGCCGGTTGGACATACTGCCAACTCTAAAATGACATTGGAGGCGGCTTATGGTAGAGAAATTAATATTCAATTCTCTGGCAACAGCTCTGGTGGACATTCCTGCAGTCAGCATGCCAATTGCATGTTCCCTCAAAACTTGCGTTTCTATTTTTGTTCAGCATATATTTACATACAATGAGGTTGGCACATTACTGTGAAATTGTGAAAATGCCGGTAATTCCCTTTTAGTGTAAGAGCTGTTTGAAAATACCAGGATGTAAATGAGTTAATAGACCAATAAGAAAGACAGGTCCAAATCTCTCTGCCAATAACAGCTAGTTTTCAGTGTATCTCCTCCCCACTCAGACCACTCCCAGACAGTCCTAGCAAAATTCTTGCTTCAGTCAAAAGCCATACTGTGGAATTAAACACTATTGAGATATCATGGTCACTGACTCCTTCCTCACTCCTTAGCAATATCCACTTTCACTCTTTCTACATCTATTGTTTTTCGTCCCATTGTTTTTCGTCCCATTAAACACATATTTTTAATGTCTTTCAACCAAAAATATATATTTTATTCTGCTCATAGGTTATCTATTATCATATGACCTTCCCTATCCCTCTGTGGTCCAGCAGGCTGAGTTTGGCCCTCATTAGACCACCAATTATCCCTCGTCATCTGTCTGTGACTCCGCACCCCTTCATCTGCTGCGTCCTCCTGGCCATGGTCCTGCCTCACTGAGAACAGGTGGGCTTCCCTCCTTCACTCCTTCCCTCTTTCCTTCCTTCCCTCTACTCATGAAGGAGTCAGCCGCCGTCACTGAGCCACCGCCAACCTTTCATTTAACCAACGCCCAATGTGTCACGGCCTGTTACCTGTATCTTTCAATGTTCCCTGAATTGTTAGTCTATACAAATAACAGCTATTGAGAGTGTTTGCAGACCATAAAGTGTTGTGCGTTTTAACTTCGGCATGGTTTACGATAAAAACAACCCCAATATTGTCAAAAGAACTAAAGACACTAAAAGGAGAATGTGTTTGTGGGAGAGGATGAAGAGTATACTTTTCAAGTCCTGTGGTTTGTTTACAATTTTAAAAAAGGGTGTTATTGTTTGCTGTCAAGGGAGAATTAAAGGAAGGTGTGGTACTTGGACACTCAAGGACACACCAATGGAATAATACCATGACTGTCTATGACATAACACAAGTAATTTAAAGAGCAGAGCTTGCTTTGAATCAATGGGTTGCAGAAATTGCCAAATGTGTGTCAAAGGTCCTCATGATTAATTTGGTTACGCAATATGTTCCCTGAGAGTTCTCATTCAGGAGTGAGAGGAGTGAGAACCTGAAAGGGAGAGGAGCTGTGGAGATGGAGGAGAGAGAACCTGAAGGAGAAAGGAGCTTTGATGAAAATAGGTCAAAAGTGAAGAGGAAAGCAGTCAAGAGTAGGAGGAGAGAGGAGACAGGAGATAGAGAGGAGACAGGAGTGAAGAGACAGGAGAGAGGAGATAGGAGACAGGAGACAGGACATAGAGAGGAGACAGGAGATAAGAGACAGGAGATAGGAGACCGGAGATAAAGATGAGACAGGTGATAGGAGACAGGAACGAGGAGACATGAGAGAGGAGATAGGAGAGAGGAGATAGGAGACAGGACATAGAGAGGACACAGGAGAGAGGAGACATGAGATAGGAGACAGGACATAGACAAGAGACAGGAGAGAGGAGACAGGAGATAGGAGACAGGACATATACAAGAGACAGGAGAGAGGAGATAGGAGACAGGACATAGAGAGGAGACAGGAGAGAGGAGAGAGGAGACATGAGATAGGAGACCGGAGATAAAGATGAGACAGGTGATAGGAGACAGGAACGAGGAGACATGAGAGAGGAGATAGGAGAGAGGAGATAGGAGACAGGACATAGAGAGGAGACAGGAGAGAGGAGAGAGGAGATAGAGAGAAGACAGGATATAGAGAGGAGACAGGAGAGAGGAGACATGAAATAGATAGGAGACAGGAGATAGAGAGGAGAGAGGAGACAGGAGATAGAAAGGAGCCAGGAGATAGAGACGAGACATGAAATAGAGATGAGACAGGAGATAGATAGGAGACAGGAGATAGAGAGGAGATATTGAGGAGGGAGGAGACAGGAGATAGAGGAGACAGGAGATAGAGAGGAGAGAGGAGAGAGGAGACAGGAGATAGAAAGGAGCCAGGAGATAGAGACGAGACATGAAATAGAGATGAGACAGGAGATAGACAGGAGAGAGGAGACAGGAGATAGAAAGGAGCCAGGAGATAGAGACGAGACATGAAATAGAGATGAGACAGGAGATAGACAGGAGAGAGGAGACAGGAGATAGAAAGGAGCCAGGAGATAGAGACGAGACATGAAATAGAGATGAGACAGGAGATAGATAGGAGACAGGAGATAGAGAGGAGATATTGAGGAGGGAGGAGACAGGAGATAGAGAGGAGACAGGAGATAGAGAGGAGAGAGGAGACAGGGGAAAGGAGACAGGGTAGAGGAGACAGGTGATGGAGAGCAGACAGGAGAGAGGTTAGAGGTTAGAGGAGATTGGTGCTGTGACAAGAGAGGAGCTGGAGGAGAGAAGACCTGGAAGAGAGAGGAGTGTGGAGCTGGGTTAGAGACATAAGTGAGGAGAGGAGTTGAAGGCAAGAGCAGTGTGGAAGAGGAGGAGATGAAAAGAGAGAGAGGAGTGGAAGAGGAGGAGATGAAAAGAGAGAGGTGTGGAAGAGGAGGAGATGAAAAGAGAGAGAGGTGTGGAAGAGGAGGAGATGAAAAGAGAGAGAGGAGTGGAAGAGGAGGAGATGAAAAGAGAGAGAGGAGTGGAAGAGGAGGAGATGAAAAGAGAGAGAGGTGTGGAAGAGGAGGAGATGAAAAGAGAGAGTGGTGTGGAAGAGGAGGAGATGAAAAGAGAGGGCGGTGTGGAAGAGGATGAGATGAAAAGAGAGAGCGGCGTGGAAGAGGATGAGATGAAAAGAGAGAGAGGTGTGGAAGAGGAGGAGATGAAAAGAGAGAGAGGTGTGGAAGAGGAGGAGATGAAAAGAGAGAGCGGTGTGGAAGAGGAGGAGATGAAAATAGAGAGGTGTGGAAGAGGAGGAGATGAAAAGAGAGAGAGGTGTGGAACCAGGAGGAGATGAAAAGAGAGAGGTGTGGAAGAGGAGGAGATGAAAAGAGAGAGAGGTGTGGAAGAGGAGGAGATGAAAAGAGAGAGAGGTGTGGAAGAGGAGGAGAGGAAAAGAGAGAGGTGTGGAACCAGGAGGAGATGAAAAGAGAGAGCGGTGTGGAACCAGGAGATGAAAAGAGAGAGGTGTGGAAGAGGAGGAGATGAAAAGAGAGAGGTGTGGAACCAGGAGGAGATGAAAAGAGAGAGCGGTGTGGAGGAGGAGGAGATGAAAAGAGAGAGAGGAGTGGAAGAGGAGGAGATGAAAAGAGAGAGGTGTGGAACCAGGAGGAGATGAAAAGAGAGAGGTGTGGAAGAGGAGGAGATGAAAAGAGAGAGAGGTGTGGAACCAGGAGGAGATGAAAAGAGAGAGGTGTGGAAGAGGAGGAGATGAAAAGAGAGAGAGGTGTGGAAGAGGAGGAGATGAAAAGAGAGAGTGGTGTGGAAGAGGAGGAGATGAAAAGAGAGAGAGGTGTGGAAGAGGAGGATATGAAAAGAGAGAGAGGTGTGGAAGAGGAGGGGATGAAAAGAGAGAGAGGTGTGGAACCAGGAGGAGATGAAAAGAGAGAGGTGTGGAAGAGGAGGAGATGAAAAGAGAGAGAGGTGTGGAAGAGGAGGATATGAAAAGAGAGAGAGGTGTGGAAGAGGAGGGGATGAAAAGAGAGAGAGGTGTGGAAGAGGAGGAGATGAAAAGAGAGAGAGGTGTGGAAGAGGAGGAGATGAAAAGAGAGAGAGGTGTGGAAGAGGAGGAGATGAAAAGAGAGAGAGGTGTGGAAGAGGAGGAGATGAAAAGAGAGAGCGATGTGAAAGAGGAGGAGATGAAAAGAGAGAGCGGTGTGGAAGAGGAGGAGATGAAAAGAGAGAGCGGTGTGGAAGAGGAGGAGATGAAAAGAGAGAGAGGTGTGGAAGAGGAGGAGATGAAAAGAGAGAGGTGTGGAAGAGGAGGAGATGAAAAGAGAGAGGTGTGGAAGAGGAGGAGATGAAAAGAGAGAAAGGTGTGGAAGATGAGGATATGAAAAGAGAGAGAGGTGTGGAAGAGGAGGAGATGAAAAGAGAGAGAGGTGTGGAAGAGGAGGAGATGAAAAGAGAGAGAGGTGTGGAAGAGGAGGAGATGAAAAGAGAGAGCGGTGTGGAAGAGGAGGAGATGAAAAGAGAGAGCGGTGTGGAAGAGGAGGAGATGGCGCAAGAGAGAGAGAGAGAGAGAGAGAGAGAGAGAGAGAGAGAGAGAGAGAGAGAGAGAGAGAGAGAGAGAGAGAGAGAGAGAGAGAGAGAGAGAGAGAGATAGAGAGAATGCAAAAATCTAAGAATGTCACGCCCTGACATGTGAGTTGGGGTGGGTATTCTATGTTCTATTATTTGTATTTCTATGTTTTGGCCGGGTAGGGTTCTCAATCAGGGACAGCTGTCTATTGTTGTCTCTGATTGAGAACCATACTTAGGTAGCACTTTTTCCCACCTGTCTTTGTGGGAAGTTGGCTTTGTTTGTGGCACTTAGCCTTAAGCTTCACGATTTGTTTTGTATTGTTTATTGTTTAGTCGGCGTCATTTCAAATAAAAAAGAAAATGTACGCTTACCACGCTGCACCTTGGTCCACTTCATTTAACGGCCGTGACAAGGAAAGAAATTGAGAAGCCGATCCAACCAAAATCATAGAGACCCAGAAAACCTGAGCCTATGCCTTCACTATGATAAATCACTAAAACATTACAGAAATACACTATGGAAAAAGAAGGAACAGGACGTCAGAAATCAGCTCAATGTAATTGAAGAATTCATAGAATCTAACCACTTCTGAGAAAATTGGAAAACTCTAAACAAACAACAACACAAAGAGTTATATATCCAAAATGGATAAACCACTTCTCCATTCTTTTTGGCCCTATAACAAAGAACAAACAGCAAAAACATATACATGATCAAATACAAATATTAGAATCAACTATTTAAGAACCCACTGGATTCTCCAATTACATTGAATGAACTACAGGACAAAATACAAACCCTCCAACCCAAAAAGGCTTGTGGTGTTGATGGTATCCTAAATGAAATGATAAAATATACAGATCACAAATTCCAATTGGCTATACTAAACTCTTTAACATCCTCCTCAGCTCTTGCATATTCCCCAATATTTGGAACCAAGGACTGATCAGCCCAATCCACAAAAGTGGAGACAAATTTGACCCCAATAAGCCAGGGGATATGCATCAAAAGCAACCTTGGAAAAATCCTATGCATTATCATTAACAGCAGACTCGTACATTTCATAATCCGAAAACAATGTACTGAGCAAATGTCAAAAATGGCTTCTTACCAAATGACCGTACAACAGACCACGTATTCACCCTGCACACCCTAATTGACAAGCAAACAAACCAAAACAAAGGCAAAGTCTTCTAAAGCCTTCGACTCAATTTGGCATGAGGGTCTGCTCTACAAATGAATGGAAAGTGGTGTTGGGGGAAATATGACACTATAAAATCCATGTACACAAACAACAACTGTGTGTTAAAACTTGGCAAAAAACACACACATTTCTTTCCACGGGGCCAGGGGGTGAGACAGGGATGCAGCTTAAGCCCCACCATCTTCAACATACGAATTGGCGAGGGCACTATAACAGTCTGCAGCACCCGGCCTCACCCTACTAGAATCTGAAGTCAAATGTCTACTGTTTGCTGACGATCTGGTGCTTCTGTCCCCACCCAAGGGAGGGCCTACAGCAGCACAAAGATCTTCAGCACAGATTCTGTCAGACCCTGACAGTAAATCTCAGTAAGACAAAAATAATGGTGTTACAAATAAGGTCCAGTTGCCAGGACCACAAATATAAATTCCATCTAGACACTGTTGCCCTAGAGCACACAAAAAGCGCTGCCCTAGAGCACACTAAACATCAGTGCCACAGGTTCACAAAGCTGGGAACGATCTGAGAGACAAGGCAAGAAGGGCCTTCTATGCCATCAAAAGGAACATAAAATTCGACATACCAATTAGGATCTGGCTAAAAATACTTGAATCAGTTATAGAATCCATTGCCCTTCATGGTTGTGAGGTCTGGGTTCCGCTCACCAACCAAGAATTCACAAAATGGGACAAACACCAAATTGAGACTCCGCACGCAGAATTCTGCAAAAATGTCCTTCTTGTACAATGTAAAACACAGAATAATGCATGCAGAGCAGAATTAGGCCGATACTCACTAAATATCAAAATCCAGAAAAGAGACGTTAAATTCTACAACCACCAAAAAGGAAGCGATTCACAAACCTTCCATAACAAAGCCATCACCTACAGAGAAATGAACCTGGAGAAGAGTCCCCTAAGCAAGCTGGACAGCAACACAATTAGATCCAACCAAATCATGAGAAAACAAAAAGATAATAACTTTTTAGAGAATTAAAGAGAATTTACAAAAAATATAAACAAACTAGAATGCTATTTGGCCCTAAACAGAGAGTACACAATTGCAGAATACCTGACCACTGTGACTGACCCAAAATTAAGGAAATCTTTGACTATGTACAGACTCAGTGAGCATAGCCTTGCTACTGAGAAAGGCCGCCGAAGGCAGACCTGGCTCTCAAGAGAAGACAGGCTGTGTGCACACTGCCCACAAAATGAGGTGGAAACTGAGCTGTACTTCCTAACCTCCTGCCAAATGTACGACCATATTAGAGACACATATTTCCCTCAGATTACACAGACCCACAAAGAATTCGAAAACAAATCCAAGTTTGATAAACTCCCATATCTATTGGGTGAAATACCACAGTGTACAATCACAGCAGCAAGATTTGTGACCTGTCGCCACAAGAAAAGGGCAACCAGTGAAGAACAAACACCATTGTCAATACAACCTATATTTATGTTTATTTATTTTCCCTTTTGTACTTTAACTATTTGCACATCATTACAAAACTGTATACATAATATGAAATAATATGAAACATTTGAAATGTCTTTATTATTTTGGAACTTCTGTGAGTGTAATGTTTACTGTTAATTTTTTACTGTTTATTTCACTTTTGTTTATGATCTATTTCACTTTCTTTGGCAATGTAAACATATGTTTCCCATGCCAATAAAGCCCCTTAAATTGAAATTGAAATTGAGAGAGAGAGAGAGAGAGAGAGAGAGAGAGAGAGAGAGAGAGAGAAGAGAGAAGAGAGAGAAGAGAGAAGAGAGAGAAGAGAGAGAAGAGAGAGAAGAGAGAGAAGAGAGAAGAAGAGAGAGAAGAGAGAGAGAGAGAGAGAAGAGAGAAGAGAGAAGAGAGAAGAGAGAGAGAGAGAGAGAGAGAGAGAGAGAGAGAGAGAGAGAGAGAGAGAGAAGAGAAGAGAAGAGAGAAGAAGAGAGAAGAAGAGAGAGAGAGAGAGAAGAGAGAGAAGAGAGAGAAGAGAGAGAAGAGAGAGAAGAAGAGAGAGAAGAGAGAGAAGAGAGAGAGAGAGAGAGAGAGAGGAAGAGAGAAGAGAGAAGAGAGAAGAGAGAAGAGAGAAGAGAGAGAAGAGAGAGAAGAGAGAGAAGAGAGAGAAGAGAGAGAGAGAGAGAGAGAGAGAGAGAGAGAGAGAGAAGAGAGAGAAGAGAGAGAAGAGAGAGGAGAGAGAGGAGAGAGAGGAGAGAGAGAGAGAGAGAGGAGAGAGAGAGGAGAGAAGAGAGAGAAGAGAGAGAAGAGAGAGGAGAGAGAGAAGAGAGAGAAGAGAGAGAAGAGAGAGAGAGAGAGAGAGAGAGAGAGAGAGAGAGAGAGAGAGAGAGAGAGAGAGAGAGAGAGAGAGAGAGAGAGAGAGAGAGAGAGAGAGAGAGAGAGAGAGAGAGAGAGAGACAGACAGACAGACAGACAGACAGACAGACAGACAGACAGACAGACAGACAGACAGACAGACAGACAGACAGACAGACAGACAGACAGACAGACAGACAGAGCTCTCTCAGAGGTCTCTATGTGCCCCCAGGCAGAGCCATCTGGCTGCAGCCCACTGGAAGCCCCTCCAGTGCATTTATCAGGGAAACACACAGAGAACAAATCACCTAATAAACTCCATACCAGGGGATAATTAACCAGGCAAGAACATTAAACAAGACCAGATTAATGTCAAAGGAGTGCCATTAGTTCTACTTACACAACAGCAACTGCCTGGTAGTCAGGCTTTTGCCAACAGCCGAGATGAGAATGTTAACACAAAGGATGAAAAGGGGGTTGGGAAGTGTAGAGTGCACTTGCACGTTAAGGGGCCAGAGGTGGGTGGATGGTTATGCACTTGCCCTTTAAGGGGCCAGAGGTGGGTGGATGGTTCTATTAGTTACTGAGTCTTGTGTTCTTTTATCCTATACACAAGTACTTTTGGATTAAGACGTCCTTCTGTGGGTGTTTAAAGAGGCGAAAGAGTATTCTTGTGTGTATGGTAAAAGTGTTGGATTTTGTGTGTCTGGCTGGTTGGTTTTGTCTTTGGCTGTCTTCCCTGGTGGTATTTGCAGAGTTTGCCATCTGTCCTGTCATGTTGTAAACCTGTCGCTCTCTGGAGCGGAGGAGGAAGGAAGATTTTCACCAAGCAGCAGAATCATACTTGTGGTCTCAGCTTCTTACAAGGAAAAACTCCCATGTTAACACAGACTGACTAATTCCTCCTTCTTCAACCCTCTCTCCCTCCCTCTCTCCCTCCCTCTTCCTTCCCTCTCCTTTCAATCTCACACCAGATGGTCTGTATCTCAGATGCATGTCTCAGGGTGTAAATGTATTAATGAGTTCTCCACGTCTTTTTCCTTGGGAGTCTGGCATGGGACTCACATTAGGAGGTGAAGAGCCTCGCCCTGACATAACCAACCCACATAAACCTCTCCAATAAGAGGCTGTTTACTTTACAACCTCTGGGAAGAAAACATGACTTCTCCTTTAATGATGCTTCATTAAAAATGAAGGTCAAATTGCTTTTTACTGTGTAAGGAGGTTAACATGCTAAGGTCAAGTAGGGTTCGCCAGTGAAGATCCCTTAGCAATGTCAGAATAGTGCCATTTCTTGCAACCTTGTCATTTTTCACATAATTTACTGTACAAATTGTAACGATCATGCTCAGTATATCAGTAGGGATAGTAAAGGGCTGGGGAAATAATGGCACATCTGTTGTATTGGCAACTGTACATATGCAATATTGTATCAACAGTTGGGCCTGCTCCAGTTATAACTGACCACATTAAGTTGTGATTATACACAGTCGCTTTTCAACTGTCATTGGTCAACAGTCCTGCAATATTCTATACTGAACACACTACTTACATTAGGATTCTTGGGGAAGTGGGGAAAGCAGTGGACAGAACCAACTTTGAACTCTTCAACAATTCCGGGGGTGTCCTCAGCTACATTAGTATTCCAACACTTACAGGGGGTGCCCTGGTGTGTTGTTGGAGGGAGTGCGCAGGCAGCTGGCCAGCACCCCTGGGCACCCCCATCATTTGTCCCCTGGTTGGTTGTTCCATATTGATGAGGGCATCCAGCAGGTGTGAAGAGCTGCTGTTAACCTGATTAGAGTATTACACAGGTGTCTGGTTCCTGCACACCTGGCCTGTCCTGGTGCCAGTGTCCTCTAGTAAGTCTATAGGCTCATTTACAACAAGGCCTTGTTCTTTGTCATAAAACGAGCAGCAAACGTTATTACCACAATAAAAAAAGAATACGTTCATACATTGGTCACAAGTTTTTGACCAGTCCAAATGACAGCCAGGTGTTCACAACCCTCTTTAACGTGAGAGAATAGGGTCTTGGTCATCTGATACACAGCATGGTTCTAGAAAAAGAAAGCCACCTTAATAAATAACCAACGTCGTAACAACGTGACCTATCTATAAGTCTGGTATTGTTCTGACTCATATACTTTGATATCTAATAATACATCATTGAGATATTGTTCCTAAAAACATGATTTTTTTCTCTGTACTCAGTGATATCAGATACCTTGGTTGGTACATGTTTTTCTTCCCACACAGTCTGTCTTTAATCACACAGGCATGTGTATCATGTTTCTGAAACCCCACAGCTTAATCACAGCCGCAGATTGTTGAGATGGGCCCACTTTCTCATGCGAAACTGGAATGCATTAGTTTTAACGTACATCAGTGCCCTAAAGACTCCCTCATGCCCTGGCTCCTTGGAGGCACTGTTCCCATAAGTGCAGGGGGGGGGGGGGGGTTATGACAGGATACAGTGCTCTGTACTCTTTGGTAAATGTCACTCCTACCTGAGGGAGGCCTGCTTGGTGGACTAATGAGATCAAACAGAACCCAGACCAGAGGGGGGGAGATGCTGTGACCTTCTCATGCTCTACACACTACTCTACAGTGAGGGTTTTATAACCATAATCACCACCCATAGATGATGGGATGATTAGATTAGATTTTACTTTATTGTCTGATGTGTTTTGCATCACATGCTCCTTGCCACACAGGTATGATCATGATTAGCATCAGAGCTACTGTACTGTCTGGTATAAAAGTACTCCTGCTCTTGCTGCTCCCAGATTATAAACTAAATGACAAGGCAAACACAGAGCTTTTAGCCAAATGTAATTCAGTGTGTTTTCCACAACAGTCCCTAGGTGGACTATAGAAGGAAGCTGTAAACATGGACACCCCAAAACAATTTGGAGAAGAACAGTAGAATGGGAACTAAGTTGAAGGTAAATTGAAGGTAAGCTGCAAAACATTTGGACTGTTGGAGTGGTCTTGTCTCTTGCCTTGTGTGCCAGTAGGCAAGAAACGGATAAGAAATTGTCTTCCATATTCTAAAGAATTTATTTTTATTAAAAATTATTCCAACATCCTCATAACGTGCTGCCAGCAATTAAAGTGTGTTTTAACTAGATTGGAGGGTTGAGTGGAATGCTTAGACCCAGGGTCTGTAGCCCCACCCTACTGCTGAGTACAGTATGCAACTCCCCTAAGTATCCTGTTCACAGACTCAACCTCCACTCATATCTCCTGCCTACGTCAAAACACCTCTGGTTAGCCTGGTTTACTGGCATGACATGTTGCACAACTACCTCTTAGTCCAATAAACAACGTTCCTTTCCCTCCAAACATGCTGAAACGTCCCATTTCATGTTCTGAAGAATGACTGCAGCCAGACAGCAATCAGTCTAATTTCCAAAGTACTGTACAACCGAGGTAACTCTACCATGTTATCTTTGGGTCGTTCCACCAATTGGATGCCTTTTGAGTTGTGTAACTTAGTGAGGAAAAAAACTTTTGATTTCACCTAATTTTATCGTTCTGTTATAAAGAGGACGTGTTCAACTTAATAAAAAACATGTTTCACCATCTCAAAAAAAATACTGGGTAACAATTAAACACCCAAATGTGATTGTTTTCAATTAAAATGGCCAAAAAGACACAAAAATTGCTTCTTAGCAAAGAGCAATTTTTCACGCAAGATTTTAGCTAGGACTGTCTGAGAGTGGTCTCAGTGGAAAACGGAAAGCTAGCTGTTATTGGCAGAGATTTTCCACCTGGTGAATTACCACCACCTAATGTTTCGCCTGGTGATGTCACAAGGCATGCCAAAACTCCATCCCACCAAAACAGATTGAAATTTCAGGTGGTCTTTTCAAACAGCTCTTACACTAAGGGCATTGTCATCATTTTCACAATTTCACAGTATTATTGTGGAAATATATAAAACACTGGAAAATCACGTTTAGTACTGCACTGGGCCTTTAAGTGCCAAATAAAGTAACAGGGTTGACTGTAACAGGGTTGACAATTTAATTTTAAAACAGCCATAAATCCACTTGTGACAGGGGGAATGGACATTTGTAGTGCGCAACAGGGAGGGGCAATTAAAAGTAAGCTTCACCCCAAACAATGTATTGTAAAAAGAATTTGAGCCTGTCTATCTATGGGTAATAGTGTTTACATGTTATGTTCGACCCCTTTTACATCACAAAACACCGGAACGTGGCGAAAAAGAGTAGAACCAGCTCACCTGCTTTTACACTATGGTTTGACTATTAGACTTTAAAAGGAATTATTTTACCACATTAAAACGAGAGTTCAGTTTACGTGACAGGGTTGACTTTAAAATGAGGGACAGACGTAAATGAATTACTAAACACATGAAATAAATAACAATGTTCAGAAATGACTTTGTCAAAGAAAGAAAATTACAATAAGATTCTCTAATCTGATGAAACCAAGATTGAACTCTTTGGCCTGAATGCCAAGCATCACGTCTGGAGGAAACCTGGCACCATCCCTACGGTGAAGCATGGTGGTGGCAGCATCATGCTGTGGGGATGTTTTTCAGCGGCAGGGAGTGGGAGTAGTCAGGATCGAGGCAAAGTACAGAGAGATCCTTGATGAAAACCTGCTCCAGAGCGCTCAGGACCTCAGACTGGGGCGACGGTTCACCTTCCAACAGGACAACGACCCTAAGCACACAGCCAAGACAATGCTGGAGTGGCTTTGGGACAAGTCTCTGAATGTCCTTGAGCGGCTTAACCAGAGCCCGGACTTGAAAATCTGTTGATTAAGGCACTTAACCCTAATTACTCTGCTAAATTAATAAAATATAAATGTTATTACCTTTGACAACATAAAGTGCCTTTGTTTCAATATTTCCTTTTCCAAGCCAACTGATTTGGCAGTTGAAAGGGGGCATCAAACACTTTATTGTCAACACTACTGTGTTCTTGACAGAGCCACTACAGCCCTTCGTCAGTGGCTAGTATCTAGATCCATGGTTCACAAACTAATAGCAGTTAATGTCTAGCACAGCTTCAGAAACACAGAACCAACTGTAGCTGCAGCTATTAACAAACAATAAACCACCCACCCATGGGGCCTTGCAATCAGACAATAATACTGTAGGAACGCCAAGTATCTCAGAAAAAACACCCAATTCCCTGCGAATGAATGCTATTGCTATCAATCTCCATGGGGCTTACAGAATTCTACATAGATTCTATCAACATCATGTGAGTTGTGACTGTGTCCTGTGTGACCCACTGCTGTAGCTTCAGCTGAAGGGGGAGCGGAGGTGGGGCCTTTGGGGAGAAGGAGAGGGGAAAGAGAAGGCTGTGGATGTGGATGTGTTGGGTAAATGACCTCAGGTCCCAAGAGGGAAAAAAGGTACATGAGTAGGGCTGATGAGCTGGGCTCCTGATTCCTGAGAGAGAGAGAGGGGGGGGGGGGGGGGGGGGAGATAGACCAGAGCGAGAGAGAGACCAGAGAGACAGAGAGAAACATTTCACTTGCTTTGGCAATGTAAACATACAATGCATTTGGAAAATATTCAGACTCCTGACTTTTTCCACATTTTCTTACATTATAGCCTTATTCTAAAATGGATTAAACAAAACATTTTCCTCATCAACCTACACACAATACCCCAAAAAGACAAAGCGAAAACAGATTTTTAGACATTTTTGCAAATTTGTCCACCCGGCCAAACTGAGCAATCGGGAGAGAAGGGCCTTGGTCAGAGAGGTGGCCAAGAACCCGATGGTCACTCTGACAGAGCTACAGGGTGTTCCTCTGTGGAGATGGGAGAACATTCCGGAAGGACAACCATCGCCGCAGCACTCCACCAATAAGGCCTTTATGGTAGAGTGGCCAGACGGAAGGCACGCTTCAGTAAAAGGCACATGACAGCCTGCTTGGAGTTTGCCAAAAGGCACATAAACACTCTCAGACCAGACCATGACCAAGATTCTATGGTCTGATGAAACCAAGATTGAACTCTTTGGCCTGAATGCAAAGCATCACATCTGGAGGAAACCTGGCACCATCCCTACGGTGAAGCATTGTGGTGAACGGAGCAAAGTACAGAGAGATCCTTGATGAAAACCTGCTCCAGAGCGCTCAGGACCTCAGACTGGGGCGAAGGTTCACCTTCCAACACGACAATGACTCAAAGCACACAGCCAAGACAATGCAGGAGTGGCTTCAGGACAAGTCTCTGAATGTCCTTGAGTGTCCCAGCCAGAGGCCGGACTTGAACCCGATCGAACATCTCTGGACAGACTTGAAAATAGCTGTGCAGCACCGCTCCCCATCCAATCTGACAGAGCTTGAGAGGATCTGCAAAGAAGAATGGGAGAAACTCCCCAAATACAGGTGTGCCAAGCTTGTAGCGTCATACCCAAGAAGACTTGAGGCTGTAATCTCTGCCAAAGGTGCTTCAACAAAGTACTGAGTAAAGGGTCTGAATACTTATGTAAATGTGATATATATTTTTTATTATTTATAAATTAGCAAAAAAAAAATTACCTGTTTTTGCTTTGTCATTATGGGGTATTGTGTGTAGACTGATGAGGGGGGAAAAAACGATTTAATACATTTTAGAATAAGGCTGTAACGTAAAAAAAAACAAGGGGTCTGAATACTTTCCGAATGCACTGATTGTTTCCCATGCCAATGAAGCCCCTTGAATTGAGAGAGAGAGAGAGAAAGAGAGAGAGAGATAACTTTTGTGAGTGTGATGTTTATTGGTCATTTATATTGTTTATTTCACTTTTGTTTAGTATCTACTTCACTTGCTTTGGCAATGTAAACATACCAATAAAGCCCTTTGAATTTAATTTAATTGAGAGAAAGAGAGAGAATAAAGAGGGAGAGAGAAAGAAAGACCTGCTCTGTCACCCTGCTCAAATGTTTCTCTCCCAACCATGGGGTGTTGGATGGCGATGCTGCGGGGCCCAACCGACAGTAGGCTAATTAGCAGCTAGGACCCAACAACCCAATGGTGTGCTGGAGGGCAACGTGGTCTCAGGGCAATTCATATTATTTTGTAGGTAAGTCTGTAACTCTCCATTTAGTATGATACTGTATGTTACGTTACATTAGGTTACATTATGAATGGAATAGCGGTCTTACGATATCATACAAATTATAGGAGATATAGTATCATACATATTACCCGGTTATACAATAGCATACAAATTGGATGATGTCGTTTATCATAAGTCTTGGAGGATTTATCTGAGACGAGGTTGCTTGTTGGACTGTAACAAAATGAAGAGAATTACAGGGAGAATTGACGTTGGCGGTTAGGGGAACTAATGGAAAAAGGTTAGGAGAACTAAAACGACAAAGGTTAGGTGAATTTGCGTAGCAGGTTAGGTGAATTGGGTTGAGTTTAAAATAAGTGTTAGGGAAGGGTTAGCTAAAATGCTACATTGTCCCCGACACGACTCATACATGCAACCTTTGGATTGCTAGACAGTCGTGGATTACGCCCACCCATCCTCCCTAACCATCCTCCCTTACCATCCTCCCTAACCATCCTCCCTTACCATCCTCCCTAACCATCCTCCCTAACCAACTGCCCTAATCATACTCCCTAATCATCATCCCTAACCATACTCCCTAATCATACTCCCTAATCATCATCCCTAACCATACTCCCTAATCATACTCCCTAATCATACTCCCTAATCATACTCCCTAATCATACTCCCTAATCATACTCCCTAATCATCATCCCTAACCATACTCCCTAATCATCATCCCTAACCATACTCCCTAATCATACTCCCTAACCATACTCCCTAATCATACTCCCTAATCATACTCCCTAATCATCATCCCTAACCATACTCCCTAATCATCATCCCTAACCATACTCCCTAATCATACTCCCTAATCATACTCCCTAATCATCATCCCTAACCATACTCCCTAATCATCATCCCTAACCATACTCCCTAATCATACTCCCTAATCATACTCCCTAATCATCATCCCTAACCATACTCCCTAATCATACTCCCTAATCATCATCCCTAACCATACTCCCTAATCATACTCCCTAACCATACTCCCTAATCATACTCCCTAATCATCATCCCTAATCATACTCCCTAATCATACTCCCTAACCATACTCCCTAATCATACTCCCTAATCATCATCCCTAACCATACTCCCTAATCATACTCCCTAATCATACTCCCTAATCATCATCCCTAACCATACTCCCTAATCATACTCCCTAATCATCATCCCTAATCATACTCCCTAATCATACTCCCTAATCATACTCCCTAATCATCATCCCTAACCATACTCCCTAATCATACTCCCTAATCATACTCCCTAACCATACTCCCTAATCATACTCCCTAATCATACTCCCTAATCATCATCCCTAATCATACTCCCTAATCATACTCCCTAATCATCATCCCTAACCATACTCCCTAATCATACTCCCTAATCATACTCCCTAATCATACTCCCTAATCATACTCCCTAATCATACTCCCTAACCATACTCCCTAATCATACTCCCTAATCATACTCCCTAATCATACTCCCTAATCATACTCCCTAATCATCATCCCTAATCATACTCCCTAATCATACTCCCTAATCATACTCCCTAATCATCATCCCTAACCATACTCCCTAATCATACGCCCTAATCATACTCCCTAATCATACTCCCTAATCATACTCCCTAATCATACTCCTTAATCATACTCCCTAATCATACTCCCTAATCATACTCCCTAATCATCATCCCTAACCATACTCCCTAATCATACTCCCTAATCATACTCCCTAATCATACTCCCTAATCATACTCCCTAATCATCATCCCTAACCATACTCCCTAATCATACTCCCTAATCATCATCCCTAACCATATCCCTAATCATACTCCCTAATCATACTCCCTAATCATACTCCCTAATCATACTCCCTAATCATACTCCCTAATCATCATCCCTAACCATATCCCTAATCATACTCCCTAATCATACTCCCTAATCATACTCCCTAATCATACTCCCTAATCATACTCCCTAATCATACTCCCTAATCATCATCCCTAACCATACTCCCTAATCATACTCCCTAATCATACTCCCTAATCATACTCCCTAATCATCATCCCTAATCATACTCCCTAATCATACTCCCTAATCATCATCCCTAACCATACTCCCTAATCATACTCCCTAATCATCATCCCTAACCATCCTCCCTAATCATACTCCCTAATCATACTCCCTAATCATACTCCCTAATCATACTCCCTAATCATACTCCCTAATCATACTCCCTAATCATACTCCCTAGTCATCATCCCTAACCATACTCCCTAATCATACTCCCTAATCATACTCCCTAATCATACTCCCTAATCATACTCCCTAATTATACTCCCTAACCATCTTCCCTAATCCTCCTCCATACTTTAGTTTCTGTCTCAAGTAACTACACCATTAGTACACTCGTAGAAAAGGTTCTATCTAGAACCTAAAAGGGTTCTCCGGCTGTCCCTATAGGAGAACCCTTTTAAGAACCCTTTTTTGTTCTGGGTTGAACCCTTTTGAGTTCCATGTAGAACCCTTTCCACCAAAAAGGGTTATCCTATAGGGACAGCCAAAGAACCCTTTTGGAACCCTTTTAGGTATCATATGTCTTGGAGGTGCTCACAAATACGTAAAGTATATTCCGTATGGCTCTGAGACCAGGCTGAGGAGGGAGTGGATTCACACACCACCACCACCACCCTCCTTCAACTCAACTCAACTCCACCACCATCATCACCCCTCTCTACATTAATGGAATGGCCCGGTTCCACTCGCTGTGTAATTGTGTTGTCAGTGTTTGTCCTACATTACTGTGTTGCAATGCATTCAGAGGCATATTTCCGCATGTTTATGGTCAACAGTGTTACTATGGGAAAAATAAATGTGGAAGTGTCTTTTTGTGTAACATAAAGGTAGTGTCAGCTGATACAGCTGTGAAGCTTGTGCAATACAGTTTTCAAATGTGTTTTCAATTTGGAAAATGCATTGCCTGACTAACTCAGTAGCAAAACAACATCCCACGCTGAGTTCACTTTGGCTAAGTACAGCCATTTTTGAAGATGAAAGGCAAACTAACTAAAGTCATGGCTCCTGGTCTCGTCTGTAGCCCTTGGTTTACAATGTCGGGTTTCTTCAATCCATGAGAGGTGGAAACAATTATGTTGCACAACAATAAACACAAACACTGACTCCACTAATTGTACATGTTCTCATGTAGGAATTGGAGTTCAGACAGAGTACATGATTTATAATAAGACAACAGGGACGTTATCCAAGACACAGAGAAGTGACTTTTTGGTCCCATCCCAACCTCTCTGGCTTGCTCCACCACCTGTATCTTTGTACAGTAGAAAATGTTGTCCTCTATGGCTGAGCTCCTTGGAACAATATCCCTATCCACAGCTGTGATAAGATCTTTATGAAGTGGAGCAGTGGCATCCCCCCTGTTTGTCTTGTGATGATAGCTGTCCTGGACTCAATGCTTCTGGTGAAGTGCCTTGTTGACCTGCTCTGTCAAATACTGCTTCATTCTAACACAGACAGACAACAATAAAGATCAAATTGAATGCTCTTTATTCCAGGTGCTTCTGGTGGCTTTGCATGTCACATTATGTATTTAGAGTTATAGCTAGGCACAGACGTCTGTGCCCAGTGGGATCTGTCTGTTGAACTGACGTCTGTGCCCAGTGGGATCTGTCTGTTGAACTGACGTCTGTGACTAGTGGGATCTGTCTGTTGAACTGACGTCTGTGCCCAGTGGGATCTGTCTGTTGAACTGACGTCTGTGACTAGTGGGATCTGTCTGTTGAACTGACGTCTGTGACTAGAGGGATCTGTCTGTTGAACTGACGTCTGTGCCCAGTGGGATCTGTCTGTTGAACTGACGTCTGTACCTAGTGGGATCTGTCTGTTGAACTGACGTCTGTGCCTAGTGGGATCTGTCTGTTGAACTGACGTCTGTGCCCAGTGGGATCTGTCTGTTGAACTGACGTCTGTGCCTAGTGGGATCTGTCTGTTGAACTGACGTCTGTACCTAGTGGGATCTGTCTGTTGAACTGACGTCTGTGCCTAGTGGGATCTGTCTGTTGAACTGACGTCTGTGCCCAGTGGGATCTGTCTGTTGAACTGACGTCTGTGCCTAGTGGGATCTGTCTGTTGAACTGACGTCTGTGCCTAGTGGGATCTGTCTGTTGAACTGACGTCTGTGACTAGTGGGATCTGTCTGTTGAACTGACGTCTGTGCCTAGTGGGATCTGTCTGTTGAACTGACGTCTGTACCCAGCGGGATCTGTCTGTTGAACTGACGTCTGTGCCTAGTGGGATCTGTCTGTTGAACTGACGTCTGTGCCTAGTGGGATCTGTCTGTTGAACTGACGTCTGTGCCTAGTGGGATCTGTCTGTTGAACTGACGTCTGTGCCTAGTGGGATCTGTCTGTTGAACTGACGTCTGTGCCCAGTGGGATCTGTCTGTTGAACTGACGTCTGTGCCTAGTGGGATCTGTCTGTTGAACTGACGTCTGTGCCTAGTGGGATCTGTATGTTGAACTGACGTCTGTGCCCAGTGGGATCTGTCTGTTGAACTGACGTCTGTGCCTAGTGGGATCTGTCTGTTGAACTGACGTCTGTGCCTAGTGGGATCTGTCTGTTGAACTGACGTCTGTGACTAGTGGGATCTGTCTGTTGAACTGACGTCTGTGCCTAGTGGGATCTGTCTGTTGAACTGACGTCTGTGCCCAGTGGGATCTGTCTGTTGAACTGACGTCTGTGCCTAGTGGGATCTGTCTGTTGAACTGACGTCTGTGCCTAGTGGGATCTGTCTGTTGAACTGACGTCTGTGCCTAGTGGGATCTGTCTGTTGAACTGACGTCTGTGCCTAGTGGGATCTGTATGTTGAACTGACGTCTGTACCTAGTGGGATCTGTCTGTTGAACTGACGTCTGTGCCTAGTGGGATCTGTCTGTTGAACTGACGTCTGTGCCTAGTGGGATCTGTCTGTTGAACTGACGTCTGTACCTAGTGGGATCTGTATGTTGAACTGACGTCTGTGCCTAGTGGGATCTGTCTGTTGAACTGACGTCTGTGCCTAGTGGGATATGTCTGTTGAACTGACGTCTGTGCCTAGTGGGATCTGTCTGTTGAACTGACGTCTGTGCCTAGTGGGATCTGTCTGTTGAACTGACGTCTGTGCCTAGTGGGATCTGTATGTTGAACTGACGTCTGTGCCTAGTGGGATCTGTCTGTTGAACTGACGTCTGTGCCTAGTGGGATCTGTCTGTTGAACTGACGTCTGTACCTAGTGGGATCTGTATGTTGAACTGACGTCTGTGCCTAGTGGGATCTGTCTGTTGAACTGACGTCTGTGCCTAGTGGGATCTGTCTGTTGAACTGACGTCTGTGACTAGTGGGATCTGTCTGTTGAACTGACGTCTGTGCCTAGTGGGATCTGTATGTTGAACTGACGTCTGTGCCTAGTGGGATCTGTCTGTTGAACTGACGTCTGTGCCTAGTGGGATCTGTCTTTTGAACTGACGTCTGTGCCTAGTGGGATCTGTCTGTTGAACTGACGTCTGTGCCTAGTGGGATCTGTCTGTTGAACTGACGTCTGTGCCTAGTGGGATCTGTCTGTTGAACTGACGTCTGTGACTAGTGGGATCTGTATGTTGAACTGACGTCTGTGCCTAGTGGGATCTGTATGTTGAACTGACGTCTGTGCCTAGTGGGATCTGTATGTTGAACTGACGTCTGTGCCTAGTGGGATCTGTCTGTTGAACTGACGTCTGTGACTAGTGGGATCTGTATGTTGAACTGACGTCTGTGCCTAGTGGGATCTGTATGTTGAACTGACGTCTGTGCCTAGTGGGATCTGTCTGTTGAACTGACGTCTGTGCCTAGTGGGATCTGTCTGTTGAACTGACGTCTGTGACTAGAGGGATCTGTCTGTTGAACTGACGTCTGTGACTAGAGGGATCTGTCTGTTGAACTGACGTCTGTGCCTAGTGGGATCTGTCTGTTGAACTGACGTCTGTGCCTAGTGGGATCTGTCTTTTGAACTGACGTCTGTGCCTAGTGGGATCTGTCTGTTGAACTGACGTCTGTGCCTAGTGGGATCTGTCTGTTGAACTGACGTCTGTGCCTAGTGGGATCTGTCTGTTGAACTGACGTCTGTGACTAGTGGGATCTGTATGTTGAACTGACGTCTGTGCCTAGTGGGATCTGTATGTTGAACTGACGTCTGTGCCTAGTGGGATCTGTCTGTTGAACTGACGTCTGTGCCTAGTGGGATCTGTCTTTTGAACTGACGTCTGTGCCTAGTGGGATCTGTCTGTTGAACTGACGTCTGTGCCTAGTGGGATCTGTCTGTTGAACTGACGTCTGTGCCTAGTGGGATCTGTCTGTTGAACTGACGTCTGTGACTAGTGGGATCTGTATGTTGAACTGACGTCTGTGCCTAGTGGGATCTGTATGTTGAACTGACGTCTGTGCCTAGTGGGATCTGTCTGTTGAACTGACGTCTGTGCCTAGTGGGATCTGTCTGTTGAACTGACGTCTGTGACTAGTGGGATCTGTATGTTGAACTGACGTCTGTGCCTAGTGGGATCTGTCTGTTGAACTGACGTCTGTGCCTAGTGGGATCTGTCTGTTGAACTGACGTCTGTGCCTAGTGGGATCTGTCTGTTGAACTGACGTCTGTGACTAGAGGGATCTGTCTGTTGAACTGACGTCTGTGACTAGAGGGATCTGTCTGTTGAACTGACGTCTGTGACTAGTGGGATCTGTCTGTTGAACTGACGTCTGTGACTAGTGGGATCTGTCTGTTGAACTGACGTCTGTACCTAGTGGGATCTGTCTGTTGAACTGACGTCTGTACCCAGCGGGATCTGTCTGTTGAACTGACGTCTGTGCCCAGTGGGATCTGTCTGTTGAACTGACGTCTGTGACTAGTGGGATCTGTCTGTTGAACTGACGTCTGTGACTAGTGGGATCTGTCTGTTGAACTGACGTCTGTGACTAGTGGGATCTGTCTGTTGAACTGACGTCTGTACCCAGCGGGATCTGTCTGTTGAACTGACGTCTGTGCCTAGTGGGATCTGTCTGTTGAACTGACGTCTGTGACTAGAGGGATCTGTATGTTGAACTGACGTCTGTGCCTAGTGGGATCTGTATGTTGAACTGACGTCTGTGCCTAGTGGGATCTGTCTGTTGAACTGACGTCTGTGCCTAGTGGGATCTGTCTGTTGAACTGACGTCCGTGACTAGAGGGATCTGTCTGTTGAACTGACGTCTGTGACTAGAGGGATCTGTCTGTTGAACTGACGTCTGTGACTAGTGGGATCTGTCTGTTGAACTGACGTCTGTGCCTAGTGGGATCTGTCTGTTGAACTGACGTCTGTACCCAGCGGGATCTGTCTGTTGAACTGACGTCTGTGCCCAGTGGGATCTGTCTTTTATTTTATTTTTTTAATCTTTATTTAACTAGGCAAGTCAGTTAAGAACAAATTCTTATTTACAATGACGGCCTACCAGAAGGCAAAAGGCCTCCTGCGGGGACGGGGGCTGGGATTAAACATTTTAAATTAAATTAAAATAAAATATAGGACAAAACACACATCACGACAAGAGAGACACCACAACACCTAAGACAACAACATAGCATGACAGCAACACATGAAAACACAGCATGGTAGCAACACAACATGACAACAACATGGTAGCAAAACAACATGGCACAACATGGCAGCAGCACAACATGGTAGCAGCACAACAACTAACGTCTGTGCTCAGTGCGATCTGTCTGTTGAACTGACGTCTGTGCCTAGTGGGATCTGTCAATAGTATTATTTATCCTCTTCACAGAGTTAAAAAATGTGGTCAATTTGGAGTTATGAACTCCTGCTGTACCCCTATATGTACAGACTTTTTGAAAACATGTTGTACAACCAGCAGTCTTTGTGATTCTACAGGCCAAACTTTATTCAAAACCACTTAAACTTTATACTAAACATCATGTTTTAATATGAAGGTACTGTATGTGCTTCAGGCCTCCGTTCTAACTGAACCTTTCCTTCGGGACAACTCTCACCGCAGTGACTCAAAAAGTGTTTCAAGCCAGTGATTTCCAGTCAATATAAAAACAATGCATAAACATTCTAATTATTATCTTTGCAGGAGATGACAATAAAAATTCATTGTGGGCTGAAATTTCAGATCCATGTGCCAGTAGTCTTGTGTTTTCTCTGATTCTAGGGAAGACAGACATAATAAAACCTCATTTCTGGTCATCTCAGGGAAATGAATCCCAGTTCCGTTGGTAAGAGGATTACATTATAGTAAAGGTAATTATTGGCTTAGCCTCTGGCAATACAAGACTATCTACCCACGAGAATCCCTCCATCATTCCATCATTTCTCAGAGAGCAAGATTTATAAATGTAAATTTCCCTAACAAGTGCCTGTGGGATGACATCCTGTAATCTTTTCTGTAAGCCCCTCATTGTCAGCTTCTAAATATGAATGTAGAGAAGTTTGATGACGAAGGTATCTAAATATCCCTTACATCAGATCAGACGTGCTCCACAAGTGTGTCATGAAGAAATATGCACATTGAGTGGGACAGTCGCATATAAAGTACGTCATTGTATTTTTATCTGAAATGGGGGACAAAAGGACTCTGTTTGACTTAGCTTTGTTTCATATCCAAACTCAATCAAACTGGTGATTTCTGTACATGAAGGGCATGAACAGTGAGAGTCACAAACTAAGAATTGAGTGCAACAATGTACTCAAAAAATATGGTTACCATCATTTTCTCCTTTCTCTCACAGAAAGAGATTCTACTCAGTTGACTCATTTGATGACATCTCTGCTATCTGTGTCTGATTAATGGCAGGATGGAGATGGAGTCTGACTGTAAGTCGCTCTGGATAAGAGTGTCTGCTAAATGACTAAAATGTCAATGTAAAGACAGAGAATCAGTCGCCCGCTCTGAAAAGTAAAATAGCCTGTTTCTCCTGGCTTGTGCAACAGTTGTGACGCTGTCCAGTCTGAGACTGCAGCATGCTGATGTTGGTGCAGTTACTCCAACAGGCATCTGCTTTCCACCGTGCCTGCCATTCCAAGTAGGGTTCCCCAAGCCAGCAGATAATGTGTGCACAAAGAAGCCATTATGACCGATGAAAAAATACCCTACCCACTGAGTGCCGGCTTGTCTCAGACCTTGTGTCTCATTCACAAATAGTTTCCGCAGCAGCAGGTCAATAGCAGTTGCTTGGATGCTGGGTTGGTCACCGAGACCTTGCCAAGGTTGAGCTTAAATCAATGAGAAAGGTGCCTGCTTTTTATGCCTGAGACAAAATCTGCACCCCGAGCAGTATTTGTTTGTTTTAAGACAATATTATTGCAGGTATTTAAATTCAGGTCCTTGCTCTTGGTCTGCTGAAGGTTCTAGAGTTCGGAAGGTGTAAGCTGACATTCTATATAATTCTATTGATAAAGGATCAGAACAACTGCAGGTTAGGAATGACTTTTCTACAACCTTTTGTAGGGATTTGGGCTGATTACATTGTTGTTTGTGATAAATAACACAGCTTTATTAATTTAGCAATGCAACAGCAGGAAACTCAAGAACCAAATTCATACCGACTAATAGTATTCTGTTTTGTTGTTGGCCAAAGATAGGAAGGTCCACATGAAAAAGAAGGTATGTTGAGACTGTTGACTGTTTGTGATTGCAGGGCTTACAGTGAACGTGTATAGTGACTGGACAGATGGCCTAAGCTATTAGTAAAGTCAAAGAAATCTAAACCTTGCAGGGAGAATCCGGTGACCAAATATCCAGGTGATAGTGTCTCTGACGCCTGCCACATATAGTTTAAGGTTAAAGTAGATGGAGATAAGTGACAGACATTAAAAATGCAAAAGGTTCATGAATATCCAATGGCAATAAGCTGAATGCAAAGGCCTGGGTTTCTCCTTAAAAATGGCCTGAGGATCTCCTTAGAATGCCCTGAGCATCTCATTAGAATGGCCTGAGCATCTCCTAAGAATGGCCTGAAGATATCCTTAGAATGGCCTGAAGATCTCTTTAGAATGCCCTGAGCATCTCCTTGGAATGGCCTGAGCATCTCCTTGGAATGGTCTGAGCATCTCCTAAGAATGGCCTGAAGATATCCTTAGAATGGCCTGAAGATCTCTTTAGAATGCCCTGAGCATCTCCTTAGAATGGATTGAGGATCTCCTTAGAATGGCCTGAAGATCTCTTTAGAAGGCTCTGAGCATCTCCTTAGAATGGATTGAGGATCTCCTTAGAATGGCCTGAACTTCTCCTTTAAGATGTACTTCCTGACGGATGTAAGTAGTGAGACATCTCCGGGATATCCCTTTACATGTCACTGTAACAGTTAAACACTTTGCGGATAGCTGTCTTGAGCCCGGCTTTAGCTCAATGAGCCATGTCGTATTCACAGTAAACAGTATGCACAGTGCACAACCTGCCACTACCCACCAATAACACACAAATCCTGATGACTCAGCACTCTGTGCGGAGAGACGTATCTGTGCAAACACTTTTGAGACAGTTGTTAAAACAGGGATTTGTGTGGATGTACATATTCTGTCTCAGGTGGGGCCTTTGATCAACTTGAAGGTAGCACTTACTACCTCCAGGCCTGCTGTTCTTACAAATACTTCAGATTGGCTGGATTAAAGCGCTCCAATTTCTCTGTCAAGGTCACAGAGGACATACTACGCAGACCAGCTGAAACTATTGTTTTAGGTTAAGCCAGTAAGAGATGTGATTATACTACACTTATGTTGTCAGACATGGGACTGCCTAAATGCTAATAGGTGGAATTTGGTGAATTATGTGAAACACTGGATCTTAATCACATAACATGATGTTGTAAACATACCAGTTCCAGTTCCAATATCAATCAGTTGATATCTCTTCACAAATACTCTTCCCTATTTATCTAGGAAGCCTCATCATGTTAAAGCAAATCGTTTCTCAGTATTATTGATCAATTTTCGTATTCTGACAATTAATCATCCCTCAGACACATTGACACAGCTGCTCTTTTAACAGTTTATTATTTGATGAACACCCAATATAAGTGATTCACCCGATGAAATAATAGCTCCAAAATTACTCTGCTCTAAATTGTTAAAAAACATACTCTGTGCCAGAGAAGATAGAGACAGATAGACTACACATGGGGCTTATTGAGTGAGGGGAGTGATAGCTAGATGTTGTTTGGACAGGGGTGCAGAAATCCTAGTGCAGACTGAGGTTGCGTCCCAAATGAAACCCTATTCCTTATTTGGTGCTCTACCTTTGACCAGAGCTCTATGGGGTGTCATTTGAGACAGCCTGAAAGCATCAGTGGTGTGGAGATAATGGTGGGAGGCATTGGGCCTTGTGGGGCTAATCAGCTTATTTTACTGCTGTTTATTTACATTGTGGTGGGATAATGTTCTGGTTCTTGCCTAGCAACCTCAGTGACAGCTAAAACCTGCAGGGCTTTATTTTCCCACAATCCACCCCACTAATCTCATGCAATGTGGATTATTGTTGGGCTGCACTCCAGTTTAGCATTCTCCCACAGAGAATCAGACACCCTGCCTCCATTCCCCCAGTCCTTCTATCCCATTGGCCAGGAGTGTTCGTCTGTGTTCTCCGCTCCTACAATTACTCTGTTCCCTTCATATTTTTTGACGAGCCCAGAGCTCTCTGTTTGGACATCAGGTTTTCGATGCAGATGGTTTTATCGCACCACTGGATTACATCAGTCCCACACTACAACATTCAAATAAACCATCTCTCTCTTGACCGACACAGACACTTACAGATTAATCATGTTCAGAAAAAGCAAGGAAATATGGATCCTGTGAGAAAAGGTTCACCTCTGTTTCGATACACCATTAATCAGCTGAATGTGTTTTGGAGAATCAGTGGACAAAGATGTCTTCCTTCCTAGCACAAATGACTTACTGGCTTACTGGTGTTTCTTATATAGTAGAGGACCAAAGGGAGTGCTCTCAGTGACATGATTCTGGAATGCATCACAGAATGAAATCCCCAAACACCAGTAGAAGGTATAAAACACATAAAAAGTATCCTAAGAGATAAGGCCAAATCCATATGAAAATACAAGAGAGATGTTCCATACTGTATGTTCCCCTATGCAGTATGCACATAGTACAGAATGTTCTTCCTGCTGTCTGAAAATGTTATCACTATCCAGCTGGGTCTGTTGACAGCCTGGTACAGCCCTGGATTCCTTTACTTATGTGAGCAAATCTGGAGCCTGATGAAAGCGTGTCTTTTCACCCCAAGCCACTCTGACTGACTCTGACTATGGTTCTGGGGAGAAAAAAAAAGAAAAGCACATCAATTGCTTCGTGGACTTTATGTAAAGTTTATGTAATTCAAGTAAACAGTGACCACAGAGATCCAGGAAGTATACATTTGATGCATTTCAAATGTCAAATGTCAGCAGATAAATGTGAACTGCACTGTTAGTTTTTAGAAGTGCCTTTTATATAATCAAGGTAACTTATATAACATCAACAACAAACCTGCCCTCTCTGTGAAATACCTCAAAATAGTACAAATCCTTGGCTAAAATGTGCTGCTTCCACCAGGAGCGGCTAAAGGTATAACTTACATAACCTTGTCTGTGAGTGTCCTTCACATGACTCACCAAAAACCAGACATTTTGATGATGAGAATTATGTATGTAAATCTGCTGAGGCATAAGGCACGACATGTACTGAAGCATGGAACAGATCAACACTGCTGCGGGTTCCTGGCATGTGCTAATGCCTCCTTCTGTTTATGTGTTGAATGAGATGTGGGAGCATTTGGTTAAAATGATTTTAAATGGTCCTGTCTTAGATAAACTGTTTTGTTAGAGAGTTGATAGAGTTTATTAGATAACTATTTCTGTGGCGGTACAAATCATATACAAAGGACATTGTGGTCTGGTTTAGTTCTTTCCACTGTTCCCTGACCTGGTTCAGACAGTCAGTCACTCTATACGCTCACGAGAAATCTATACACTGCTCAAACTGTTTCAGGTTAATAAAGGTTATTTCCAGGATTTTAATATTAAGAAACCTTGTATACTGTATCTTTGAGATTGTTGCGCACACTCTTGTTGGACAGTTGATAGACACTTGAATACAAATAATGTTTTTTCTATCGTCGATAAAACTATGGTCTGCTCAATGTTGAGAGTTCTTCCACGCGTTTCTGAAATAATTTATTTTCTCTGGTAGTAGGATGATTCACGTGGTGAAAACAGAGAATCTGACACCAACAGTTAACTTTCAACAGCTGCCTGTCATTTCAAATATGGCAGTTCCTACCTTCAGTTCAGTTTCTCAGACTGACAGTGATTCACTCAAGCATCCACTAGAACTTGTAATGGCTTGATTGAGTTTGATGTGAATTGTTCATGTAACTCAATAAATAAAACAACCCTATATATAATCAAATTGTGATTAAAACAATTTGTGGACCATAAAACACCCCAAAATCGAATTGTATCCAGTCCTAATATAATGTAATGTAGAATATAATACTGGGTTGTGTTCTATTTAAACAGACAATAATCATCCCCTCTTTAGCCCTATGGGCCCTGGTCAAAAAGTAGTGCACTATGAATGGAATAGGGTGCCATTTGGGAAGTAGACAAAATGATCTATGGCCCCCCCAGGCCCAGGCCAATTAGGTTGCCACGGTCTTTATTCGCCTGACAATGTCAACAGTGGCACAGCCCTGCTGTTGATTTCACTCATACTGTATCTCCCAGTCATACTGCACACTACTGGACCTTATAAATTCCTATGTAAGCTAACAGCCATCAGGGACATCTAATCAAATGGCTACCTAGCCCCCCCCCTTACACTGCTGCTACTCTCTGTTGTTATCATCTATGCATAGTCACTTTAACAACTCTACATACGTGTACATATTACCTAAATTACCTTGACTAACCGGTGCCCCCGCACATTGACACTGTACCGGTACCCCCATGTATATAGTCTCGCTATTGTTATTTTACTGCTGCTCTTTAATTACTTGTTACTTTTATTTCTTATTCTTATTTGTACTGCATTGTTGGTTAGGGGCTCGTAAGTAAGCATTTCACTGTAAGGTCTACACCTGCTGTATTTGGAGCATGTGACTAATAAAATGTGATTTGATTTGAAGTCGTCCCTGGGAGTGAGCCAGCATATACACATACATATATCAACTCAATGTTGTTAAAGACAGCTCAACCCACGTTGCCACCTTTGATTGGACCGGCAGGGTTCAGACACTATATCTAAGTGAAGCTCCATCACCAGCATCAGATATGATGAGGATCAGAAAGCAGCGCTCCTGTTATGGGATTTTTATGAATAAATGACTAAAATATGTATACATTTGACTTAGATGTTACTGTATGAATGAAACTTATTATAATCATAATGCTGAGTGTAATATGTTCCTTGTTAGAAAGAATGGGTTTATCTTCAGACAGGCTTGAATGATGTATCTACCCAGGTAGGGGAAAGACCTTGGGTTGGTTGCAGATAGTTTAACAGGTGGCAGACAGTAATGAGAACGCTAACTATACTGCCATTGTATCCGAGAGGAGGATGGACATTAAAACCTATGACATCATCTTTATTATATAACCTGATGTAAAATGTATTATGATCAGTACTCTCAAGAATAAACGCTATTGATTGATTGATTTTAAGACTGGTTTCTGTCCATTTAATGCTGATAATTATCTTACAAATTCTTATGTATGGGCAGAGTGTTTTAATTGAATTGGTTGATAAACATAGGAATTAAAATTCCTTTAACAGCTCCTCTTCAGGAGTTGGTTGGGTTTCCTCAAAATGACTCAGAAGGTCACAGGCACATATGATTGCACACATGTAGGCCTTGGTGATGTCCAAGCAGCATCCTGAAAGGTGAACGTGAATCAATGTAGTTTTTGCGGTCAGCAAACAGGCGTCTTTGGCGGAGATGGACTGTGTGGACTTGATTAATCATCGCCTTCACTGGAACAACTAATGTTTGGAGAGACCCATCTCCCCATCCCACTCTGTCTGCGTCCCAAATGGTATCCTATTCCGTATACAGTGCACTACTTTTTCCAGAGCCCTATTTTGACCAGGGCCCATAGGGCTCTGTAGGGAATATGGTGCCATTTGCTACTGAGAACCCAGAGAATTGAAACGTAGCTTAGCTGATCTGTTTGGGTTTCATAGCAAGACCATCTTTTGGCAGAAAAAAGGCTGCATTTCGGCCAACACTGGCAGGGCCCCTCCATCAGTGACAATATCGCATCCAGTGGAAGACAAAGAATAGAATACAATGCTTGACTTAGGGATAAAGTTTACTTTGGGCTGTGAAGTAGTTCTGTGATAGACCATTGTCAAGTGTACTAAAAGCACACAGACACAATACAGGTGTGCTCCTAAGAGATGGGGAGTTTATAATTTCATAAACAGTTGTGCACGTTGTCTAACCCATAAATGTAAGCACAGCTATTTTTTTCATATAAATACTTCAGGTTAAATGAACTAAAGTGCTCAACTGATGATCTGCTGAATGTTAAACTTTGTTATTCAATTTTACACTTTTTGGATAACATTAAAAGTTTCCAATGTTTGAACTGGATAACAACCAACCAACCAAACTAGGTCCTAATTTTCTCTCAAAATCCTGAATGGATGAAGAAGGTATCACTGCCTTCTGTGGGTATGTATAAACCAGGTCAACAAACATAAACTAGAATTGATTTGGACTGATCCAATTGATTGGAATCCAGCTTCAATCTCTTCTCGTTGTGAATAGCTTCAAGTCAAACAGGGCAAATGTTACAGTTGGATTGCAAAGAATGACTTATGCTTAGCTTCAAATTTAATTTGCTCACTTTTCATTTTCCACACAGCTTCTGAGAGGCTGCAGAAAGAGACATTTCATGGAGGCCGGTATGAGTGAGTGATGACAGATGGGATAAGAGGATTGGCTAAAAATCCAAGCCAGGAAAAGAAGGGTATATTCTGATGAAGGCTTTCTGTTCACCAAATTATTGTAGCACAAATGGGAGGGTCAAAAGGTTTTTCTCAGGGCTATCTTTTACAAGGAACAACTCTGCATGGTAATCTGCAAAGAAACAATGGGTGCACGTATTCCCATGTACCCCTATTAACATTGTTTATCCACAAATGTTCCAAATAACTGTTTTATTATGACCAATACACAATATGCCAACACGTCTACAGTCAGTCACTTTTCAATAGGATGTTATAAGAAGCATGACTTCAGTTAGCTGGCTATAAATTCCTATTTTGAACTCTTATTTTGTTTTGATACATTTTCAAATAAAATAGCACTCTGTTGTTCTATGGTATATGATCAAGGAATGGGGACAATTAATTGAGTACAAATGTTTTCTCATCAATTGCAATTATACTGTATGTCCCTTTATCAATGATCATCTAATTACTTCCAGATGTCAGTGTCAGTGTTTTCAATCTTTCTCAGGAATTTAAACAGGATAATCCCTTTGGAACGTCTTTGAAGTCTCTAAATTGCTGGAAGTCTTGAGATGGCACCAAAGTACTATTTCACCACTACTGTGATTATAAGACATGTTTGCCTTAGAAACATGTGTCAGTAGATTCAATCAGCCTGAAAATAAATATTTGGAATGGAGAGGCAGTGTGGGCCATGCACAAATGATCCTACACTGTTAGAATAGTTTGTGGAAAGTTGCTCTAGCTGTCCCAGGCAACTTTGAAAATCAGCATAATAACTTCAATCAAATATATAATTAGTAGGCTAATCTAATTCTAAACCTTCCATTTTCCCCTCCTTCTTTTGTGTTTTTTCATAACTATTCCACGCTCTTTTATGTATTCCACTTCTCTTTTTCAAGTGTTTGATTCGTTGGCTGGCTGTGCATATTAATGAGATGGGACAGAGCTGGTTTTTAAAAGCTGCGGCTCAACAACATGTAGGGATAAAAGGCCAGAAACGCGAGTGCCGTCAAATGCGGATTACATTTCATCTGATTTGAGCGCTCTGGACCTAAGGAGTTCGTCAAAACTCGAGAGTATTCGGAAGAATAGAGATCAAATACTGTTCCTCCTGTCATCTCTAAAGTTAAGGAGCGAATACAAGGATAGTGTTGTTTGAGTGATTTTTACTAAGCGAAACCAGTCGGGAGGTCCGAATTTGAAGTTCATCATCAGCAGACAAGATGCATCGTTGTACAACAGCAGCGTTGCTTTTGTTAATTATTGCTTTATATTCCCTCCAAGCAGAAGGTAATTATCTATTACTATTTGAGTAATGAAAAACGTGTTTTAAGCATTTTACATGTTAATTAAACTGATGGTAATGAGTTTTTATAAACAATTGGTTGGTTTAGCAGCCACATTGCACGTGTAATGTTTTACCATTGCCATTAATTTACCATCTCCAAATCGGCTTGCTCACTTTTGGCAACAGTAGGCTATTGTTGTTTATAACCGTTGAGTTATTACTGCGTTGTACTTCTTGGGTTGTTTTGTAAAATTGTGTCTTTGTTCGTTTGTTGTGTTCACCACTCACCCACAGTCTGTAGCCAGGTTACTTTGTATCAATTTTATTCTTCATAGTTTTACATTTATCCAATTCATGGTGGTTAGCTGGTCTTCACCTAACAAAAAATATTACAGTTTTGAAACTGCAGTAAAAGTGCAGTAACTGCACTCAACTAACTGTTGTATTTTGGATGCAGTAATTGAAGAATAACTGCAGTGTACGCAGTTGAACTGCAGTTATACCACACTGTAACTGCAGTTACACTGCAACATTACTCCATATTTTGGACAAGTATTTGTAGCATACTGAAGTTATACTACAGTGTACTGCAGTCATACTGCATATTTTTTCTGATTAGTCTTGGTCAGTTATCGTGGTTGATGATGAGAATTGTAATGCATTGAGGAATTGGAGATGGTTGATGAGGTCGCCTTGAAGATGTGGGTCACACGTTCCATAGTGAGCACGAGCCTGACCACATGCACACGCGAGAAACAGTCCCAGTGGCGGTGTGAATCAGCGCGCCTTGATTTAAAGTGGAGATAATAATTACGTTTTTCTGTTTTATACTGTCGTTACTGAGCCCTCTTAAATCGTTCTCGTTCTCTTTGTTTTATTCCATACAGGTTTAGTGAGTACTAGGCCTATGCTGCACCTGACAATCTGTGTGAAGTCAGGAAATCATACCAGAGACCTAGTCTACAGATGGCTGAAAACGTTCAGACCAAAGTGTTTATTTGAAAGCTTTTATAAAACACATCTGTTTTCTTCACAGCCTACAAGTGCAGGTGCACAAGAAAAGGGCCAAAGATTCGCTACAAGGATGTGCAAAAGCTGGAGATTAAACCCAAACATCCTTTCTGCCAAGAGAAGATGATATTGTGAGTCTTTGAATCATTTATCTCTCTTGCTCTCTCTCTCTTTCGGCATTGCCATTGTCAATCCCATGTTCTGTTTGTTTTTCGGAGATGTCAGTCATTGTGTGCTATTCTGTTTGTTTGCCAAATGCAGTATCTTGTCTAAATAGTCACTCTGATGTTCTAATCTCCTACTGTATCAAAGCAGCTGATTGACCTATAAATATATTGCTCTGGAATGGAATCTGATAACTCCTCAATCCAGACATTCTTGAGAAAACCTATTAGCTTAAATTAGACAGTAAATGATGGTCTTTGTCCACATGCACCATCCAGTCGCCTATTATTCCCTATCATTTGATATATTACTTCTATTACTTCTATTACTTAAAGCATTGCTTGCTCAACTGGACCACAGCACAGACAGCTACTGTTGTCAGTGTGAGTGGCCTTGGCATCCAATAGGGACTTTCCCTCTGCAGATAAGAGCGACTGTTTACCTCTTTTTGAGGGTTCAAAATGGAATTGTATTGCCCTATACTACTCCATGCATCAGACCCCATTGTCAAATACACACTGATCTTACATTTGAGTCATTTTCGGTGGAAGCAGACCTTACTTTTGTAAAAGGTCACATACTCTTTCGCCATCTGCTGTTCACTTGAGGTATCGCACAGAAATGTGTTCCCATCAACAACATAAAAATACCTTGAAAACAAATGTCGTTTTGTCCTGCTGTTATGGAGTACAGTACATTGCTCTCAATATGATCTTAAGACTTTAGAGTCCGTCCAACAAAGAGTTGTGTTGGCCCTTGGACTATTAAACTGCTATTTACTGCTTTATTTACTGCTGTCCTGGGGTCAATGTGATAAACTTAATATTCAGGCAGATTAATGCCAACCAGTTAAAGCAGGCCTGCTTGCATAAGATGGTGGCCACTGGCCACTGACCTCAGTGTAAATTTAGACTCAGCAGGCTCCGGAAAGAGTGCGCCTTCTCTCCTTTGTTGGCTGGCATTGGGTCACATCTCAGAATTTAACATACTGGGGGGGGGGGGGGCACCCCAACTTTCACAGCAGTGCTTCCAACTCCAACTTAGGAGTAAACCAAATTAACCAAGACCTCTGTTGGCTGGGTAGGTGAATAATTCACTAAGAAGCAGACACACTAATAAGAGATTGATTTGAGAAGCCCCTGCATAGCTCTGGGCACAACACACAGCACATGTCATGACCGGCCGAAATATGCCATAAAGACAGACTAGTATCTCTAACTGCTGGTCTGAATGTCAATGGGTTCATCTGGCCATGCTCAGAGATCATGTATAGGCCTGCCCACCCAGTGCTGTTTCTAAAGCCTGTTCATAGAACCCCTCCATGAGTGTTTACATTTAAGATGTCAGAGATAGAATGTATTAAAGTTATTGCAGTATTCTTACCACATTGCTTGGGTTGTTATAATTACTTTGCAGCTAACATTAACCAACATCGCTTATGATTCTAAAGCAGTAAGGTGGATTAGCTATTTTCTCTTATACTTTTCCTCGCTTCTTTGTTTGTCAGTGTCACCATGGAGAATGTGTCACGCTTCAAGGGGCAGGAGTACTGTCTGCACCCCAAACTGCAGAGCACCAAAAACCTGGTCAAGTGGTTCCGGATCTGGAAGGATAAGCATAGGTGAGAGGTCATCCCACTACATGAACTAAAGTTGTAAGAGTACTGCTGTTGCATACAGATATATGATCTTATTTTAATCACCCTGTTGCAGGAGAACTTTACTGGAAGGCAGGAAATGTAAAACTTGTAGTGTATTTGAGATTTAATAAGGCTTCTGAAGTTTTCATCATTAATTATAATCTACATAATAATTCACATTTCCTGTTGCTGCAGGATAATGTTCCTGCTGTAGCAAACTGGCTCAAATTAAGATCCTACATCTGTACTGCAGTTGAAACACATTTAGCATTTTGCAAACGGTTATGTTACATACTGTTTTATAGGAACAGAATTGGCACCTATTGTTCATAATACGAACTATAATGTATTATAGTGCTATTGAAAGTTTGGTTTTAGGAATCTATATAGCTATGTAATTGTGTATGATATTTGGCTGTATTTAACACTTTTTTTCTTGTCTCCTTTGTAGGGTGTATGAAGCTTAACATATAGATTATGTATACAAAGGGAACAAGTGAAAAAAAAAACATTAAGACTGTTTTTGTGAAGAACAAGACATTATCTCCCAGCAATCAGTACTTGGTCTTGGAGTGAGATTTATCAAGCAGTGATGTCTAGTTTTCTGGTGCCGTTTAAGTTGGCCATCAGGCTAATTATTGTTACTCACTTAAGTCATTTCAACTGTAATAATGGTCATATTTCTCCAATGCCAACGTTCAAGGCTGTGAAAGAGGATACAGGAGGAAATGCTGTGAAAGAGGTCCTTCATGAATCTGGCCCAAGGTGTTTTTCTTTCGAATAGGAGATGTTTTGTATGCCCTTGAATCATTTGTTTATTCTGGTGACTACAGTATGTGGATGTCTTGTTAGATGAAAGGAACATAGGGTTCTTGTTATTGTACCAACTGGGAGTAATCCTGCTGTATCTTGCTGTGCACTCCAGAAGTGTCAAACATAGCACACTGTATCTAGCGAATGTGATGAAGATAATTATTTAAAAACAACTCTATGTATATCATTCATTTTGTACATTTGAGTCCATTCAAAGAGAATAGTGTACAAGAGAAAGAAACACATTCAGATGACTAGGTCAATGTCATTTTAGATGTCCTTGGTGCCATTCCCTTTCCATTATGCAATAAATCAGTTGTAGGTTATTATGAGGGGTATGTAAAGTCAGCCTGTTAATTTAGATCTTGTAAGACATATATTTTCTGTACCTGGTAGGAACTATTGTAAACAGCTATTGTATAATAAATTGTCCATTTGTCGTATTTTGTATCATTTTCCTGATGTCTTCAGTGTTCTTATGCTGTATTTTACAAAGACTGGTGTTCATCAATATGTTCCATTGTAGAAGAAACTCTTCATCATTACCTATGGAAAAGTAATCTTATCAAGATATATCTAATTGTACATCATAAGAATCAAGACATTGAATCATGAAATTGTTACTTAACAAGTGGTTGATTATAAAGCATTTTCGTGATATTATCCAACACCTTTCTGAATGATAACCTTCAAGAAGGTGTGATTATTTTGTAAGCCATTGATATACGTTGTTACAATGGCGGTTACATTTTTATTTCACCAAACAGAATGCTCAATATACATTTTCTTCAAAGAAGGTGCATCCTCATTTTATATATACATATATCAACAACCATTTTGTAAATAGACCAATAGCCTATGTTAGTGAGAATGAATTCATCTCAGACTTTCTAGTGTAATGTATTGTATTATTGAGTTATTGTTGTTTTGCTATTTAAATGTTCATTCGGTAAGAGAATTTTGGAGTATCTGTTTGAACTGACCCACCAAGCACACATTAAAAACATTCTAAGGAGTGTATGTCAACAAGCACAGCTATATAAAACATTTAAAAAGCACTGTCTAAAACATCCCTTTTATTGTTTCCTTGATATTGTATGTTAATTGCTAAATCAACGTTGTATTTTCACTCCACACATCTATGAGCTTTCAGACAGCCTAAATATCTAAATATCAGTCCATTTGTTATCGCTAGATGGTACTGTGCTACTTAATGAACTGGTCACTGAGCCAACCTTCTCTGACAGAGCAACAAAGACACCACAGATTAGATACAATTAGTCTTTCCTTATTTTCAGTGTATCTCAGACAGGACCCATACACACAGACAGCACACACGATTATATCACACTTATATCACACTGCAACTTTGCATTTGCCTTTCTAGAAATGCAGAGATGTCTGCATCACAAACACTGTTTTCGAAATTGAATTGTGTGGCTACCAATCTCAAATAATAAACAAACAATGGAACAAGTTTGCGATTTACCTCTGGTAGGGACACTGATGACAGAGAACGCATTGAGATTATGGTTGTTGTTGTTTTATTGAGCAGGGCAACAACAGCAAAAACGATCTAGTATTTTCCCCAGTAGATGGCGCACAAACTCTTTCTATCTGATCATTGTGGACAGTCCCAAATTATCACATTTCAAATTCAAGATACACAGTCTGTATCAAATAAAGTCATCTTTGGTTTGTAATCATGTCGAATCTATTGATCGAATATATTCAGTTTGGGACAGTCTGAAAAGTAAAACCTTTTAGCCCGAAGTGACCTGTGCATTTTCAAGCAGTAGCTAGTTATTTGTTGTAATTATTATTTTCAGGCCATATATTTTAATTTGTTAAAAATGATATGTGAACGACTGCAATTGTATGTATAGACAATTTGATACTTGCATATTTATTCATATGTTCAATTATTTTTTAGGCAGCATTACTGTATGTACATTTACCTGAAAAACACCTGGTAAACATTCAGATTGTCTGAACTGTGACTGTCTCTTCAAAATATGTAATGCCAAAATATAGCTAGATATTATATATTCTGCATTTGAGTCGGCTGCAATGCTGTTAGTGTATCTGACATTCAGATGGTGGTGTTTGCTTGCTGCTACTGATGTGAGATGCGCGATGTGGATGGATGAGGAAGTTTTCAATTTGGTTGTCTGGTGGTGCATCTGGGTGATATTCATTAGAGAACGTAGAAAAACGTTAAACAAAATGTGCACCAAAAAACGAAAACAAGCTGTTCTTATTGGACAAGTCCATGTAGTCCCTTCCTGTTTTAGTAAAAAAAATCGTTTAGTGCCTTATGAATACAAACCTGTTCGATGGGAGAGGCGGGGATAACATTTGGCAGCTTCATCTCTTGTGGGTGTGAGCTGCGAACGGAATCTGAATTTTAACAAACGGGAACCGAATTGTTTTCAAATAGCTAGCTGTGTTCTCGACATTGTTTGTTTGCTAATATCTGTTTCATTTTGATCAAATTTGTCGTCCGTTAAGACGTCAATTAAAGACTCAAAACGAGAATTGATGGTTCTGGCTCTCCGTTCCTGTTGGATTTGACCTGGTAGGTGCACAACATTTGCTCGCCAGTTTAGCTAACATCGTTAGCATGCTAGCTTACATTTCCTAATTATGTGTACATGTATTTTTTGCTGTTTGTTTGACTAAATAATTGCATTGTTCTGTAGTCACATTCACAGGCTGTGTGATGGTTATGAATTTGACAACGTCTTGCTAAAGATGTTCATTGTTTTCATTTAAACCATTGCCAAGAATTGTATGCTAGCTAGCAAACGTTGGCAAGCTTGGAAAAGCAGCTTTTGCTAGTTAGCTAGCTAACTTAAAGGGGAATTGAAACACTAACGTTTGGCTTTAGAACACCAGCTAACTGTAAATCGCCATATTGGCATTGTTGCATCATCGGTAGGAGAGTTTTGGAATTCCTGAATTTACTGAGACCATGACCTCTGCGTACATTAATGAACATACTTTGCTGGTGTCAAACCATATATGAAAACATGATACATGTTTTGAAAGCTGAGAAACGGCCCTTTCAAATGATGACAGTGCAGGAGCTTTCATCTTTCCAAGTCCGTCCATTAGACACTGTTCACCGAAATTCACAAATTACATTATGTTATAGAGACCTCTGATTATTCACTGTTTATACACATTTTCCATGACTTCTCTATGAATTTGACCACATTTTCATGACTATTATTATAGCCTTTATAGAAAAAGTAAGATTATTGACACCGGAAGGCTGCTGTGTCTGATCCCATGTAGACCTGCTGTTGTGCCCTTGATCAAGGCACTTAACCCCCCACAAAGTAGAACTGTACTGTTAATTACAGGTTGTCATCATGTGGTCAACCCTCCATCTGGGGAGTTCCTGGTTGTGCAGGCAACTTTACAACCAAATACTTTTGTCTTTTATTAAATTAATAAATCAGGGATCAAATGGATAAGGTAGGCTACTTCAAAGCAAGGTATCTAACTAGACATGTTTATATATAAGGCTCAAATATTCATGTTTCGGGGGAGATCTATGCACAGTAAGTTTTGTCAATTAGGCTATTGGAATATTGTTAACGTTGTCGCAATTACATTGCCGCTATTTAATAGGGAAATCCCATCTTTCCAAAGTTTCAGTGCTTGTAGAAAGGCGACATTAATGCTTAACTATAGTTAACAAGCAAGAACTGCTCTAAGTTATATTTTAAATTGGCTATCTAGTTAGCCTGTCATTATTTTATACCTGCTGCTGAAATGTCAATCGGGCAATGGCCCACTGGCACACACGCAGCACACACACACACACTGAAGGGTCATTCTGAAAATGTTTGATACTGTAGATTTTTAAGTGATTGATAGTATTTAAGTGTGCCTTCATGAATGACATTAACAGAAATTATGAAACTAATTTCCATGACTTTTCATGACCTTCCAAGTTGTCAAATGAGGTTTGTAACAGCGCATCATGCACATACATACTGGCACATTTTCAATTTGCGCAATCTCGAACAGCCTACTGTCACGCACAGATTCACAGACTAGCGGCAAATAAACTTGAACAAAGCAGAATCGGGAAATTCATTCCCACTCTCCATTGCTATTCAATGCAGATCCTGCTTTAATTCCGTTTTGATCAAACTTTTTGGCATCTGTGTGTGAATCTGGGCCGGCGATAGACTACTTTGTTTGTTTTTAAGAGGAACCGGTACGCAATTCCCCAAAAATTAGAAGGGCCCGTACAACACTCCGGCCCAAGTCACGCACTGACAATAGCACCACATCAATCAAATGGTAATCAGTCAAGAAAAAACACCTGTGAAAATGTGTCTTTTATACGCCAAACAACTCCTAAATACACAACTTTCTAATGCAGGGGTTGTCAAAGTGGGATCTGAGGTAGTGCACGGGGTCCGCAGCCAGATTTTAAAAAATCTATAAATAACCTTTTTTTTTTTTTATGAATATTACGAAGAGATTAAACAACTTTTGGCCAAGTTATCAGTGGAATAAGTTTAACGTGTGCAGTATACTGAACAAATCTAAATGCAACAATTTAAAAGATTTTACTGAGTTACAGATCATATTAGGAAATCAGTCAATTTTAAATTCATTAGGCCCTAATCTATGAATTTCACATGACTGGGAATACACATGCATCTGTTGGTCACAGATACCTTAAACAAAATATATCAGGAAACCAGTCAATATCTGGTGTGACACATCTCCTTCACATAATCAGGCTGTTGATTGTGGAATGTTGTCTCATTCCTCTTCAATGGCTGTGCGAAGTTGCTGGATATTGGCGGGAACTGGAAGACGCTGTCATACACTTCAATCCAGAGGATCCCAAACATGCTCAATGGGTGACATGTCTGAGCATACAGGCCTTGGAAGAACTGGGACATTTTCAGCTTCCAGGAATTGTGTACAGATCCTTGCGACATGGGGCCGTGTAGTATCATGCAACATAAGGTGATGGCAGTGGATGAATGGAACGACAATCGCCTCAGGATCTTGTCATGGTATCACTGTGCATTGAAATTGCCATCGATAAAATGCAATTGTGTTCATTGTCTGTAACTTACAGTGCATTCGGGAAAGTATTCAGACCCATTGACCTTTTTCCACATTTTATGTTACAGCATTATTCTAAAATGTAATAAAAAATCCTTGTCAATCTACACACAATATCCCATAATGACAACTAAAATGGGTTTTATAAATTTTTGCAAATGTATTTAAAAAATAAACGGATACCGTCTCTACATAAGTATTCGGACCATTTGCTATGAGACTCAAAATTGAGCTCCGGTGCATCCTGTTTTCGTTGATCATCCTTGAGATGTTTCTACATCTTGATTGGAGTCCACTTATGGTAAATTCAATTGATTGGACGTGATTTGGAAGGGCGCACACCTGTCTATATAAGATCCCACAGTTGACAGTGCATGTCAGAGCAAAAACCAAGCCATGAGGTGAAAGGAATTGTCCTTAGAGCTCAGACAGGATTGTGTCGAGGCACAGATCTAGGGATAGCCCACTTGGAGTTAGCCAAAAGGCACCTAAAGGACTCTCAGACCATGAGAAACAAGATTCTCTGGTCTGATGAAACCAAGATGGAACTCTTTGGCCTGAATGCCAAGCGTCACACCTGGAGGAAACCTTCCCTACGGTGAAGCATGGTGATGGCCGTATCATGCTGTGTTGATGTTTCTCAGCGGCAGGGACTGGGAGACTAGTCAGGATCGAGGGAAAGATGAACGGCGCAAAGTACGTAGAGATCCTTGATGAAAACCTGCTCCCGAGCACTCAGGACCTCAGACTGGGGCGAAGGTTCATCTTCCAACAGGACAACAACCCTAAGCACACAGCCAAGACAACAAAGTGGCTTTGGGACAAGTCTTTGAATGTCCTTGAGTGGTCCAGCCAGAGCCTGGACTTGAACCGGATCGAACATCTCTGGAGAGACTTGAAAATAGCTGTGCAGCGACGCTCCCCATCCAACCTGACAGAGCTTGAGAGGATCTGCAGAGAAGAATGTGAGAAACTCCCCAAATACACGTCTGCCAAGCTTGTAGCGTCATACCCAAGAAGACTCGAGACTAATTGCTGCCAAAGGTGCTTCAACAAAGTCCTGAGTAAAGGGTCTGAATACTTGGTTAGGGGAAAACAAAGTTACATCATGCTATCACCTCCAATTGACTCAAATGATGTCAATTAGCCTATCAGAAGCTTCTAAAGCCATGAAATTTTTCTGGAATTTTCCAAGCTGTTTAAAGGAAGAGTCAACTTAGTGTATGTAAACTTCTGACCCACTGGAATTGTCATACAGTGAAATAATCTGTCTGTAAACAATTGTTGTAAAAATTACTTGTGTCATGCACAAAGTAGATGTCCTAACCGACTTGCCAAAACTATAGTTTGTTAACAAGAAATTTGTGGAGTGGTTGAAAAATAAGTTTTAATGACTCCAACCTAAGTGTATGTAAACTTCCGACTTCAACTGTACATACAACGTTCATCTCAGGAACGTCATCAAAATTCAACTGTAATTACAAAATATTTTAAGAATAAGACAATTGGCTTTTACAACTTCAATTCTTATTGCATACATTCCACTAAGTCTATAGCCTAATAAGCATTTGGCTGTGCCTGCTAAAAAATCTTCTAAACTGTGTATGGACCAATAAACTTTGATTTGAATACAGGAACAGTCAGAATGGGAACAAATTAAAAGCTTGCAAGAAAAGGGGAAAGACCAGTGACAATCTGAGCTACTGGGTGAAGACTAGGATTTCTCTTTGCTCATAGCTATGTATGGTATGTGTGTCATGTGAGGGTGTGATTGTCCCTCAGCCCCGTTTGCAGCCACAGCAGCATGTTGTCCAGTCTCTCCAGCCCCTGCCTATCCTTGTCACCGTGGGGGCAGCTATTGACTCCCTGGCTCACAGGAGACATGTCTATAGTGTCGTCCTCCTCACAAAGGTCTGAGAGCTGACATCTATCACAGGGTCCTACAGACAGAGTGAGTATTTAAAAAATAAACACATTTTTATATATATAATATGCCTAATAGTACATTCAGTTACTTTCCAGTCAAAAAGCTGAGCTGAGAGGGACCACGTGGTGGCTCTAACTTCCTCCAGCTCCTCCATTTCAATCTCATCCTCTTTGTCCTCGTCTTCCCCAAGTAGCACATAAAGGGAATCATGAATGGAAGGGAATTGTACAAGTTATGAAAAAAAATACTAATACTTTCGGCTTACAAGGCGGCAAAGTTACATTTTATTATCCCAAGGTTTTCATTTGATGACATATAACAATGTTATCTGATAGTCCATAACTGAAATAATGTGATGTATGCATGTAAGTAGCTGTCATGAACCAGCTACACCAGGATAGTTTAGTTACAAAGCTGACTACCAGCATTAGATTTCAGAAGTCGTTATAGATGGGTATATGTTTTTTGTTGTTGGCCATAACACTAAAATCACCAAGAAATCAACTCAAAGTATTTGTTGTTGTTGGAAAATCGGTTCCCAAGTATTCCCATGCATAAATAGAGGCACATTTGTGATCATATCCCATTGTAAACAAGGTTTGAAATTATTCTGTTTTTGTCAAATTCTATATCTGTTAGGGATTCAGCCGCTCAAGGACAAATTGTCCCATGGCTAAGTGTAATTGGGGACCCCTGTCATAAGGGTTTTGCTTCAGGCTTAGGCTACATACATTCTTGCAATCAACATCCAGCAGGCTTACTATTGTTAGCTAGGATTCCTATCACAGATAACTTGATATATTATGTTGTTTTTATGTAGTTAGCTAGCTAGATAATTACTATAGCTTGTCTACTCGCCTTGTTATCAATTTCATTTCACAGACTAATCAATCTGAAAAAATACTCAAATGTGCACATAGATATCCAAAATAAAAACAAATTGTTTCTTACCTTTATTCATGTCCTGATCTCAGTGACTGAGCTGTCAGTTGTGAGAAATTTTTCAGGTCCAGTAGAGGAAAGGTGCCTGCCAGTGGCAGCATTCACTTTCAGTATCCACGCTAAAACTCAAATTTTGCTCACTCCTACCAGCGAGGCATTGGCTTCAGTCGTTAGTATGAAAATTCAAGATGGCGCTACCCAGACTTCTAATAAACATTGTTCAAGATCAAAATACTAAATATAGATGTTTTTATGTTACAAGCACATGTTTAGTATTAGTGGATTGAAAACATCACTTTGCTTAGATCTACTTCCTGTAGTGTTTCCATTACCCTTCAACAACCTAAGTCTCAAATATACTAACCAGCAAGCTACCATCAGCCCTCCAAGAGATCGCTAGCTACGTTTTAATTTTGGTTTAGTATTCATGTTAACATTAGACATAGCTATGACATGACCCCAATTTTGATCAGAAATGCAATGGTTCATTGGATCAGTCTAAAATGATGCTCATACACTGCTGCCATCTAGTTGCCAAAATCTAAATTGCACATGGGCTGGAATAATACATTATGGCCTTTCTCTTGCATTTCAAAGATGATGGTACAAAAAAAAATAAAGAACGGTTGTATTATCTTTTACCAGATCTGATGCGTTATATTCTCCAACATTAATTTCACATTTCCTTTCAAATGGTATGAAGAATATGCATATCCTTGCTTCAGGTCCTGAGCTACAGGCAGTTAGATTTGGGTATGTCATTTTAGGCAAACATTTCTTTAAAGGGGCGGATCCTTAATAAGATAGGAACAGTGGGTTAACTGCCTTGTTCAGGGGCAGAACAACATATTTTTACCTTGTCAGCTCGGGGATTCGATCTTGCAACCTTTCGGTTACTAGTCCAACGCTCTAACCACTAGGCTACCTGCCGCCCATAAGTTGAAGGATGGCAAAACAGGAACATCAAGTCACTATGTGCACAGCCTCCTGCCATGTGAGATTATTGCTAGGGGATTGTTTTGTAATGGAAACGGGCCAAGCATAACCAAATCTGGTCAGATTCCCTGTCGAGCCTAGGACAGGACGTCCAAAGAGCCTGAAACCGATGAGCGTGAAACTAACCTGTTAACCCAAGAGGTTCTCTCAACAGAAAAGGGCGAGCCTTAGAATAACTTGGCTTCTTGGGGCCCCTGCCTGGGTAGGATTATATCCAAAGGGATACGGACATATCTTGTGATCAGATGCTTGTAGAAGATGCGTTGAGGTGTCCTGTACTTTAAACTTGCTGAATGTCTTAGACAGTTCAGATTACCACAACCTAAATCAGCTGTCAGGCCAGGGGATTTCTCTGCTTGGTGTGAGCTCTCCTCCTGGTCTTGGTTTGCCACTCCTTTCCATCGCTGTCCCTGGCAGCATAGATGGACAGTCGTGAACCAGGTGGTGCACCAGTATGAATTCTCCCCTCCACATACTGTAGCTGTTGTGACTGTCTATCACTTTGTATTGAGTGAAAGTGTTCCTATGTCTTTAGGCTTATGTCTTGTTGTGATAACTTATTTCATGGGTCTAGTTATTTTGATTGTTTAGCTTTATGAGTGAAATGTTAGTAAACCTGATGTAGTCTAATGTCTGTAGGCAGGGAAGTGTTTGGCAGCAGAAGATGAACATGTTGGGATGAAGCACCATCGGACAACTGCTATATTGAGGCCATTTTGTTTTCCTGTTGATTGAGTGGAAAGAGCAGTGGATTTGAAGGCACAGGATTTTTCTTAACTTCTTAAAGCGTTGTTGTTTAAGGGCTTGTACGTAAGCATTTCACTTACGTAAGTCTGTTGTATTTGGTGCATGTGATATCAAATTTGATTTGATCCCACTATGTATGAAGCACAGCAGAGCTCCAAGCCTTCTGGACCAGTAGGATCCAAAGCTTGGGATGCTTCTTTGATGCTCTTAGAGGGCGACTTCAATTTAAATGTTTTGTCAATTCAGGAAATTACTTTTAAAATGTTCCATCTGGAAAATTCTGGATGTATTTACAGTTTGTTTCAAATGATTATCCTGTTCTATCTTGAGTTGGTGTATTTAAAATGGAAGGATCTCACTGCTGCTCATGGAGATGGATTCTGTTGTAACATTCCAGACTTTGATCTGCCTAGTGTTATGTTAACTGCCTCTTGTCACAATGACTCATGCCTTGGTGAGGCACTTACCATTATTACAATTCAGTTGTTACTTCCTTTGAGCCCTCTCGGCAAGACGGCAAAGAAGGGAGCTTCTGTCTGCAACGTCATTCTGTGTAGTTTTGTCATTGTCTTGATTTTAGTAGGTTCAGGTGAGGTTAGGGTAATTTCGCGGAAGATATTAAATTCACACACACAAATATCCAGCTGTTGTTTTGAAAAAGCTTTGCCTATGTGTGAAGGTAGTGGTTCCCAACTCCAGTCCTCTTGTACCCCCAACAGTACACGTTTTATTGTAGTCCCAGACAAGCACACCAGAAGCTTTTTCCATATCATTGATTTGACAATGGTGTTTTTTTAAAATGCTGATTTGATTTGAGCCAGAGGTGATAAAGTCGATGCTTAATCAATAATCAGAATGTCATTGTTTAAGGCAAGCAGACCAACACGGCTAAGGCGCAGGCATTTCATGTCTACACCCACACCTCAAGCCTTCACAGATGGCTGACATCCGTATCAAAGATGGAATTTGTATGCAAATGCAACAATATGATTAGCTCTGCCCATGCTCAGACAGTAAGATGGCATTGTGACTGTTTGAGACACTGCAGTAGCCGGAAGGCACACTAGGTCCTAACCAATTGTCTGTTTCCATATGCTTACTCAGTAAGATCTACAGAACAATCTAATCTATTGCCAACCTGTATACATGTATATCAGCACTGTAACCTGAAACATATTACACTAATTGGTATTTTGACCGTTCAGATCAGCTCTTAACTTCTATGAAAATATGTGAATGTCAAAAGAGCAATTTGTGGAACAAATATCAGAATTGGGCTGCCTATGTAAATGCAGCCTCTGCCACCCTGGCCTCTGGTTTAAATAACAAGCCCTTCTCATTCCTATCCCTTAAAGTATCTAGTTATTAATGCCCAGGGAGGATCAGGCAACAGTAGCATAGCATCCCTGGCCCATCCCTACTACCCCCAGTTGTATCTCTCTCTCTACCTATATTATTGACACTCAATTAGAAAGTAGGAGTCCATTGGCAAAAAGAGTTCAACCTCAGGAAGAGCATTGGGGTCAACTGTAGTGTTGACATTGCAGACAGGGTCTCTCTGTCAAAGTCCTCCTAACCTATATCCTTCTCCCATCTTTCCTCCAGTCAGTACCACACTGCCCTGTTGTGAAACCTCTGTCAACATCACCTGTTCTCTTTCCATGCTAGTACCACTGAGAGGTTAGATGTGTCAGTACTTTGCGGTCACCTCAGCCCTACAATAGTAATCTGGCGAGGTGGAAGTCAATGACTTGGGTGTGTTTTAGTCATCATACCTCGTCCCCGTTGTGCTCTCTACTTGCTTTCAACACTGCCACCAACACACTACCCCTCCATCACTTCTGGAGATCAGATAAGAGAAAATCACATGTTGGTGTTTGAATAAGGTAATGATAGTGTAATGGATTGGAACTCAAGTCTCAATGGAGTCTCAATGGAGTCTCAATGGAGTCTCAATGGAGTCGTGAGCTTCTCAAATGACCATAACCTGTCAAACTCCCAGGATTTCAGCAGATTAAGTTACAAGATTCAGGAAGTAGCCTTTTTAGTTTTTTTCATTTGTTGAAATGTCATTAGCATTAGTGATGTTTAATTGTTGAAAATGCCTAAGTGAGACTGCTGCTCGGCCTGGCAAATGAGATGCAGAACAAGCCAGAAATAAGGAACCAGCTCATTGCCTGCTGGTTCTGTCCTGTCTGGCCCACTCTCCTCCCCCCATGGGGGTTCAGCTCCTGCTCAGCCCAGTCAAAGTTCTTCTCTGTCCTGGCACCCCAATGGTGGAACCAGCCCCCCCCTGAAGCTAGGACAGCGGAGTCCCTGCCCATCTTCCCGAAGACGTCTGAAACCTTACTACTTCAAAGAGTATCTTAAATTAATCCCACAGATTGTGCTTAGCTTTCTATCAAGTTTGTCTGTGACCCTTGCCTAATTAAAAGCACATCTGATTTAAGAAGAACATGCTGCATGGTCGTGGAAATCGCACACTGTGATAAACCAAGGCTTCATAGAGGTTGGTGATAAATGTGCATCCCAAATCGCACCCTAACCTAGGACGCTAGCCTGGGTTTTAGGATTAATAGATCATATGGACGCTAGCCTGGGTTTTAGGATTAATAGATCATATGGACGCTAGCCTGGTTTTTAGGATTAATAGATCATATGGACGCTAGCCTGGTTTTTAGGATTAATAGGTCATATGACCGCTAGCCTGGTTTTTAGGATTAATAGTTACTGCACAGTGCCATTAATGGCGCTCAAACACCCTACTGTCTCCCCAGAGGAGGCATCTCTTACTTAGCCGACAAGCTAGAACAGCCTGTAGTTAGCGTAGCTTTGTTTCGCTTGAAAGATTCCTGAGCTGAGGAATCGTTTGGGGGGCCATGTGACAGGCCAGTATGCACAGATTCCAGTTCCACCATCTAGCTACACTAGCCTAATTAGGAAGAAGCCTTGCTCAACTGGACTCTATCATAGGTGTCATGTCTCTCACACCACACGCATGTGGATAGTTTCTGGATAAAATGTCCAGATTAGGCTATTCTCTAGAATGCTAACGGTATGCTTTGTGTTGGATACCTGGAATATCTTCATTTATTGTATTTTTGATAAATGTTTATGGAACTACATTTCTTTTGAACTATTAAAGTGCAGTAATTATTAGGCATGTTTTGTGGTCGTTGTGATGTGGATCAGCTGATGGTAATTAAGTGGTCATTATGGCTTTGTGGTTTCTGAACCTAGCCAGGGAGTATGTGGCGAAGCGACAGGGTTTATTACACAAAATCTGTCCAGGAAAATAAGACAACGAAGTGAGGAATTTGTGTGTGGAAGTAAATGAGTGTGTAGTTTGGTTGATAAATGTAATTGCTGATTTTCTACATGAGGCTTATTTGATCGAATACAAGTTTCGTCATGGTTAGAGTGTGACGAATGCCCTGACTATAAATGGATGCGCGTGCAATTTCAGCAAATTTTTCTCGAGGAAAATTAGGATTAAAAATCCTTCTTTAACCGGTCTCTTCCCCTTCATCTACACTGATTGAAGTCTATTTAACAAGTGGCGTCAGTAAGGGAGCATAGCTTTCACCTGGTCAGTCTGTTATAGAAAGAGCAGGTGTTCCTAATGTTTTTTACACTCGGTGTATACTGCCCTAGTTTTTGTAAGAAAAGTGGATATAAAATGAATGATTTAATCTCTCGAACTTGTATGACTTTACTTAAAACATGTTTTAAGACAAATGTTTGATAAAATAGGTGGAAAGTCGGGATTGGGCTTAATGCTTACCGAGTGTACTCTTTAAGCCCATGGGTGATCCAAATAAGCCCACCTCTTAAATAATCAATTTTAATTAATTTCCAAATGTTCAAAACTGACATTATGTAAAATGTGATTATATTAATCTCCCCTAAAGTTATTCAAATATACTGGTCATTGCTATTGTTCATGAAAGTGGAACGTATGTCCAGTCGTATCCACAATGTGGACTTAGGCTTTAGTTGTTGTTAACCAGTACAAATCCCATTCAACTAATCATAGACTTCAATCAAGACATGGTTAGTTGAATCAAGTGTTTTATTGCTTGGTTAGACCACAAATCCGGGCCTGCTGTGGATAAGAAGCTATGCAACAAGACCATAACACACACAACTTTATATTAATTATCTGAAAGCTGATTCACATTTGCTGTACTGCTGTTCTTGTTAATTAGTTCCATTTGTATTCCTAACGTGGATGAATAAAGACAACCATATGACTATGACCCCAACCAAAAGTGCATGAGTAGTTGCCCAATAGTGATATTGTCCCTCCATTTGTAGGTCTTCTATCTCTGTCCTTCAACCCTGGTCTTATTCTTCTAGCTCTGCATCAATGACTGTCCTCTCCAAATGTCTTTAGAGTTTTCTAACTGGTTCTAATCATGGTAAAGGCAGCCTGGCTAGATGCACAATGTGCATAACTGTAGTTTTGGTGTGTTTTAATCAACATAAATCTGAACAAAAAACATTTATGCTTATGTTCATTGACTATTAGGGAAATCAACACGCTATCCCCATGTGTTTTTCAATGCAAATAGGAGCATACTGGGCTTAATAGGAGCAGTGATTTATGGTGAAAAAGACAATAGCAAAGTCTACTCATAAAATGTTTGAACTAATAGACTACAATATTATGCAAAGTTATTATTGAACAATATTGCTTTGTCATTTACCTTCTGTATAGAGCAGGGTTCTCTCAACCCTGTTCCCGGAGATCTACCGTCCTGTAGGTTCTCTCTCCAACCCTGTTCCCGGAGATCTACCGTTCTGTAGGTTCTCTCTCCAACCCTGTTCCCAGAGATCTACCGTCCTGTAGGTTCTCTCTCCAACCCTGTTCCCGGAGATCTACCGTCCTGTAGGTTCTCTCTCCAACCCTGTTCCCAGAGATCTACCGTCCTGTAGGTTCTCTCTCCAACCCTGTTCCCAGAGATCTACCGTCCTGTAGGTTCTCTCTCCAACCCTGTTCCCAGAGATCTACCGTCCTGTAGGTTCTCTCTCCAACCCTGTTCCCAGAGATCTACCGTCCTGTAGGTTCTCTCTCCAACCCTGTTCCCGGAGATCTACCGTCCTGTAGGTTCTCTCTCCAACCCTGTTCCCGGAGATCTACCGTCCTGTAGGTTCTCTCTCCAACCCTGTTCCCAGAGATCTACCGTCCTGTAGGTTCTCTCTCCAACCCTGTTCCCGGAGATCTACCGTCATGTAGGTTCTCGCTCTAATCTAGCGCACCTGATTCTAATTATTAGCTTGTTGATAAACTGAACCAGGTTAGTTACAACTGAGGTTGGACCAAAAACTTACAGGAGGGTAACCCTCCAGGAACAGGGTTGGAGACACCTGGTATAGAGGGAATGCTTTTTGTGCTAGTGTACCCTTTAAGCCCACCTGAGAGAGATGTCAAATGTACAAACATTTTATTTATTAGGTATAACAATGCAAGGTTAATTTAACAGTAAAATAAGACAATGTTGCCACCAGAGATTCTGGGTTCGAGCCCAGGCTCTGCCGCAGCCGGCCGCGACCGGGAGGCTCATGGGGCGACGCACAATTGGCCCAGCGGCGTCTGGGGTTAGGGAGGGTTTGGCCGGCAGGGATATCCTTGTCTCATCGCGCACTAGCGACTCCTGTGGCGGGCCGGGCGCAGTGCACGCTGACCAGGTCGCTAGGTGTACCGTGTTTCCTCCGACACATTGGTGCGGCTGGCTTCCGGGTTGGATGTGTGTTGTGTCAAGAAGCTGGGCGGCTTGGTTGGGTTGTTTCGGAGGACGCATGGCTCTCGACCTTCGCCTCTCCCGAGTCCGTACGGGAGTTGCAGCGATGAGACAAGACAGTAACTACTACTAATTGGATACCACGAAAAAGGGGTAAAAAATCCAAATCTGACAATGTGTTTAAACATGTAATCTGTGAATGCCTGAAATCAATTATCTTGTTGTAGTTAACCAAATGATGTTGCTACTGTGAGACTGTGACATACAGGCACGACTGATGGCATGATAAACCCATGTTTTAAATTGTCAAGAAATAGTCATGAATGCTCATAAAATATGCTGTGCGTATATCAGCACATCTCTTAATTTTAGATAAAAGATGATCACTTATCTTAGAAGGTAATTTTTTTTTAAAATGTGTTTATCTGATGGTAGCCTTTGAAATGTGGAACTTACACAATTGTCAACTTAATAAAACACGTGATTGTCTTAATAAAAAGGTTATGGATATAACAACTAGATTAATTAGTTGAAACAAACAGCAGAAAATGTCCGTAAAAAAAAAAAATTGAATCCAAATATGAAAGTGGGCTTGATGGGTATGCTTACCTTAAAGCTCCTATCCTGCTGCGTAAATTCTCCTAACCTGATACGGAAATTCAATTTTAACATAAGTTGTATCCCATCTAGACAACCCTAGAATGGTCCCACCTGATGTTGCCTCCTACCTGCCTTCCATCTTTGAGGACATGTATTTTCATTGTTCGAGCGATCATTCGACTATCTTACCAATATAATAGAATGTCTTGGACCTAACGAAGCAGCTTCTTTCAAACACTTTATTTTCTTACTCTCTCCATTCTCTCCTGCAGCTTAGCTACTGAAGTCCTGATCAGGATTCGCGGTCTGTCAATGAGGAACTACAGGCTCATCTTTTGCCATAACCTGAAGCAGCCATAGATGACCATTCGATTCACTGCTAGTGAGTGGTGCTGAAGATAAGGTGAACTACTGGGTGTTTTAAGTGCTGAACGGTGAGTACAACAACATATAGGTTTGTGTGAGCATTGAGCTAAAATTTTTGTCCACATGTTTAGAACAAATGGAGAACCACAACACACCGTCCCGGGCCTTATTGCTTAAGTAGAGCCATTCTTTAGGGAGGTCGCTGGCCTGGGTAGTGTGTGTTTGTTTGTTTAATAGTGCACAGAACACTGAAACCCGTCACTGAAATGTAGCCTAGCTAGCGCTCCAAGCACCTGCTCCCATTAACATTGTAACTATCTATGCTTGTTCTGATGGCTGTCAGACACATGCACATGACACTACTTAATAACCCACTCACTCCGAGCTAGCTGGAACCTGATAACAACTACACTGGATCAGCGCTGTCTGGGTCTGATACAACTACACTGGCTGCCCTGTGTGTGTTTAGATATGTATGTTGGATGGAGAACACAGCCCGTGACAGTGTCTCTCCCTCTGTCTCTCTCCGGTGTGTGTTTGGTGGTGGCTGACATCCAGACCTTCGGAAGCAGCTCGGCTGTGGAAGCGATGAGGAAGAGCCTCTCTCCTTCCCCCAGCAACTCCCTGACACCAGCCAGGGTTTTTGGGGTTCCCCTAGATGAGGTGCAGCAGAGCGGCCAGCCAGGCCAGGAGGTCCCCCTACTGGTCAGGCACATCGTAGAGTACGTCGAAGAGCATGGTGAGTGGGACATTCACAAGCTGTATTTCTAACTAGAGACTCATTCCTCAGGCATCAAACGGGAGCCAGTACTTCGTCCAAAAGCTTATTTCCTGTTTGTCTATCGACCGAGAGCCACACAGGAGAGTTGCACAGATTGGACCTCCAAAATACATCCTCTCTCTCTGGCAAATTAATCACCTCATTGAGCATCACATTTACCTTAAGGTATATTTTTATGTGCACTGTAAATCCCATTATTCTGCCACTGTCTTGTTTTATATCGTCGGGGATTGTTTTGACAATTCTCTCCGGTAGATGAACATGTACCTGTTGTCATTTCGTAATTTCAGCCGCTGTAATCAATCCCCACTGGCGACACTTCGACCTGTCGTCATTTCAGCCTCTGTAATCAATCCCCACTGGCGACACTTCGACCTGTCGTCATTTCAGCCTCTGTAATCAATCCCCACTGGCGACACTTCGACCTGTCGTCATTTCAGCCTCTGTAATCAATCCCCACTGGCGACGCAATCTACTTGATTGACATAAACACACAGATGATAGGGTGTAGGTTATTATTTAGGAAGAATCTGCTCATGTTCCGTATAGCCTAGCCGAACTACTGGCTGAAAAATAAACATTTACAGTCATGACTGTCCTCCTTGCAACACGATAAACCAAACATGTAGTTGAGAGATCTTCTCTTCTCACATGCTTCTTCCGTTGCATAGCTTCTTTTTTTTTACCAACCTCAACTCCTTTTAAACTATGAAAGAATGGGCGTAGGGGGGAGAATGAGATAGTCCAACGCAGGCATAATGCTGCAACTCCACAGGCATAAACATCCATTCAGTTCCTATTACCATGACAGGGATTCTCACTTCCTCCTATGCATTTCAACTTGTTTTATCTGCAGGTAGCTTATCAGTCAACTAAATTCCATTTTACATCAGGTGTAATACATCACACACACCTTTCATTCACATACCAGTCGCCATATTAATGATAATTGTGCAGTCCAGAAATGAATCCGTCTGTTTGCACTCACAACTGGATGCCATCACTGTAACTTAATAAGACCTCTGTGAGCAGCAGGAGACCAGGCCAGCGAAATGCTGCTGGGGTCCCAGTGGGGTAGTTAGGCTGGGTATGGAGGGGAGCTGGGCAGGGGGTCTGCTGCTGGAGTCCCAGTGGGGTTAGTTAGGCTGGGTATGGAGGGGAGCTGGGCAGGGGGTCTGCTGCTGGAGTCCCAGTGTGGTTAGTTAGGCTGGGTATGGAGGGGAGGTGAGCAGGGGGCCTGCTGCTGGAGTCCCAGTGTGGTTAGTTAGGCTGGGTATGGAGGGGAGGTGAGCAGGGGGCCTGCTGCTGGAGTCCCAGTGGGGTTAGTTAGGCTGGGTATGGAGGGGAGGTGGGCAGGGGGCCTGCTGCTGGAGTCCCAGTGTGGTTAGTTAGGCTGGGTATGGAGGGGAGGTGAGCAGGGGGCCTGCTGCTGGAGTCCCAGTGGGGTTAGTTAGGCTGGGTATGGAGGGTAGGTGAGCAGGGGGCCTGCTGCTGGAGTCCCAGTGTGGTTAGTTAGGCTGGGTATGGAGGGGAGGTGGGCAGGAGGCCTGCTGCTGGAGTCCCAGTGTGGTTAGTTAGGCTGGGTATGGAGGGGAGGTGAGCAGGGGGCCTGCTGCTGGAGTCGCAGTGGGGTTAGTTAGGCTGGGTATGGAGGTGGGCAGGGGGCCTGCTGCTGGAGTCCCAGTGTGGTTAGTTAGGCTGGGTATGGAGGGGAGGTGGGCAGGAGGCCTGCTGCTGGAGTCCCAGTGGGGTTAGTTAGGCTGGGTATGGAGGGGAGGTGGGGGAGGTGGGCAGGGGGCCTGCTGCTGGAGTCCCAGTGTGGTTAGTTAGGCTGGGTATGGAGGGGAGGTGAGCAGGGGGCCTGCTGCTGGAGTCCCAGTGGGGTTAGTTAGGCTGGGTATGGAGGGGAGGTGAGCAGGGGGCCTGCTGCTGGAGTCCCAGTGTGGTTAGTTAGGTTGGGTATGGAGGGGAGGTGGGCAGGAGGCCTGCTGCTGGAGTCCCAGTGTGGTTAGTTAGGCTGGGTATGGAGGGGAGCTGGGCAGGAGGCCTGCTGCTGGAGTCCCAGTGTGGTTAGTTAGGCTGGGTATGGAGGTGAGCAGGGGGCCTGCTGCTGGAGTCCCAGTATGGTTAGTTAGGCTGGGTATGGAGGGGAGGTGAGCAGGGGGCCTGCTGCTGGAGTCCCAGTGGGGTTAGTTAGGCTGGGTATGGAGGGGAGCTGGGCAGGAGGCCTGCTGCTGGAGTCCCAGTGTGGTTAGTTAGGCTGGGTATGGAGGGGAGGTGGGCAGGGGGCCTGCTGCTGGAGTCCCAGTGTGGTTAGTTAGGCTGGGTATGGAGGGTAGGTGAGCAGGGGGCCTGCTGCTGGATTCCCAGTGTGGTTAGTTAGGCTGGGTATGGAGGGGAGGTGGGCAGGAGGCCTGCTGCTGGAGTCCCAGTGTGGTTAGTTAGGCTGGGTATGGAGGGGAGGTGGGCAGGGGGCCTGCTGCTGGAGTCCCAGTGTGGTTAGTTAGGCTGGGTATGGAGGTGAGCAGGGGGCCTGCTGCTGGAGTCCCAGTGTGGTTAGTTAGGCTGGGTATGGAGGTGAGCAGGGGGCCTGCTGCTGGAGTCCCAGTGTGGTTAGTTAGGCTGGGTATGGAGGTGAGCAGGGGGCCTGCTGCTGGAGTCCCAGTGTGGTTAGTTAGGCTGGGTATGGAGGGGAGGTGAGCAGGGGGCCTGCTGCTGGAGTCCCAGTGTGGTTAGTTAGGCTGGGTATGGAGGGGAGGTGAGCAGGGGGCCTGCTGCTGGAGTCCCAGTGTGGTTAGTTAGGCTGGGTATGGAGGGGAGGTGAGCAGGGGGCCTGCTGCTGGAGTCCCAGTGTGGTTAGTTAGGCTGGGTATGGAGGGGAGGTGGGCAGGAGGCCTGGTCTGGGCCAGGTCACATACCAGAGCGCTCTCCCTTACAGTTACCGCCCACTGTTTTCTTTAACCAGGCAGCTCACTATGAACAAAGCCTAGTGGCAGATCTCCTCATTCACTGTGGTGGAACAACCCAGAGTTGTGGAATGACATGACAGTGTAATGATTGCCTTCTTTGTTTCCTGGTTGTGGATTTCCTTGTGTACAGTACACACCCCCTGCTTCAATAGTGGGAATTGATTCAACGGACAGGCATGATGTCATCTGGCTGCTGCATCTGGAAACAGAGGAAGCCACTAACACAACCACCAACACTCACTGAAAGGGATTGTTGGTAAAATAAAATTCCTTCCTCCCCAACATTAATACGCTCTGTGATTGAGCTGTTAGTACATCTGCATAAATTGTAGTACCACTACAAATGTAGGAAATGGTGCAATTTCACCCATTTGAGAAATGACAAGTTGATAAGTTTATTTGTGTAATTAAATCACTGTGGGATCTGTTTGAGAAAGTCAAGCGGCCATTCTACTCATTCAAAGCGAATTAATGCTGTATTCACAGTCCTCATTGATATGGTCCATAGAGGATTCATTCATCAAGAACTGTTAAGCGGAGTGAGCCAGTGATTGACTACTATCCTCTGTGCCTCTGTGTTGCTCTCAGGGCGTCTGGATCTGGAGGGGCTATTCCTGGTCAACGGTAACGCGGAGCGGGTGGAGTGGCTACGGCAGCGCTATGACTCTGGGGAGGAGGTGGACCTGGAGAAAGAGGCTGACCTGGCCTCGGCCGTCAGCCTGCTCCGTCTCTTCCTGCAGGAGCTCCCAGAGCCCATCATCCCTGCAGGCATGCAGGCCCACATCCTGCAGCTCTACCAAGGTACGTTAATATTAGTTCTCTTCATCATTCACCTCTCCACAGTCCCCTACCTCTTCATCCTCCTGTTGATGTTCTGTGGATCTGACCTGTACTCCCGATAAAGGTGCTGCACATTATTCCTTCTCTAGCTTTCCACCTGCCCTCTCACCTTACTTTCTTCCCTTGGCAGCATCATCTATAAACCCTTGTTGTTGTGTGTTGTCCAGACTACAGCAGTGAGGAGGAGCTCGCCCGCAACATGAAGTACTTCCTCCAGCAGCTGCCTCAGGTCAACTACAGCCTGCTGCGCTTCCTGTGCCGCTTCCTGTCCAGCGTGGCCTCGCTCCAGGAGGAGAGCTGGAGCATTGGAGCCCTCGCCGCCGTCTTCGGACCCGACATCTTCCAGTACGACCAACAATAGTGACAGCACATCAACTATCCATCCTAAATACCTCCATACCTAAGGCCTGTAGTACTTGTACATACCTGCATATCGATGGCTCTTTCACTTTGCTGCCACTTTTGCTCATAAGTGGTTATAGAGCACAAATTATATTTAATTATAACTGGGTGGTTTGAGCCCTGAATGCTGATTGGCTGAATGCCGTGGTATGAGACCGTATACCACAAGAATGACACAAAAATATATTTCTACTGCTCTAATTATGTTTGTAACCAGTTTATAATGGCAATAAGGCACCTCGGGGATTTGTGGTATACAGGATGGGCAATATACCATGGCTAAGGTCTGTATCCAGGCACTCTGCATTGCGTAGAGCAAAAGAACAGCCCTTAGCCGTGGTATATTGGCCATATATCACACCCCCTCGGGCCTTATTGCTTAATTGTATAACGTTAATTTATATTCTGAAATAAATAACGAAGCCCAGATCACACCCAGACGTGTTTTGGAGACACGTGAGGAGTTGCTTTGCTCTGCAAAATAATAAAATAATCTTCTAGACTAGAGATCGTCTGTAGCCAATGTTCTGAAAACAGCCGTGTTCTGTTGACTTCAGGGAGATAACAGCTGTTCTGTCAATGCCACAATCTAATTATAATACCACTAGCCGTATACGTGTTTGAAATGCATATTTCAAATCAAAATCAAATGTTATTTGTCACATGCGCCGAATACAGCAGATGTAGACCTTACCGTGAAATGCTTAACGTACAAGCCCTCAACCAACAATGTAGTTCAAGAAATGGAGTTAAGAAAATATTTACTAAATAAACTAATGTAAAAAATAAAAGTAACAGTAACGAGGCTATATCGTTGTGTACTTACTAACATGTATTTCTTAGTCATCTGACTTCACATCAGATGACCATCTGAAGTCAAACATAATGATGCAATAAGCTACTGTATTTTTGTAAGGTGTGATGGTTGGGATAACAGCTGATCTGAGGTCATATTGTCTGTAACTCTAGTTTAGACACAGATGTGGAGGACCTGAAGGAGCAGGAGTCAGTGAGCCGCATCCTGGCGGAGCTGCTGGAGAATCAGGAGGAGTTCTTTGACTCGGAGGACGATGACGTTTCTACCACCAACGACTACAGTTCCATCAACGAACAGGTAAGGCCCTTCTCTCCGTTATCCCCTCAAAATGTCTTATATTCTGGGACTAATATACAACCTCACTCTATTGCATGGGTTAACGGCTAAAAGCTTGGAGGTAGGGAGCCCGTATGTCAAGGCATAATGGTCTTTGGTTGTTATTACCTATGTAATAATAGGTAACTCCCTTCTGCCCTGCATGTGTTGAGCTGAAAATATGTTCTGTTGTATTTCAGTAATGAGGAAGTAGAAGGGTTTAACGTTATTCCAGCCACTCTGAGTCTGGCACTGCCATGGAAAAGGAAAGATTATGAAACAGATTCTGGAATTACTGCAGTGTTGCTTTTCAAGGCAGTCTAAATGTTGAATATTGTTTTTTGGCCCCAAGCCAAAGACAACTTGAGAGAATAGAGAAAGTGAAGAGGTGTTGAGGAGGAGTTCTGTCTGCATGCCTGTATGTCTTTGTATAATAGGGATGGTTGCTCGAAGTAGCCAGCATTTAGTGGTAAAATGGGTGTTCAGGAGTTCCTCTCAGCCATGTCTCCCTAGCATCCACAGAACACACACACATCAGTCTTCAGATCAGCGTTGAGTACAGTACCAGTCAAAAGTTTGGACACCTACTCATTCCAGGGTTTTTCTTTATTTTCTTTTTACTATTTTCTACATTGTAGAATAATAGTGAAGACATCAAAACAATGAAATAACACATGGAATCATGTACAGTCATGGCCAAAAGTTTTGAGAATGACACAAATATGATTTTTCACAAAGTTTGCTGCTTCAGTGTCTTTAGTTATTTTTGTCAGATGTTACTATGAAATACTGAAGTATAATTACAAGCATTTCATAAGTGTCAAATGCTTTTATTGACAATTACATGAAGTTGATGCAAAGTGTCAATATTTGCACTGTTGACCTTTCTTTTTCAAGACCTCTGTAATCCGCCCTGGCATGCTTTCAATTAACTTCTGGGCCACATCCTGACTGATGGCAGCCCATTCTTGCATAATCAATGCTTGGAGTTTGTCAGAATTTGTGGGGTTTTGTTTGTCTGCCCGCCTCTTGAAGATTAACCACAAGTTCTCAATGGGATTATGGTCTGGGGAGTTTCCTGGAGTTTCTATGGACCCAGAATATCGATGTTTTGTTCCCCGAGCCACTTAGTTATCACTTTTTTCCTTATGGTAAGGTGCTCCATCATGCTGGAAAAGGCATTGTTAGTCACCAAACTGTTCCTGGATGGTTGGGAGAAGTTGCTCTCGGAGGATGTGTTGGTGCCATTCTTTATTCATGGCTGTGTTCTTAGGCAAAATTGTGAGTGAGCCCACTCCCTTGGCTGAGAAGCAACCCCACAAATGAATGGGCTCAGGATGCTTTACTGTTGGCATGACACAGTACTGATGGTAGCGCTCACCTTGTCTTCTCCGGACAAGCTTTTTTCCGGATGCCCCAATCAATCGGAAAGGGGATTCATCAGAGAAAATGACTTTACCCCAGTCATCAACAGTCCAATCCCTGTACCTTTTGCAGAATATCAGTCTGTCCCTGATGTTTTTCCTGGAGAGAAGTGGCTTCTTTGCTGCCCTTCTTGACACCAGGCCATCCTCCAAAAGTCTTCGCCTCACTGTGCGTGCCTGCTGCTGCCTGCTGCCATTCCTGAGCAAGCTCTGTACTGGTGGTCCCCCGATCCCGCAGCTGAATCAGCTTTAGGAGACGGTCCTGTCGCTTGCTGGACTTTCTTGGACGCCCTGAAGCCTTCTTCACAACAATTGAACCGCTCTCCTTGAAGTTCTTGATGATCCGATAAATGGTTGATTTAGGTGCAGTCTTACTGGCAGCAATATCCTTGCCTGTGAAGCCCTTTTTGTGCAAAGCAATGACAGCACGTGTTTCCTTGCAAATAACCATGGATGACAGAGGAGGAACAATGATTCCAAGCACCACCCTCCTTTTGAAGCTTCCAGTCTGTTATTCGAACTCAATCAGCATGACAGAGTGATCTCCAGCCTTGTCCTCGTCAACACTCACACCTGGGTTAACGAGAGAATCACTGACATGTCAGCTGGTCCTTTTGTGGCAGGTCTGAAATGCAGTGGAGATGTTTTTGGGGGGTTCAGTTCATTTGCATGGCAGAGGGACTTTGCAATTAATTGCAATTCATCTGATCACTCTTCATAACATTCTGGAGTATATGCAAATTGCCATCATACAAACTGAGGCAGCAGACTTTGTGAAAATTAATATTTGTGTCATTCTCAACTTTTGGCCACGACTGTAGTAACCAAAAAAGTGTTAAACAAATCAAAAAATATATTTTATATTTGAAATTCTTCAAATAGCCACCCTTTGCCTTGTTGACAGCTTTGCACACTCTTGGCATTCTCTCAATCAGCTTAATGAGGTAGTCACCTGGAATGCATTTCAATTAACAGGTGTGCCTTGTTAAAAGTTAATTTGTGGAATTTCTTTCCTTAATGTGTTTGAGCCGATCAGTTGTGTTGTGACAAGGTAGGTGTGGTATACAGAAGATGGCCCTATTTGGTAAAAGACCAAGTCCATATTATGGCAAGAACAGCTCAAATAAGCAAATAGAAATGACAGTCCATCATTACTTTAAGTCATGAAGGTCAGTCAGTTCTGAAAATGTCAAGAACTTTGAAAGTTTCTTCAAGTGCAGTTGCAAAAACCATCAAGCACTGTGATGAAACTGGCTCTCATGAGGACCACCACAGGAAAGGAAGACCGAGTTACCTCTGCTGAAGAGGATAAGTTCATTGGAGTTACCAGCCTCAGAAATTGCAGCCCAAATAAATGCTTAACAGAGTAACAGACACATCTCAACATCAACTGTTCAGAGGAGACTGCATAAATCAGGCCTTCATGGTCGAATTGCTGCAAAGAAACCACTACTAAAGGACACCAATAAGAAGAAGAGACTTGCTTAGGCCAAGAAACACGAGCAATGGACATGAGACCAATGGAATTCTGTCCAAATGTGATTATTTTGGTTTCAACCACCGTGTCTTTGTGAGACGCGGAGTAGGTGAACGGATCATCTCTGCATGTGTGGTTCCCACCGTGAAGCATGGAGGAGGAGGTGTGATGGTGTGGGGGTGCTTTGCTGGTGACACTGTCAGTGATTTAATTGTATTTATTTAGAATTAAAGGCACACTTAACCAGCATGGCTACCACAGCATTCTGCAGTGATACGCCAACCCATCTGGTTTGGGCTTAGTGGTCCTATCATTTGTTTTTCAACACCTCCAGGCTGTGTAAGGGCTATTTGACCAAGAAGGAGAGTGATGGAGTGTTGCATCAGATGACCTGGCCTCCACAATCACCCGACCTCAACCCAATTGAGATGGTTTGGGATGTGTAGGACCGCAGAGTGAAGGAAAAGCAGCCAACAAGTACTCAGCATATGTGGGAACTCCAACACTGTTGAAAAAGCTTTCCAGGTGAAGCTGGTTGAGAGAATGCCAAGTGTGCAAAGGCAAAGGGTGGCTACTTTGAAGAATATAAAATATATTTTGATTTCTTTAACACTTTTTTGGTTACTACATGATTGCATATGTTATTTAATATTTTTGATGTCTTTGCTATTATTCTACAATGTAGAAAATGGTATAAAAACAATAACTAAAAAAAATGCTTGTGTGAATGAGTAAGTGTGTCAAGTTTTGACTGGTACTGTATATGTGCCGCTTAATCTTGACCTAATCCTCGGCAACAGCAGCATATTTGCGTTCGAGGCAGGCGCTCTCTTACTCAGGAAGCTGACAATGATAAGCCACAAAGTCCTTCCATGTGACTCCTTTCTCCCCCCTGTATTGTGACTGAGTAGCCCAGGATTAGGCTGTTCAGAAATGGCCCTCTGTTCTCTGAAGGAAAATGTTTAACCGCTGTGCTTACATAACCATGGTGATGTAACGGTGGAACTGACACCTGCGGCCGTTTCTGGGGACATCTGTTTCCTAACGGACCTTAAGGAGTATTAAGACAGATTCTATCCAGGCCAGGCTAACTCGCACAGGCAGCAAGTAGTGCTTATTCCATCCTGTCTGGCCAGAGACCATGGGTCGGAGTGGGAAGTGCTGCCTTTAGTTTCACTGCATTTCAGCCTTGGGGCTGGGCTAGTCATGGCTGGGCTGGGCTAGTCATGGCTGGGCTGGGCTAGTCATGGCCGACAACGATGAGACAGCCTATATGGAGGAGGTCAGAGAACTGGCAGTGTGGTGCCAGGACAGCAACCTCTCCCTCAATGTGAGCAAGACAAAGGAGCTGATCGTGGACTACAGGAAAAGGTGGGCCGAACATGCCCCCATTAACATCAACGGGGCTGTAGTGGAGCGGGTCGAGAGTTTCAAGTTCCTTGGTGTCCACATCACCAACAAACTATCATGGTCCAAACACACCAAGACAGTCGTGAAGAGGGCACGACAAAACATTTTCCCCCTCAGGAGACTGAAAAGATTTGGCAATGGTCCCCAGATCCTCAAAGTTCTACAGCTGCACCATTGAGAGCATCCTGACCGGTTGCATCACCGCCTGGTATGGCAACTGCTCGGCATCTGACCGTAAAGCGCTACAGAGGGTAGTGCGTACGGCCCAGTACATCTCTGGGGCCAAGCTTCCTGTCATCCAGGACCTATATAATTGCCGTTGTCAGAGGAAAGCCTATAAAATTCAGAGACTCCAGTCACCCAAGTCATACTCTTTTCTCTGCTACCACACGGTAAGTGGTACCGAAGTGCCAAGTCTAGGACCAAAAGGCTCCTTAACAGCTTCTACCCCCAAGCCATAAGACTGCTGAACAATTAATCAAATGACCGCTGGACTATTTACATTGACACCCCCCTCCCTCCATTTGTTTTGTACACTGCTGCTACTCGCTGTTTATTATCTATGCATAGTCACTTCAGCCCTACCTACATGTACAAATTACCTCCTGTATATAGCCTCGATATTGTTATTTGATTGTGTTACTTTTAATTTTCTACTTTAGTTTATTTGGTAAATATTTTCTTAACTTCTTAAACTGCACTGTTGGGGCTTGTAAGCTATTTCATAGCTTGTAAGTAAGCATTTCACAGTAAGGTCTACACTTGTTGTATTTGGCGCGTGTGACAGAGTTTGATTTGATCTAGGATCAGTTTTGTCTTTTAGATTATAATGAAAATGATTTATAGGTATAGGTCCTAGATTAGCACTTCTACTCTGAAATGCTTTGTGGATAGGGCCCTCCTCAATAAAATTCATTTTTTGGTCCATCAGCCACTGGCAGGTGGATTTAATAATCTACCAGCTACTCAGATTTATCAGCCAAAATATGTATTTTCCACTAAAATTACACTAACAAAAAACGATGAGCATGCTTTGTAATGTTTCTTAAACAATGTGGTATATTGTTTAATTTCATTTATGACCTGAGTCTTTTAACCAAAGTATCACAGATGAGCCAAACATTTTCACCTGCCCCTTTAAGGGTGGGAGGTTACCACATAAACGCGACTCGTCATGTTTGTGCCTCTGAGATTGAGTCTGACAAGTAGAGGTGTTGTCTTCACTTCCCTAGCAGTTGAAACTCAAACATAGGAAAACCTAGCTTGTGAATAAAACAATGTAAATAGCCAAGAAACATAAGGACAAAGTCTCACTTCAGACTTTTTTGATTCAAGTAAATTAGACCAACTTTTATGCCTGTCCCCAGCCAAGCAGTGTTGCAGCGCGAGGTGGAATAAGCTATATAGGATTCATGGTTCTTTGTGCGATTTTAATTTACCTGCTATGAAACAAAACGGCATAAATACTTTGAAAACAGCTACTGCAGAATTTATTTTACTATAAATGTCATCATACTTCATTATTTTATTCACAAATGCGAGTGAAACGCTCGCACTGTGGAGCCCTGACCACCTGCCAACGTGGCTCGTAAAATAGATTTTGGTATTGGCGGGTAAAATGTCTGTGGCTGGCGTTTTTAATTTTAGGCCCTGGCTCCTGATCTCTGACTGCACTCTTCCTCCTCAAAACTCCCTTATGAGCTCTCTCTCTTTGACTGCAATTCTCCTCCTCAACACGCCCTTATGGCCTCACTCAGGAATTTTCCATTTATCAGGCTGAGCTTTCAGTGTTCCGAGCTGTGATGTCCTGAAGCAGGCCACATACACCAGGGTTTCCGTAAAAAAAATGTGGTGCTGGACAACGTGACCGGGAAGATTTTTACTTTACTGGCAATTTGATAAATTTTACGGACCCATATGCATTGGGTGCATACCCCATTAGGGCATCTACCCACGGTGCTCAGAATGACCGAAACCACATTTAGGTTACGGTAATACATCTTTAAAAAACGTGTAACCCATCTTAAAAAAACATGTAACCCGTGATGAAGCAGCCAGTAAAATGTAATTTTCAAACATTTGCCAAAATACAATTAGTGAGAGAATACCATTCAAAACAGCGCACCTGATAGCGGTTCCATATGCGACAGAGATGAGAATGTTAGAAACTTAGAGGGGGAATTTTAAAGATGCAACAACTAGGATGGGTTGCTAATATTACATGGACTTTGGCTTCTGGACAACAGAAAAAAACGTTGATATGAAAACCAATAGAACAGGAGAGAAATGGCATAGCGCTGGGTCCAATAGGGAAGTAAATGGAAATGCATGTACAGTGATCCCTCGCCACTTCGCGGTTCACTTATCGCGGATTCGCTATTTCGCGGATTTTCATAATGCATTTTTTATTTTTTTTTGGTGCATTGTGCTCTGCATTCTGATTCGCTAAAAACTCACTCCCGCTTCTTGTATCAAAACATGCTACGAATTGTGCTATCATTTTGTCGTCTCGTGCAGTTATGTGTACGTACATAAAACAGCTTGGCAAATTTACATTAAGTTGGCCAGGAAGGAAGGAAGGACTAACGCTTGGTCGCTTAGCAACCATGGTGCGAATGGCCACTGAACTTAAGCGAGTAGCTGAGGAATGGGACCCTTTGATGAGCCGTTCATTACAGTTCTCCAACGTAATCGATGGTGGCATGTCGGTGTACAAGGATCTTTTTGCAAAGAAGAAAAAAGAGCGACAACAGCTGCCTATCACTATGCTCTTCTCCCGAACAAACACACCTGCACCGCGGGCTTCAGAAGAAGAGAACACTGCAGAGCGCAGTCAGGATGCAGCGGCCCAGTCTGAAGAGCAGTGAAACGGCCTACACGTGAGTCACTGTATTTGTATACATGTAATAGTTGCTAATTGTAAAAAAAAAAGAAGTTTTCTATTTCGCGGATTTCACTTATCGCGGGTCATTTTCGGAACGTAACCCCCGCGATAAACGAGGGATTACTGTATAAAAGTGTGTCTCCAACAGCTGAGGAGCTGCAGGAGAAATCCTACTCAAAATAGTTGTGTTGGGAAAATAAGATGCATGATGACCATTGAAAATACACACAGGCCAATTTAATTGCACTAAATTGTCAAATGAACCATTCCATCAATGAATAAAAAGTATTATTTATCAATGGGATTTCTTTTTTTCTCGTTAATTTTGGCCACCAACAGTTTTTGATTTATTGGCTTTTCATCATTTTTACAGGGGCAAAATCTGTAAATTGCCGGCTAATGGAAACCCTGAGACACATACTCACACACACACACAGAGAAACCAAGGTTAATGCCCTCTTTTGTTCCTCACATTCTTGTCTCTGACCACTGACCCACACTGAGCCCTCTTTCTGAAACGTCATCCATTAGCTAGCATGTTGGGTCTGGAACTTTCCACTGACTCGGAGGGACTATTCTGTTTCTCTGATGGTGTGGGGTACAGAGTCAGCTTGTGGCTGGTACACTGTGTTTGACTTGGACTCATGGTGACAGCCTGGGATATTGGCCATCACGTTCACTAGTCAGTAACTAGGGGTGTAATGGTTCACCAAACCCACTGTTCAGTATGTATTGCGGTTTTGGATGACATTTCGGTACAGCAGGAAAATGAAATTCCAACAGTTACTTTAGTTAATTTGTTTATGAAAATCAAAGGTGTTGGTATTCCTGATTCATACAGTGGGGAGAACAAGTATTTGATACACTGCCGATTTTGCAGGTTTTCCTACTTACAAAGCATGTAGAGGTCTGTAATTTTTATCATAGGTACACTTCAACTGTGAGAGATGGAATCTAAAACAAAAATCCAGAAAATTACATTGTATGATTTTTAAGTAATTCATTAGCATTTTATTGCATGACATAAGTATTTGATCACCTACCAACCAGTAAGAATTCCGGCTCTCAAAGACCTGTTAGGTTTTCTTTAAGAAGCCCTTCTGTTCTCCACTCATTACCTGTATTAACTGCACCTGTTTGAACTCGTTACCTGTATAAAAGACACCTGTCCACACACTCAATCAAACAATAGCCAAGCAGCTTGGTGAGAAGGCAACAACTGTTGGCGCAATTATTAGAAAATGGAAGAATTTCAAGATGACGGTCAATCACCCTCGGTCTGGGGCTCCATGCAAGATCTCACCTTGTGGGGCATCAATGATCATGAGGAAGGTGAGGGATCAGCCCATAACTACACGGCAGGACCTGGTCAATGACCTGAAGAGAGCTGGGACCACAATCTCAAAGAAAACCATTAGTAACACACTACGCCGTCATGGATTAAAATCCTGCAGCGCACGCAAGGTCCCCCTGCTCAAGCCAGCGCATGTCCAGGCCCGTCTGAAGTTTGCCAATGACCATCTGGATGATCCAGAGGAGGAATGGGAGAAGGTCATGTGGTCTGATGAGACAAAAATAGAGCTTTTTGGTCTAAACTCCATTCGCCGTGTTTGGAGGAAGAAGAAGGTTGAGTACAACCCCAAGAACACCATCCCAACCGTGAAGCATGGAGGTGGAAACATCATTCTTTGAATGCTTTTCTGCAAAGGGGACAGGACGACTGTATTGAGGGGAGGATGGATGGGGCCATGTATCGCGAGATCTTGGCCAACAACCTCCTTCCCTCAGTAAGAGCATTGAAGATTGGTCGTGGCTGGGTCTTCCAGCATGACAACCACCCGAAACACACAGCAAATGAATTACTTAAAAATCATACAATGTGATTTTCTGGATTTTTGTTTTAGATTCCGTCTCTCACAGTTGAAGTGTACCTATGATAAAAAATTACAGACCTCTACATGCTTTGTAAGTAGGAAAACCTGCAAAATCGGCAGTGTATCAAATACTTGTTCTCCCCACTGTATATGATCACCATCAGGAATAACACCACTTTTTGGATTTTCTTAAATGAAAACACATGACTATTCATCAACAACAACACTAAAATAAAGTGCAGTATGCGTGTGAAATCAATATCAAACATGGCTCAGACATTGTATAGGCCTATGCTAGTATGTTTTCTTACAAAGAGAAAAATATGCAAATTGTGTGACTCTTGTACAGTGCCTTCAAAGTATTCCCACCACATGTTGTTGTCTTACAGCCTGCATTTTTAAAATGACCTACACACAATACCACATGATGTCAGTGGAATTATGTTTTTCAAAATATTTACAAATTAATAAAAAATGCAATGCTGAGATACCTTGAGTTAATAAGAATTCAACCCCTTTTGTTATGGCAAGCCTAAATAAGTTCAGGTGTAAACTGTTATTATTTACACTTTGGATGGTGTATCAATACACCCAGTCACTAAAAAGATGCAGACACCCCTCCTAACTCCGTTGCCGGAGAGAAAGGAAACCACTCAGGGATTTCACCATGAGGCCAATGTTGACTTTATAACAGTGATTGTGATTGTGATAGCAGAAAACTGAGGATGGATTAACAACATTGTAGTTACTCCACAATACTAACCTAAATGACAGAGTGAAAAAGCCTGTACAGAAGAAAAAAATTATCTAAAACCTGTTTGCAATAATGCACTAATACTGAATGAAATGTGGCAAAGAAATTACAAAAGAAATTCTGAATTCAAAGCGTTATGTTTGGGGCAAATCCAACAATGCATCACTGAATACAACTCTTCATATTTTAAAGCATGATGGTGGCTGCATCATATTATGGGTATGCTTGTCATCAACAATTTTTGGGGGATAAAAAGAAACCGAATTGAGCTAAGCACAGGCAAAATCCTAGAGGAAAACCTGGTTGTCTGCTTTCCAACAGACACATGGAGACATTCACTTTTCAGCAGCACAATTACCTACAACACAAGGCCAAATCTACACTGGAGTTGCTTACCATGACAACATTGAATGGTCCTGAGTGGCTTAGTTACAGTATTAACTTAAATCTGCTTGAAAATCTATGGCAAGACTTGAAAATGGCTGTCTCGCAATGATCAACAACAAACTTGACTGAACTTGAATATTTTAAGAATAATGGGCAAATATTGTACAATCCAGGTGTGCAAAGCTCATAGACTTACCCAGAAAGACTCACAGCTGTAATTGCTGCCAAAGGGGATTCTAGCATGTATTAATCAGGAGGTTGAACACTTATCTAATCAAGACACACAGTGTACAAAACATTAGGAACATCTTTCCTTTCGACTAACCAGGTGAAAGCTAGAAATTCACTTGAATCTTGTGTAGATGAAGGGGAGGAGACAGGTTAAAGAAGGATTTTTAAGCCTTGAGACATGGACTGTGTATGTGTGCCATTCAGAAGGTGAATGGGCAAGACAAAATATTGAAATGCCATTGAACAGGGTTTGGTAGTAGGTGCCAGGCGTACTAGGTTAAGTGTGTCAAGAACTGCAATGCTGCTGTTTTTTTTTTTTTTTTCATGTTCAACAGTTTCCCATGTGTAATCAAGAATGGTCCACCACCCAAAGGATGTCCCGCCAACTTGCCACAACCATGGGAAGCATCGGCGTCAACAGCATGAGTATAGATGTGTATATTGTTGACAAAAAAATTCATTGAATCCCACTTTGTAACATAATAAAATGTGGAAAAAGTCAAGGGGTGTGAGTACTTTCTGAAGGCACTGTAAAGGGGGCATGTCTGTAGCACGGTACTTGTCATTTCCCAGTCCGGGTAAAGTGATATGGCTGTCACTGTGAAGTAGCCCTGGAGGTCCATCCATCAGTAGTAAGCGCAACACAGGGTGCATTGGCCAATTCGTTGGCAACTTCAGCTTTACCTTGCTTATATAGAGCGGGTACTGCCTGTTTGCTGAAATGGGTGCAAGAGTGCGAAGTTTGTAACGAGGTACATTACATTGTACAAGATGTTCCATAAAGATCTAAAGATACTATAGATCACACCATTCACCACCTTAGCTGCAAATTGTTTCACGCACTATGTTTAATCTCATTGCAAGGAGAGAGACCGACTCAGTGGGGTAACCTAACTGAGAATAGGAGTGACTAATAGATATTCAGTTTGCATCTATGGCTGTGTTTACACAGGCAGTACAATTCTGATATTTTGCCAATAATTGGTTGACTGCAGTCTAGAAGACAGAGCATTCCCCTACTATTCTGATATCTCAGAACCCATACTCAGTCTCTCTCGACATCTCTACCCCTCCCTACCTCCATGCCAACTGCGATCTGCTGCCGTGTCACAGCCGCATTGCCAAGGTAACAGCTATCTGACACCTCTGATTGGATTTCAGGGCCTTCTCCCTCATCGTGTATGCAGATGGTTATGACTCATGGTTGTGTTTTCATGGCAGCGGTGTCTAGCCGCTGGCTGTAGTGTAGCAGCAGAAAAACAAACCGGGCCCAGAGGGGCGAGGATTCTCACTGTTCCACCTGATTAAACCCGTTTATCCACATCAACAAAGACCAGAACATTGCGCATTTAAATATACTGAAGGGGGAGACGACAAAAGAGATCTGAATAGAGAACGAGATCAAACACCTAAAAAAGGTCTCTAGTGGATAGATGGGGAGTCAAAGTAACCTTCACGTTTTACAACACCAGGTCCTGACAGCACTGACAGCTGGAAATGCCCACTACAGAGAGACCATTGAACATTCCCCGTCATTGTCAGAAGCAGTTCATAAACTGCCCGGTGTGAACACTGAGAATTATACATTGAGATTGACCTAAAACAATTCCCCGTCAAATTCAGATGTATAAATTCTTAATTTAGCTGCATTTCTGTTGATTGTTCTCAATGTGGACAGGTAATTTTCATCCAAAATATTAAGTGATAGGGTAGTCAATGGCGTCATCTATCTGCTAAATGAGGAAGAAGTAATGCGTTCATATTATTAATGCGTTCATATTATGTAACAGTATCAGCTGATTAAGGGCAAGGCCGGGGGGGGGGGGGGGGGGTAGCTCCGACTGGGTCAATACTTTTTGAACGGTCATCCAACTTTCCATGTCAGAAACACAGACATCTTTCTAGAGCTCTGACTTTCTGACCTGAAGATCACTGACGTCATGATTTGATCTAGTTTCCCCCCCGAGTTACCAGTTGTCTTGAAAGCACCAAAAGTTCTGATGAGTTGAACTTTTGATGGGCTGATGGATACGTAACAATCCGTTTAGCCAATTACGCACACGTTCTAGCATTTAAAACGCCACACAGACCACGGACCAAAATGTATCCGTTGTGATTTTGTATCCATTCTCCATGGATCAGTCTGGCCAGGCCTTGCCTTTAATTTCATTGGTCAAAATACCAATTATTGGCAAAATATCTGAATTTTACTGCCTGTGTAAACACAGACAGATGCAAAGACAGAATATCTATTAGTAATTCCTATTCTCAGTTAGGTTACGCCAACGAGTCTCTCTCGCCTTGCAATGAGATTAAACATAGCTGCAAATTGTTCCGTGCCCTAAGGTGGTGAGTGGTGTGATCTATAGTATCTTTATGGAACATCTTGTACAATGTAATGTACGGCCCATATTAGCAGCAGGCTCTACACTCACTGCACCGACTGCAGAGTCATTATCTAGGTACATTTCAAGGGATGTCAACACCACCGAGTCAGTTAGGATCTATTTAAGGAACAGCCAAGCCTGGCTGAAAACGTACAGCAGCAATCACTAATTGGTAACAGATGTTTGCTTAGTGTTTCTAGTCGTTCTATGTTGTGAACTGTACAGAAAACATTGGAGCCCACATGACCGGTCCTGTATGGGAGATGCTTTGTTTGCAGCCTGTCTATGTACGTTATTTGTTGATATTGGTGCAAATTGCATATTGATTCATTAGGGCAATAATGGGATAGGTGCCCGTATGGATTTTTACAATACCGTCTATAACAACATTTTGATACAGCTAAATAAAAAGTAAAAGTTCTACAAATTGGACAATTTCACTGTCAGATTTGTCTTATTTTATAAGTATAAAACATTCTGAATGGTGAAAGCAAATTCATGCTCTCTCCATCCGTGTAGAAATTAGACTGCAACCACAGCGCACACACCCAGGTACCGAGAGTCGGGACCGACAGCAGACTGTCAAACCAGCAGGGTTTCCCTGTCACTGCTCACTTTGTGTCCTATCAATAGATCACTAGAAGATGCATATTATTCATTCTACCTGGAGAGGGTTTAGCTGACTTTAGTTAATTTAAGTGGGAAAGTACTTGGCTGAACATTATGCTGTAGTCGGCTGTATAGCCAACAGCCAGCGCTAATGGAAAACACTGCCATCAGAAATTTGTGAAATTATATTTTGGCCATATTTCCCAGCCCCTTGTAACCTACATAATGTTGTCTGGCTGACAGTTTGTTGTGGTACAGCTCCGTCAGAGGTGTCGTGTATGATGATACTTAAACCTTCTCGCCTACTTCAATAAGATGACATCTGTTGGAGTGCCTCTGTCTAAAATGTCCCCCAACCCTTCTCTCTCCTGCAGATCACAGAACTCCTGGACGATGACAAATTAGAGGCGTTTGAGGAGCTGCCCCAAGATGGCGAGGATGGTCCCCCTTCCGCCTCTGAATCCCCCCAACACAGTAACACCCAGGTCCAAGTCACCCCCTCCAGGTAAGATCAGATAAATAATGACTTGGTTTATGGCTTTGTGCATATATTGCAAACATATCAAGCGTAGACAAAGGACATGGACAATTACAGACCATAAATACACTGAGAATAGAAGTGTCTCTAATTCTTATGATTCATCTGTACACTATACACATCTACACTGTATAAACACACAGACCCCTCCGTGTACTCTTGTCTCCTCCCTGGTGTACATACACCCACCTCTCATGTTTCAGTGTGTGTGTGGACATGTTCAGGCTGAATATGAGCGTGGTGTGGGGTCACATTCCAGCCCAGCTGCCTGCTTCACCACAGCTATGTTCTTGAATCTGGTGGGGGAAGCCATAAAGATCTCTTGCAGCATAATGTTATAGGGTCAGCTCAGCTCCCACATGATACAGTCTTACATAATTGGAATCGTGACACCATTTTTCAATCAAATCATCAAATCAAATCAAATTTTATTAGTCACATACACATGGTTAGCAGATGTTAATGCGAGTGTAGCGAAATGCTTGTGCTTCTAGTTCCGACAATGCAGTAATAACCAACAAGTAATCTAACCTAACAATTCCACAACTACTACCTTACACACACAAGTGTAAAGGGATAAAGAATATGTACATAAAGATATATGAATGAGTGGTGGTACAGAACGGCATGGCAGATGCAGTAGATGGTATAGAGTACGGTATATACATATGAGATGAGTACTGTAGGGTATGTAAACATAAAGTGGCATAGTTTAAAGTGGCTAGTGGTACATGTATTACATAAAGATGGCAAGATGCAGTAGATGATATAGAGTACAGTATATACATATGAGATGGGTAATGTAGGGTATGTAAACATTGTATTAAGTGGCATTGTTTAAAGTGGCTAGTGGTACATTTTTACATAATTTCCATCAATTCCCATTTTTAAAGTGGCTGGAGTTGAGTCAGTATGTTGGCAGCGGCCGCTAAATGTTAGTGGTGGCTGTTTAACAGTCTGATGGCCTTGAGATAGAAGCTGTTTTTCAGTCTCTCGGTCCCTGCTTTGATGCACCTGTACTGACCTCGCCTTCTGGATGATAGCGGGGTGAACAGGCAGTGGCTTGGGTGGTTGTTGTCCTTGATGATCTTTATGGCCTTCCTGTGACATCGGGTGGTGTAGGTGTCCTGGAGGGCAGGTAGTTTGCCCCCGGTGATGCGTTCTGCAGACCTCACTACCCTCTGGAGAGCCTTACGGTTGTGGGCGGAGCAGTTGCCGTACCAGGCGGTGATACAGCCCGACAGGATGCTCTCGATTGTGCATCTGTAGAAGTTTGTGAGTGCTTTTGGTGACAAGCCGAATTTCTTCAGCCTCCTGAGGTTGAAGAGGCGCTGCTGCGCCTTCTTCACAACGCTGTCTGTGTGGGTGGACCAATTCAGTTTGTCCGTGATGTGTACACCGAGGAACTTAAAACTTTCCACCTTCTCCACTACTGACCCGTCGATGTGGATAGGGGGGTGCTCCCTCTGCTGTTTCCTGAAGTCCACAATCATCTCCTTTGTTTTGTTGACGTTGAGTGTGAGGTTATTTTCCTGACACCACACTCCGAGGGCCCTCACCTCCTCCCTGTAGGCCGTCTCGTCGTTGTTGGTAATCAAGCCTACCACTGTAGTGTCATCCGCAAACTTGATGATTGAGTTGGAGGCGTGCATGGCCACGCAGTCGTGGGTGAACAGGGAGTACAGGAGAGGGCTCAGAACGCACCCTTGTGGGGCCCCAGTGTTGAGGATCAGCGGGGTGGAGATGTTGTTACCTACCCTCACCACCTGGGGGCGGCCCGTCAGGAAGTCCAGGACCCAGTTGCACAGGGCGGGGTCGAGACCCAGGGTCTCGAGCTTGATGACGAGTTTGGAGGGTACTATGGTGTTGAATGCTGAGCTGTAATCGATGAACAGCATTCTCACATGGGTATTCCTCTTGTCCAGATGGGTTAGGGCAGTGTGCAGTGTGGTTGCGATTGCGTCGTCTGTGGACCTATTGGGTCGGTAAGCAAATTGGAGTGGGTCTAGGGTCTAGCACTTCATGATGACGGAAGTGAGTGCTACGGGGCGGTAGTCGTTTAGCTCAGTTACCTTAGCTTTCTTGGGAACAGGAACAATGGTGGCCCTCTTGAAGCATGTGGGAACAGCAGACTGGGATAAGGATTGATTGAATATGTCCGTAAACACACCAGCCAGCTGGTCTGCGCATGCTCTGAGGACGCGGCTGGGAATGCCGTCTGGGCCTGCAGCCTTGCGAGGGTTAACACGTTTAAATGTTTTACTCACCTCGGCTGCAGTGAAGGAGAGCCTGCAGGTTTTGGTAGGGGGCCGTGTCAGTGGCACTGTATTGTCCTCAAAGCGGGCAAAAAAGTTGTTTAGCCTGTCTGGGAGCAAGACATCCTGGTCCGCGACGGGGCTGGTTTTCTTTTTGTAATCCGTGATTGACTGTAGACCCTGCCACATACCTCTTGTGTCTGAGCTGTTGAATTGCGACTCGATTTTGTCTCTGTACTGGGACTTAGCCTGTTTGATTGCCTTGCGGAGAGAATAGCTACACTGTTTGTATTCGGTCATGCTTCCGGTCACCTTGCCCTGGTTAAAAGCAGTGGTTCGCGCTTTCAGTTTCACGCGAATGCTGCCGTCAATCCACGGTTTCTGGTTTGGGAATGTTTTAATCGTTGCTGTGGGTACGACATCGTCAATGCACTTCCTAATGAACTCGCTCACCGAATCAGCATATTCGTCAATATTGTTGTTGGACGCGATGCGGAACATATTCCAATCCGCGTGATCGAAGCAGTCTTGAAGCGTGGATTCAGATTGGTCGGACCAGCGTTGAACAGACCTGAGCGCGGGAGCTTGTTGTTTGAGTTTCTGTTTGTAGGCTGGAATCAACAAAATGGAGTCGTGGTCAGCTTTTCCGAAAGGGGGGCGGGGGAGGGCCTTATATGCGTCGCGGAAATTAGTATAACAATGATCTAGGGTTTTTCCAGCCCTGGTAGCACAATCGATATGCTGATAGAATTTAGGGAGTTTTGTTTTTAGATTAGCCTTGTTAAAATCCCCAGCTACGATGAATGCAGCCTCAGGGTGTGTGGTTTCCAGTTTACAAAGAGTCAGATAAAGTTCGTTCAGGGCCATCGATGTGTCTGCTTGGGGGGGAATATATACTGCTGTGATTATGATTGAAGAGAATTCCCTTGGTAGATAATGCGGTCGACATTTGATTGTGAGGAGTTCTAGATCAGGCGAACAGAATGACTTGAGTTCCTGTGTGTTGTTATGATGATCACACCACTTCTCGTTAATCATAAGGCATACCCCCCCGCCCCTCTTCTTACCGGAAAGATGTTTGTTTCTGTCGGCGCGATGCATGAAGAAACCAGCTGGCTGCACCGACTCCGTTAGCGTCCCTTGAGTTAGCCATGTTTCCGTGAAGCAGAGCACGTTGCAATCCCTGATGTCTCTCTGGAATGCTACCCGTGCTCGGATTTCATCAACCTTATTGTCAAGAGACTGGACATTGGCGAGTAGTATGCTAGGGAGTGGAGCGCGATGTGCCCGTCTCCGAACCACGAGACCGCCTCGTTTGCCCCTTTTTCGGCGTCGCACAGGGTCGCCGGCTGGGATCAGATCCATTGTATTGGGTGGAAGGCAAAACACTGGATCCGTTTCGGGAAAGTCATATTCCTGGTAGGAACGATGATGAGTTGACGTTAATCGTATATTCAGTAGTTCCTCCCGACTGTATGTAATGAAACCTAAGATTACCTGGGGTACCGATGTAAGAAATAACACATAAAAGAACAAAATACTGCATATTTTCCAAGGAACGCGAAGCGAGGCGGCCATCTCTTTTCGGCGCCGGAAGTGACCCCACATGTGCTCCTGAACCCAAGTTTCAATACACTGAGAAAAGTAGTGACTTAGATCATTATCATGTTTTTCTCATTCAATGCATGGAGCAAAATAGTGCTAGTCCAAACAACAGACTTTTCCCAGAACCGGGGTAGCAGCGTCTCTGCCAGGCCAAAGCTGCTCTGATCTCAAGTCTCCACAGTGCTAAATGGATAAGTGTGTCTCCTTTCAAAAGTCCTGAGGTCTAGATCTGAGAGAGATTCCTCTTCCCTGGAAGTCTTTGTGCTGATCTCCTCTCTCTGTTTAGTTCCAGTGCACCTGCACCCACTTTGATCTGAGCGGAGCGCCAACAGGGCTGTTGAGAGCTCCACCACAGGGCCACCATACAGCAGCTAAATGTCAGGCTGGTCTGAAATGACAGGCCGGTTAAATTATATTATTAGTCACATGGGTCACATTACTATTTTATTAGTCACATGGGCCGAATACAACAGGTTTAGACCTTACAGTGAAATGCTTACTTGCGAACCCCTAACCAACAATGCAGTTAAAAAAAAAAGAGATAAAAGCAACAAGTAATTAAAGAGCAGCAGTGAAATGACAATAGCGTGACTATATATAGGGGGGTACCGATAGTCAATGTGTGGGGGCACCGGTTATTTGAGGTAGTATGTACATGTAGGTAGTTATTAAAGTGACTATGTGTAGATGACAACAGAGAGTAGCAGTGGTGTAAATAGGGGGTGGGGGCACTGCAAATAGTCTGGGTAGCCGTTTGACTAGATGTTCAGGAGTCCTATGGCTTGGGGGTAGAAGCTGTTTAGAAGCCTCCTGGACCTAGACTTGGCGCTCCGGTACCGCTTGCTGTGCGATAGCAGAGAGAACAGTCTATGACTAGGGTGGCTGGAGTCTTTGAAAATTGTTAGGGCCATCCTCTGACACCGCCTGGTATAGAGGTCCTGGATGGCAGGAAGTTTGACTCCATTGATGTACTAGGTCGTTCGCATTACCCTCTGTAATGCCTTGCGGTCGGAGGCCGAGCAGTTGCCATACCAGGCAGTGATGCAACCAGTCAGGATGCTCTCGATGGTGCAGCTGTAGAAACTTTTGAGGATCTGTGGACCCATGCCAAATCTTTTCAGTCTCCTGAGGGGGAATAGGTTTTGTTGTGCCCTCTTCACGACTGTCTTGGTGTGCTTGCACCATGTTAGTTTGTTGGTGATGTGGACACCAAGGAACTTGAAGCTCTCAATCTGCTCCACAGCAGGGGCGTGCTCAGTCCTCTTTTAGTGCCCACAAAGCTCATCACTAAGCTAAGGACCCTGGGACTAAACACCTCCCTCTGCAACTGGATCCTGGACTTCCTGACGGGCCGCCCCCCAGGTCGTGAGGGTAGGCAACAACACATCTGCAACACTGGGTCCCCAGATCCTCAAAGTTCTACAGCTGCACCATCGAGAGCATCCTGACCTGTTGCATCACCGCCTGATATGGCAACTGTTCAGCATCTAGATCTGAGAGATATTCCTCTTCCCTGGAATTCTTTGTGCTGATCTCCTCTCTCTAAGGCGCTACAAAGGGTAGTGAGTACGGCCCAGTACATCAATGGGGCCAAGCTTCCTGCCATCCAGGACCTCTAGGCGGCGTCAGAGGAATGTCCAAAAAATTGTCCGACTTCCTAGTCTGTTCCCTCTGCTGTCCGCATGGCAAGCGGTACTGGAGCACCAATTCTAGGTCCAAAAAGCTCCTTAACAGCTTCTACTCCCCCAAGCCATAAGTCTGCTGAACAATTAATCAAATGGCTACACGGACTATTTGCATTGAACACACACACACGCTGTTTATCTATGCATAGTAACTTTACCTCTACTTACATGTACATATTACCTCAATTACCTCGACTAACCTGTACCCCCAGACATTGACTCGGTACCGGTACCCCATTTGTACAGTGCATTCAGAAAATATTCAGACCCCTTGACTTTTTTTCCTCATTAATCTACACACAATACCCCATAATGACAATGCAAAAACAGGTTTTTAGAGATGTTTGCAAATGTATTAAAAATAAGCATACAGTATCAGTCAAGTTTGGACACACCTACTCATTCCAGGGTTTTTCTTTATTTTGGCTATTTTCTACATTGTACAATAATAGTGAAGACATCAACTATGAAATAACACATGGAATCATGTAGTAACCAAAAAAGTGTCAGATAGGGATGCATGATATATCGGTGAACATATCGGAATCGGACGATATTAGCTAAAAATGTCAAAGCTGACGTGCATACCTATATAACGAAGGTACATGATGTAATGACACCACGTAAAATTTTGCGCTATACGTGCAACACAGATACAGTAGCACTGCCAAAGCTGTACAAAAAAGGTCAGCAAACACTGGCCACGAACGATGTGTTTACAATACCGCGTTGGTAATAAAGCATAATTTGTTCGACCGCAACTTCTGGGGTAGCTAGCTTTAGCTTGGTACCTAGCTAGCACCAATACAACCAGCCTGAAAACAATGACCAGTAGAAACTGCAGTCATTTTCATTATTCTTAGCAATGATTTAGGAATCCTTGTAAGTATTAACTAGGTTGCCACTTGTTGTTTGCCTAAATAAATGGCCAGCTACTTAACCCTGTTGCCCAAAGCTAAAGTTATAAGCAGCCAGCTAGCTTCATCTGGCTAGTGAGGCTCGACCGGGTTATGTGTTGTGAAGCTATAAGGATTAGGCACAATATGGATTAGGCACAATAGTGGAATTTGCGGTTTGCCTTCAAAATAAAAGTATGTCATTGACATTGATGCAAATTAATACAAATAGTAGAATTATGCCATACTTTTATTTTGAAGGCTAACCGCAAAGTCCACTATTGTGGCTAACTTCACATAGATGGGTCCGACCAGCATTAATCAAATAAGAACTGTCTTATAAATTAGGGTTATTTTAGATGACACCTAGCTATATAGTTAGCTAGCTAACTATAGCTACTGAAACAGATTGTCGTTTTGCTATGTTTTTAGGGAAGAACATTGTTTGCATCCATGAATTAGCTAGCTTTTGTTATGACTGGCACTGTAGGTGCGCGAGACAACTTTACCGGCATCATAGCATATGAATCGTTGTGACATGAAATACGAGTGATAGTGTAATCGATGTGTAATAACCACGTAATAAATGTATGAACGCGTTAAATAATTGTGATGTGCAGTGTAATTAAAGGTCCTGATTGGTCAACAAGCTTATTTGACACGTTAAATAGTTTATTTTTTGACACGCAAAGACCCTAACGGTGTTCCATAGAAATCCTGGTTGAGAATGAAACGAATGAACAATGAAACAGCACAGCAAGTAAGTTAAATAAATAGGTTTTGATTATGTTATACTGGTAATGGGGACATATACGTAAATGCCAACAATAACTTTTTTGGTGTGTGTAACCTTTTATTTAACTATGCAAGTTCGTTAAGAACAAATTCTTATTTACAATGACGGCCAAACCCGGACGACGCTGGGCCAATTGTGAGCTGCCCTATGGGACTCCCAATCACGGCCGGATGTGATGCAGCCTGGATTCGAACCAGCGACTGTAGTGACGCCTCTTGCACTGCGATGCAGTGTCTTAGACCGCTGCGTCCGTGTGTGTGTGTGTGTGTGTGTGTTAACTATACTAGAATGCTTAAAAGGCCGCAAAAAAATGTATATCGGTTATCGGTATCGTTTGTTTGTTTTTGGCAAGGAAAATATCGGTATCGGCCAAAAATGTCATATAGATGCATCACGTGTTAAATAAATCAAAATATATTTTGATTCTTCAAAATAGCCACCCTTTGCCTTGATGACAGCTTTGCACACTCTTGGCATTTTCTCAACCAGCTTCATGAGGTAGTCACCTGAAAAACAGCCATGACACTGGCGGAATGTAAGTGCTTCAGGGCTATTGTTTTCCCATCAACCCGAGTGCTGCATTGTTCAACACTTTGGTATGCCAAACAAGAACAGAGAAGACCCCCTTCGCCAAGTTGACCTCTCCCTCAGTGCCTCCAGCTTCTGAATCATGTCACCAAGGAACCAGTAGTGAACTGTAGTTGTGTGTGTGTGTGTGCGCTTCTCCTGGTCGTTCTGTTTAAGGCTGGGTGGTGGTTGGACATGAAAGCATGTTGTGGTTAGTGGGATAGGGAAAGGCTTTGGGTGGCAGCTGCTACAGCTGACCCAGACATAATCATGCAGTCAACATTAAATGGCTTAATCAGTGCCTTCAGAAAGTATTCATACCCCTTGACTTGTTCCACATTTTGTTGGTACAGCCTGAATTCAAAATGGAGTCAATAGATTTCTTTCTCACCCATCTACACACAATACCCAATAATGACACAGTGAAAACATGTTTTTAGAAATGTTAGCAAAAGTATTGAAAATGAAATACAGATATCTCATCTGCATAAGTATTCACGCCCTTGCCTCTCTTAATTGGTTCGTTTAAACCCTTGACATTCCATGAAGTGAATGAGCCCCGCCCCCCTCTCGTTTGTAGTTCCTATGGTGGCCTGCATAACATGTAACTTAATAAAAAGGTAAGAAAGCGCACCAAACCATCACGATCAGCATATGTAGCACCTACACCCGAGCAGTATCCAACCAACCCCCCCCCCCCCCCCCCTGCAAGCACCTTTACTTCCCACCCTGTTCCCCTACTTTCCCCAACATTTACCCCCCCGATCAACCCACCTTTAACAAGCATACACAAATAGGAGAGAAAAAAATAGAAAAATAATAAACACATTGTCTGGCCGATGCCAAAAAAGCACGGCGCAACCTCGAACAAGAGGTAAAACAAGAATAAAATCCCAACTATACGTTCACCTCTCACTATCCTAGAACTTCTACTTACATATGAACTGAGGAGGCTCCCGCGAATAAAGTGTTCAATTAGCATCTAATAAACCTAAACAGAATAAGTTGCAACTTAAACATATTGCGCACTTAAGCGTCATCTTGGGTCAATCCCTGAGATAAGCAAGATATAGCATCACAAGATTATATTGCTAAGCAATGCCGGTCTAAACATGAACCATCAGCAACCGACATAGACAGCAGTACATTTACATATTGTGGGTTAGGAGATCGGAAACAAGGATTTTTCTAAATTAAACGTACCCCCCAATCAAAAAATAAATAAATAAATGAATTTAAAAAATATATTTTATATATATATATATATACACATACACATACAGTGGGGCAAAAAAGTATTTAGTCAGCCACCAATTGTGCAAGTTCTCCCACTTAAAAAGATGAGAGAGGCCTGTAATTTTCATCATAGGTACACTTCAACTATGACAGACAAAATGAGAAAAAAAATCCAGAAAATCACATTGTAGGATTTTTAATGAATTTATTTGCAAATTATGGTGGAAAATAAGTATTTGGTCACCTACAAACAAGCAAGATTTCTGGCTCTCACAGACCTGTAACTTCTTCTTTAAGAGGCTCCTCTGTCCTCCACTCGTTACCTGTATTAATGGCACCTGTTTGAACTTGTTATCAGTATAAAAGACACCTGTCCACAACCTCAAACAGTCACACACCAAACTCCACTATGGCCAAGACCAAAGAGCTGTCCAAAACCGAGGAGAGCCAAATCTTCTCACCGGAAGGCGGGGTAAAGTCTTGCAGGGAAGAGCAAGGCTGGGCGAAGATGGAGTTTGTAGAGTTTGGTCATGACATCTCTGTAGCCGGCGCGGTGCTTTGCCACATCGGGCGCATAATCATCATAGACATGGAAGGGCTGCCCTTTATGTAACAGGTTGCCCCTCATTAGGGCCTCACGCAGGATAAGATCCTTGGTCTTGAAACTGTGACAACAGATGATTACTGGGCGAGGACGTTTCCCGGTCCAGGCACTGGGACAAGGGCGCGATGTGCACGGTCCAGCTGGGGATCCGAAGCCAAAACATCCGATCCCATTGCATCCTTCAATAGCTTGGCGAAGAAGTCGGAGGGGCGAGATCCCGCCTCTACCCCCTCTGCCAGACCAACAACGCAAAGGTTATTACGTCTGGAACAGCCCTCCAGGTCGACCACTTTCACAGAAAGCCTCTGCACCCTATCCTGCAGTGACGAGCATAGCTTTTCTAACTCGTCGATCCTACCAGCGTTGAATTCAGAAGCTTTCTCAAGGTCCACAATAGTCTGGGCCTGCGAAGCGACCGTTCGAATGGTGCTCTCGATTTTGGTGTCCAGTTCAGCAATAGTAGCCTTAAGATCCTCAGCTAAAGCAACACGTAGTTCTCCCAAAGCCCGGTTAAGTTCTGTAAGTGTCACGTTGTTGCCTGTGCCTTCCGCCATGTCTGTCTCGTTGTTTGGTGTGGAGTAGGCCTCCGGTGTGGATTTATTGTCCTTTGGTCGCTTATTACTTGGCATTTTTACACAAAGTTACAATGTTGTATTAGAAAGAAACGTTTGTTGTAAAAAGTATCATAAAGTAGGTTAAGTTAGATTATTTCGCAAAAAAATTGCAGGAGCCTCTCACACACCGCCGTTCACGCCAACATGCTCGCTCCGCCCCCGACCACCATCCTCAACAAGAAGAATGTTGTCTTAAATGTTTTGATAGGCAAGTTTTGCTTATGATGGTGGTCATGGATCAACAGTAAAACTTGACCGATCATGTCCGATGTCGTTCAGTCATGGAGGGAAAAACTGCAGGCTTTGCTGACTTGTTTGTGCCGAGCCCTGACAGACATTAAGCTTGTCCACATTGTGCCTTGACAACATCTCAGCGACAGCTCCCATCAAATCTAAAAATAAGCCCATTGGACCGTCCACCATCCGTTCCCCGCTACATTTTTTTTATGGGGCACAGAAATAAACTCTGAGGAACAGCGTTCAAGAGACATGCTGTTGGCTGAGGTGCGAGACAGGGGAATGTGTGAACAGCCGTTTGCACCATAGTGACTGTCTGTGTGAGGTGGCAGGGTCACAGACCTCCCTCCACCTCTCCCTCTTCCCTCACCCTGCCCACCTCTCCAACTCAGTGCCTGCCTGCATTCCTTCCTTCACGACACCACCTACAAGCCAGTGGTTGCATCCAAAATGGCACCCTATTACCTACATTGTGCACCACTTTTGGCCAGGGCCCATAATAGGGTGTCATTTGAGACTTGGACAGTGTCCGAGTCAGAGGATCAACAGCCCCTGGGCTAAACTCCTCCTCATGGTCTACTTTCTCCAGCCAGACCTGTCCTGAGGACGCTGTGGACATTATTTATGAGGGCTCCGAGGCCACTGCATGCCACAGAAACCTGCCGCTCTTATTTGTGTCAACAGAGCACTTGCTGTCTCTTTCATGAGGACGGCGGAGTGACTCATCGTAGACACATTGAGAGGCGTTTACATGGTTAGCAGCACCCCACAAGGTGGACTCCGGCTCCACTCGTGGCCTGGGCCCATCAAAACAAGTTCCACCTACTGAATGTGTTCCATATACCCACTCCTGGTGTTGGTCTGCTCCTGGGTTTATTTTGAAGTAGCTGATCATTTATGTCCACTGCTGGTCCTCTGCGGGCGTGATGTCCAGCTACATTCCACCCCCTTCACCTCTTAGTTACTTCCTACTACCATCCTTTCCCAGCTTACCTTGTCTCACTACCTGATTATGTCAAGGCTATAGGCACCAGAGCCGTATGTTTAGAATGTATGGCTCTGATATGCACTACCTGGCTTGGAATATAGTATCCACGCGACCTACATAACAAATATAACATATGTTATCAGTTCTCACCCACAGTAGTTGGACAGACTTATCTTAATTTCCTAGGAATTCTAACACACTTTCCACCCAGGAAAGATGACTTTTATAGCAACTAAACAACTGTAGCGATGATAAATGGGTCAACAAAACATTCAGTTAGATTAACAACAAACCTGACCCTTTTGCTGCAAGTGGACATGATGAAGCATTCTCAGAACACATGGAACTTTCTGAACTGATTCCATCATGGTCAGTTCAGGCGGGCCGGTGACCTGGCTCAGGATGTATGGAGAGTGTATGTGATGTTTGTTTGTCTCGGGAGTGATAAGGAACATATGAGGTAATTGCTAAAGAGAGCCTGGGTGTGGCCATCCTGTCCCCCTAGCTGAGCTCCAGTCAGAAGCTATAAGTGAGCCAGCCCTGCCAGTGGGATATGATTGTGTAGGATATGGGTGCCAAGCGGACATAGGGGTGATGTGCCTGTTATATAAAAGCCAGGGTGACAGGTTTCAGTGTGTGTGTTTAGTGATTGGGGGGCTGCTGTGTTGTATTCTGTGTTTACTGGGTGTCGGTTGGGGAAGCCCACCCCCCTCAGGCCAGGTAACTGGCCAGTGGGTCAGGTTCCCTGGTTGTCAGGCAGCCCTGTATTTGAGCAGGGTTTTGGATTGTTTACTGCAGCTGAGCCCAACACTACGCAGCCAGCCAGCCAAGGACAGGGCTCCACAATATGTACCCAGGTAGTCAGGGTTTGTTCTTTGAGCTGCTCATACAGAATTTATCACCAATAAATGCTCAGTCCAGATAACCCACAAAAAAACTACACTCGACTAACCAAGCAGAACCAAGAACCAGTGAAAATGGCGTGTGAAATTCTGCTGCACAGGTAAAGTTCCGGTGGGAAGGATGAGAGGGAGGAGGATTGTGACAGCTTGTGTGTATTGTCACATACAGTTTTGAGATTTGTAGTGTATGATAGATTAATACAGCCCCATGATGTCAGAGGTCATGCCCAGGTAGTTAATGATGAACTTAATCAGAGGACTAATTCTACACCTCCACTACTTTCCCCCACAGGAAGGTTGCAGGTCTGATTGACAGACGTGTTTAGTTTTCATAAGGAAAAGAGGTGTTTATGAGCTGAAAGGTGAAGCCTGGGAGAGTGGGGGGGGGGGTGCTTTTCGTGAAGTACCTGCTGAAACAGTGTGATGTATGGCAGCATTTGGCTCCCGGAAGAGTTTGAGTCAAAGCCTAGGCTACCTGTATTTTGGATGAAGATTGCTTTGACCTACCACTTGGAGCCCTTTTCCCTGTGATCAGGAGGTCAGGTCAGCAATCTACTTTGTCAAAGAGCTATGTGGCATATGATATGGCAGTCGTTCCCCTTACCCAAATCACTTTGGCAAAGCTGGCGCGCTTATTTCACCTCATTACGTTAGCCAAATGCATGAGGCGCTCCAGGGCTTTCTAAAGCTAGTAAAGCTTGTTGTCTTTGACTCCAAAAACCTTGGCCTGTGTTCCATCTAGTCACACATGCTGATTTCTCCACAGTCTGGGAAACAGGACTGATGAGAGGCAGTCTGATCTGATTCAGAGTGGGAGATGCACTAACAGATCTCTGTGCTGTGCGCTCTGGCCTGTGTCTGGCCCTGTCCAACAGCGCTCTCATTGTTTCCCAAGCAGAGAGAGAATGTTACACTTACAGAACAACGCTGACTGCAAAATAAGGACTACCTTGGGATTCAGTGAGATGGAATGGTACTGGTTATGTCATCTGAACTCAGTAGGCCAATACTCAACTATACTCTCTCTTTCTCTCTTGAGCCATACTGGCTGCTTCGCTGGCCAAAGTCCAAACGAAGGCATCATTGTCTAGCTGTGCTGAAATTTTTACGTAACGTGTTTAACTTAACTGTCAGAAGGGGAGGTGCGGTGGTGGGCGACTGAGCGTCTGGCCTGTTTAGTCTCTGAAAAGCTTGTGGCTTCAGTGTTTATGCCTCTTACTGCAAAGTCAGTGTGTAATCAGAGTGCTGCTTTTTTCTCAGTAAACAAAAGGGGGGAGAGGGGGTGACGGGTGACTCTGTGTTAATAATTAAGGTGTTATTGAATATATTTGAGCAGCTGGGCAGAGACTGAGGTGATATATTTTTAACACTAGAGAAAGAGCACTGAATCCTATTGGCATATGGAGATCCTGTTGGCTGTGAAAAGTGATACTGGAGATGGTGAACCCCTTTAATATTCTGTGGTGGGTCAGAGTCTCTACTGTCAGTGGTTTCACAGATCTAGCCTAAGGATAGGATAGGACAGGATAGGATGGGGCAGTAACACTATTCTACTGTTAACCTTTGTGCCTGTTTGTCTGTATGGCATGCTTGAGGAGGTGACCCACCCTGTCAATATCAACCTTTAGAGCACCTGTCTTTTCCCCTGGGGTGCCCCTTTAGTTGCCCACCCCCCCCAAAAGGGAAACTCTGGCTCAACCCGACACTGGCGCTAACAGTGGCGGGATGTTATGTAAGCACAGATTCCTGGCATGCAACAAACACTTTGTTTATGATATACTGCTGAATCAACCCGACCCCTTCTTCCTGTCAGCTGCCTCAACACTGCCTGATGAGCAGAGAGGCAGGCGGTGTACTGTTTGACATTTATCCACATCATTGAAATGGACCCCGTATTTGTGTGACATCAGGAAGGGGTTGCTATGTACAGTAAAAAGGCCTCTGACTACCCGCCCGCACTTCCTGTGTGCCTGCCCTCTGTCCACCCTGGTTGACTTTATTATACCTGCCAGAGATCAGGAAATGGGTCGCGGAGCAGTTCAACTCAGCTTCTCATGCTCCTTATTAGATGGATTCAGAGGGTTAGTACTGTGGCAACAGAAGTTAATACTTTGGGCTTGTGTTGTTTCTGCAGCATTATAAAGAGGACCATCCATGCTGCAGTGGGACAGCACTTCTTTTACCTCAAGAGCTCCATCGACAATGAGATCATCTATGAGAGCCAAGGGTGAGCAGTGAACACACACACGTACATGTACTAACATGATATTGCACTTCACACACATACAAATGCACATTGGGCTCCCGAGTGGGTCAGCGGTTTAAGGCACTGCATCTCAGTGCATGAGACGTCGCTACAGTCACTGGTTCGAATCCAGGCTGTATCACATCCGGCCATGATTGGTTAGTTATTGTAATTGTAAATAAGAATTTGTTCTTAACTGACTTGCCTAGTTAAATAAATCAAATTTCAACATACATGATGCAACTATTTCGACACGTACAGAATGACATGTATCAAAGCATGCACCCTTAGAGTGAATGGCTAACATGCATGTCACCCTGTTCACCCATACTGTACATTCTGGACAGAACTGGGTGGCAGGCAGCTCCAGAAAGGTCGTGTTACCACAGCTGACAGCCAGCAATGCTGATTGTTGCTCCATGTGGCTTATTATGGCTAATGACTTGGTTGGTTCCCACAGGGCGGGCCCCAGTGAGAGGCCAGGGCCGGGGCCATGCGAGGGCCATGGTGAAGAGGGCCTGTGTGAGAGTGAGGAGGGCCCCACAAGCAGTCCCCTGTCAACCCCAGAGACAGAGCAGCACTCAGAGCACAGCCCTGAGGCCCAACAGGTCAGTTATACTGTAAAGTCAGTCACTCAAACACACACACCGCAGACAAACAACTCCACATGCTCTGGCTGTCAGCAGAATATTGAATGTTTACCATGACTGGCGCTATCAATTCATTACAAGGTTGATGCTTGTTGCTATCAGCTTGGCCTTTTGTGTGGCCCATAACAAAGATGTAATTCTCCTGGGAGGGCTGGGGTGCTGGGAGACGAGAGGAGGTTTGTCAGATACATATACTGTTCTGTTCTCGCCAAGCAGAGCCAGTCATGCCTGACAATCACCATCACACACACTATATAACTGCCAATTCGATGCACTTTAGATATCCTACACAGAATCAGGTTTAGCCTGTATAGCATAAGATGATGTCATGGATTTGGGGGGAGACATCTGAAGGAATCGTTGTATATGACTAGTCGTCTTCTGACATGGCAGTCATTGGTCCATCAGTGTTCCTGGGCACCATTTTAGCTCTCCTGGCTACTGGCCTTGGATAGAGGCTGGGTGAACCCTAGATAAAATGGCAGCTCGTTTACACTGATGTCTACCCAACTTCTCCCTCTCTCCTCCACCACCACATAGATAGCTGCTGGCTGGGCTCCATAGCTCCACAGCCCCTCAGCCCAGAGGTGGGACTCTCTCCATGAATTGGGTCACCCTCTTTAAATAGTCTGCCTGCCCCCCAAAGAATAACCACAACACCTGTTCAGACCACAGACACTCCTCCTCCATACATGTATACATACAGGGCCATCTTCACCCACTTAATAGAAAGGAAAGGAGGCCACATTCCAGGAATTCAAGCTGTAGCATCTCATCAATATAACCTCACAGTTGGCTGTTAATGGTGCCTCCATTTGACAGAGAGCCTACATGTTGGGCTGTGCTTAAGGGTACTACTTGGCAAGTGGATGCGTAAGTGTGTGTGTGAGAGAAATTAAGTCTAATTCTTGAGACATTGTTTCTGTTTTCTCCCAGGAGGTCCAGGATTGTGACTCCCATAACGCCGCCCTGGAGGAGAGTTCTGGAATGGACCTGGACCATGCCGAGGCTCTCGTAGACGCAGAGAACAATATCAACACAGCCAGGTTGGCTTTGAAGCATTTAATTGTATTGCTAAAATCCACAATTACCTCAATGGCTTAAAACACCAAGGCTTTGCTGTCTACTTTACTTCCTGCCTTCCAAGAGAAGGCTGATGGCTGGCATTCAATCAAACAAGTTGTATGCTAATCTGGATTTTGGGGCTTTGTATGAGTGTTTAGTTATTACGTAGAACACAAACAGCCCTAACATGGTTTTGAAAATAATGATGTGATGTGAGCCATCCGCTGTGAATAGACTGGAGGGAGACGTTCTTCTGTAAATAGACCAAGACATGAGACTGTCATGTCTGTCTGGTGCTGCGGAGTGGAGGACACTTGACTCGTCATGATGTCTATTCTAATCAGTTGGATACGGCGTCATCCTACCTCCGCTCATCATTGTCCTCAACATAAAGCAAGCATACAGACACACACACGCCTGTCCATGACAGTAGTCCTCAGTTATTGTCAGCTGATCAACGGTCACTCTAATACATTGTGCATAAGGCATTGTGTTCAATAGTCAATGGCGAAAATAGCCACAGTAACAAATTAAAACATTAGCATCACCAATGAGGTCAACCATCATACGTGCCTCTCTGTAGTTCAAATGGACCATTATTCACGTGTCTCTCTCTCTCTCTCTTGTTGCAGGCAAGAAAACCAAGCCTGTGAAAAGATGGACCAGGCTGATCTCATCGCCTGTGTAAGTGTCTATGCCAATGCCTTCTTCACGACTAGGGTCTACTGTACGCTGTTTAACCCTGTCTCTCCACCCAGGTCTCTGATGTGTGTGAGTGTGACCAGAATGCCAACACAGACGCCAGGGGGTACCCCTCTCACCCTGCCAGCTGCCCCAGCTCCCACCACCTCCACCGCATCTTCCCCCACAGCCAGTGGGAAGGTAACTTTCTCACCATGGTTGTTGTGTGTTTAATACACAATGTTCCCTAAGGGACAGTTAGGATAGTGATGGAGTGAAGTGGGGGAGGCAGGTAGCCTAGTGGTTAGAGCATTGGACTAGTAACCGAAAGGTTGCTAGATCGAATCCCCGAGCTGACATGGTAAAAATCTGCCGTTCTGCCCCTGAACAAGGCAGTTAATCCACTGTTCCTAGGCAGTCATTGAAAATAAGAATTTGTTCTTAACTGACTTGCCTAGTTAAATAAAAAAGTCAGTGGAGACTAACCAAAATGCATTTCCAAGTAATAAACATGGATGCAAATGATTGATTAATTATGTATTGTGCTAGCTAGGAATGAAAGTGCCTTAGAATGCTTGCTCAAACTGGTTGCCTGAAACGTCAGCTCACGCGGTGTTCTCTGCCATCTCTCTCTCCCTCCTCCCTTAGCACCATCCCCAAACCATCTCCCCCTCATAGACTTCACATGTATGCACCTGCAGGGGAGAGGTCATGGTAAGTAGGAGCTCTCCATCCATCCATCCATCCATCCATCCATCCATACTTCCTTCCTCATCATCCTTCTCTTTACTAATCCAGACCTTGTTGGACCGGGTCTCTGTCAGTGAGACTAATCCAGAGTTCTCTGTCCTTCACCTCTCTCTCGTCTCTTCTGGGTGACCAGCTTAGGGCTCACTCAGCAAGTTCATTCTCACACCTCTCCTAATGGTTACTCCTCAGTATCTAAGAGTCATCGAGAATAGTCAACTGCAGACCCCTTTACTTTTCCCACATTTTGTTACGACTTATTCTAAAATGTATTATAGTTTGTTTTACCTCAATCTACACACAATACCCCATAATGACAAAGCAAAAACAGGTTGGTTTTTTTTTGTTGCTAAAAACTGAAATACCACAAGTATTCAGACCCTTTACTCAGTACTTTGTTGACGCACCTTTGGCAGTGATTACAGACTCGATCTTCTTGGGTATGACGCTACAAGCTTGGCACACCTGTATTTGGGCAGTTTCTCCCATTCTTCTCTGCAGATCCTCTCAAGCTTGATCAGGTTGGATGAGGAGCGTTGCTGCACAGCTATTTTTAGGTCTCCAGAGATGTTCGAACGGGTTCAAGTCCGGGCTCTGGCTGGGCCACTAAAGGACATACATAGACTTGTCCCAAAGCCACTCCTGCGTTGTCTTGGCTGTGTGCTTAGGGTTGTTGTCCTGTTGGTAGGTGAACCTTCGCCCCAGTCTGAGGTCCTGAGCATTCGGGAGCAGGTTTTCATCAAGGAACTCTCTGTACTAGTCTCATTTACATTACATTTAAGTCATTTAGCAGACGCTCTTATCCAGAGCGACTTACAAATTGGTGCATTCACCTTATGATATCCAGTGGAACAACCACTTTACAATAGTGCATCTAACTCTTTTAAGGGGGGGGGGGGGTTAGAAGGATTACTTTATCCTATCCTAGGTATTCCTTAGAGGTAGGGTTTCAGGTGTCTCCGGAAGGTGGTGATTGACTCCGCTGACCTGGCGTCGTGAGGGAGTTTGTTCCACCATTGGGGTGCCAGAGCAGCGAACAGTTTTGACTGGGCTGAGCGGGAACTGTACTTCCTCAGAGGTAGGGAGGCGAGCAGGCCAGAGGTGGATGAACGCAGTGCCCTTGTTTGGGTGTAGGGCCTGATCAGAGCCTGAAGGTATGGAGGTGCCGTTCCCCTCACAGCTCCGTAGGCAAGCACCATGGTCTTGTAGCGGATGCGAGCTTCAACTGGAAGCCAGTGGAGAGAGCGGAGGAGCGGGGTAACGTGAGAGAACTTGGGAAGGTTGAACACCAGACGGGCTGCGGCGTTCTGGATGAGTTGTAGGGGTTTAATGGCACAGGCAGGGAGCCCAGCCAACAGCGAGTTGCAGTAATCCAGACGGGAGATGACAAGTGCCTGGATTAGGACCTGCGCCGCTTCCTGTGTGAGGCAGGTTCGTACTCTGCGAATGTTGTAGAGCATGAACCTACAGGAACGGGTCACCGCCTTGATGTTAGTTGAGAACGACAGGGTGTTGTCCAGGATCACGCCAAGGTTCTTAGCACTCTGGGAGGAGGACACAATGGAGTTGTCAACCGTGATGGCGAGATCATGGAACGGGCAGTCCTTCCCCGGGAGGAAGAGCAGCTCCGTCTTGCCGAGGTTCAGCTTGAGGTGGTGATCCGTCATCCACACTGATATGTCTGCCAGACATGCAGAGATGCGATTCGCCACCTGGTTATCAGAAGGGGGAAAGGAGAAGATTAATTATGTGTCGTCTGCATAGCAATGATAGGAGAGACCATGTGAGGATATGACAGAGCCAAGTGACTTGGTGTATAGCGAGAATAGGAGAGGGCCTAGAACAGAGCCCTGGGGGACACCAGTGGTGAGAGCACGTGGTGCGGAGACAGATTCTCGCCACGCCACCTGGTAGGAGCGACCTGTCAGGTAGGACGCAATCCAAGCGTGGGCCGCGCCGGAGATGCCCAACTCGGAGAGGGTGGAGAGGAGGATCTGATGGTTCACAGTATCAAAGGCAGCCGATAGGTCTAGAAGGATGAGAGCAGAGGAGAGAGAGTTAGCTTTAGCAGTGCGGAGCGCCTCCGTGACACAGAGAAGAGCAGTCTCAGTTGAATGACTAGTCTTGAAACCTGACTGATTTGGATCAAGAAGGTCATTCTGAGAGAGATAGCAGGAGAGCTGGCCAAGGACGGCACGTTCAAGAGTTTTGGAGAGAAAAGAAAGAAGGGATACTGGTCTGTAGTTGTTGACATCGGAGGGATCGAGTGTAGGTTTTTTCAGAAGGGGTGGGTCTGATGGGAGTCTCCTAGTCTCTGCTGCTGAAAATCATCCCCACAGCATGATGACAGGTTTCCTCCAGATGTGACACTTGGCATTTAGGCCAAAGAGTTCAATCTTGGTTTCATCAGACCCGAGAATCTTGTTTTTCATGGTCAGAGACCTTTAGGTGCCTTTTGGCAAACTCAAAGCGGCATTTAGGCCAAAGAGTTCAATCTTGGTTTCATCAGACCCGAGAATCTTGTTTTTCATGGTCAGAGACCTTTAGGTGCCTTTTGGCAAACTCAAAGCGGCATTTAGGCCAAAGAGTTCAATCTTGGTTTCATCAGACCCGAGAATCTTGTTTTTCATGGTCAGAGACCGGGTGTTGTCCAGGATCACGCCAAGGTTCTTAGCACTCTGGGAGGAGGACACAATGGAGTTGTCAACCGTGATGGCGAGATCATGGAACGGGCAGTCCTTCCCCGGGAGGAAGAGCAGCTCCGTCTTGCCGAGGTTCAGCTTGAGGTGGTGATCCGTCATCCACACTGATATGTCTGCCATGTGCCTTTTACTGAGGTGTGGCTTCCATCAGGCCACTCTACCATAAATGCCTGTTTTGGTGGAGTGCTGCAGAGTTGGTTGTCCTTCTGGAAGGTTCTCCCATCTCCACAGAGGAACTCTGGAGCTCTGTCGGGTTCTTGGTCACCTCCCTAACTAAGGCCTTTCTCCCCCGATTGCTCCATTTGGCCAGGTTGGCCAGCTCTAGGAAGAGTCTTGGTGATTCCAAGCTTCTTCCATTTAAGAATGATGGAGGCCACAGCATGATTTTTACACAGGTGCACCTTGTGCTGGGGGCAATAAAAGGCCACTCTAAAATATGCAGTTTTGTCACACAACACAATGCCACAGATGTCATCATTTTTGAGGGAGCGTGCGATTGGCATGCTGATTGCAGGAATGTCCACCAGAGATGTTGCCAGAGAATGGAATGTTCATTTCTCTACCGTAAATTGCATCCAACCTTGTTTTCGAGAATTTGGCAGGACGTCCAACCAGCTTCACGACTGCAGACCACGTGTATGGCGTTGTGTGGGCGAGCGGTTTGCTGTTATGAACAGAGTGCCACATGGTGGCGGTAGGGTTATGGTATGGGCAGGCATAAGCTACGGACAATGGACACAATTGCATTTTATAAATGGCATTTTGAATGCACAGAGATACCATCACCTGAACCTGAGGCCCATTGTCGTGCATTTCATTCGCTGCCATCACCTTATGTTTTAGCATGATAATGCACAGCCCCATATCGCAAGGATCTGTACACAATTCCTGGAAGCTGAACATTTCCCAGTTCTTCCATGGCCTACATACTCACCAGACATGTCACCCATTGAGCAAGTTTGGGATGCTCCGGATCGCTGTGTACAACAGCTTGTTCCAGTTCCCGCCAAGATCCAGCAACTTCGCATAGCCATAGAAGAGAGGTGGGACAACATTTCACAGGCTACAATCAACAGCCTGATCAACTTTATGCGAAGGAGATGTGTCGCACTGCATGAGGCAAATGGTGGTCACACCAGATACTGACTGGTTTTCTGATCCACGCCCCTACCTTTTTTTAAGGTATCTGTGACCAACAGATATCATATCTGTATTCTCATGTGAAATCCATAGATTATGGCCTAATGAATTTATTTCAGTTGACTGATTTCCTTATGAACTGTAACTCAGTAAAAGCTTAGATATTGTTGCATGATGCGTTGATTTTTTATTTTTGTTCTGTATTTATTTCAGGCCACAAAGTGTGAAATTGAGCAAACAATACCAAGATGGAAAATCTAATGAGAGGTCTAAAGAAAGCTGAGGAAAGAACCATGTGTAGTGTAGTTGGCCTAGGCCTATTTTCATATTATTCTAGCGTTGTGCAACCTAGCTTCAACACATAGTAGCCTCGGCTAATCATTTATAATGTTCCAGTTCTGAGGACAGCAGAGTTACTCTGCAGCCCATGATGATTCTCGTTGACTGTCACTCGATTCATCTGCACGCTTCGGCACGGACATGCCCACACATCCTAGACAACTACACATGTCTTTAATGCCACAGCTCCACCAGAGAGGAATAGGCTCCAAAATATACTTTGTCAATAGTTCAGGTGACTCTTAGCCCTTCAGCAACCAAAGGAAAGGAGGGGTACTAAAAAACAATGACAAAACTTCCTAAAGGACAAATTAGAGGCAGAAAGTAGTTTGAGCACTCAACAAAAATGGCAGAGTGATTGATTTTAGCTCACTTTAATCCATTGTACAGGAGGAGACTAGGACACCAATGTGTTGGTGTCCTGTCTCAGTAGGTCCTGGAACTGCAGTGCTGTAGATGACCATTGTTACACACTGAGACTCATCTGTACGTTTCTTTTTGTTCCACCCAGACCCCGTGCCAGCCTTCAAGTCATGGCAGGATGAGAGTGACTCTGGTGAGGCCCAGCTGTCCCCCCTGGCCGGGCGCATGGTGCCCCTGCCCCACGAGGAGGACTCCCATCCCCTCATGGCCCGCCGCTTCCTGGACTTTGGCTACAGCCAACGCTTCCTGCAGCACCCCGACGCAAACTCGCCCACTAAAGCCCACCAGTCCCTGGGGAGGTGAGAACACACTGACTCACTCATCAGGAATGGTTATTTCTATAGATATGATGGGCGACTTTGATGTTTTCCTGTTTAGTTATTCGATCTTATAAACCGTGTTTGTAAGCCAGGATTTGGCATTGAGACTTCAGGTGCATGGTCACCGCCTCTCACACTCTCACTCACTTGTCTCATCTAGGCCTCACCGTGCCTCCTTCACTTCCAAAGAGAGCGCTGTGAGGAACGACTCGGTCCCCCACCAGCTCACCAAAAAGCTGCAGAACCTCAAGAAGAAGATCAAACAATTTGAGGAACAGTTTGAGAAAGAGAGGAACTACAAGGTTAGATACAGTGCATTCGGAAAGTATTCAGACCCCTTGACTTTTTCCACATTTAGTTACGTTACAGCCTTATTATAAAATTGATTCAATTGTTTTTATCCCTCGTCAATTTACACACAATACTCCATAATGACAAAGCAAAAACATGTTTTTAGACATTTTTGCAAATGTATAAAAAAATGGAAATATCACATTTACGTAAGTATTCAGACCCTTTACTCAGTACTTTGTTGAAGCACCTTTGGCAACGATTACAGCCTCAAGTCTTCTTGGGTATGACGCTACAAACTTGGCACACCATAATTTGGGGAGTTTATCCCATTCTTCTCTGCAAGTCCTCTCAAGCTCTGTCAGTTTGGATGGGGAGTGTCACTGCACAGCTATTTTCAGGCCTCTCCAGAGATGTTCGATTGTGTTCAAATCCGGACTCTGGCTGGGCCACTCAAGGACATGCATAGACTTGTCACGAAGCCACTCCTGCGTTGTCTTGGCTTTGTGCTTACAGTAGTTGTCCTTGTGGAAGGTGAACTTTCGCCTCAGCCTGAGGTCCTGAACATACTGAAGCAGGTTTTCATCAAGGATCTTTCTGTGCTTTGCTCTGTTCATCTTTCCCTCAATCCTGACTAGTCGCCCAGTACCTGCTGCTGAAAAGCATCCCCACATCATGCTGCCACCACCATGCTTTACTGTAAGGAGGGTTCCAGGTTTACGGGCCTTTTGGCAAACTCCAGGCGGGCTGTCATGTGCCTTTTACTGAATGGCTTCCGTCTGGCCACTCTACCATAAAGGCCTGCTTGGTGGAGTGCTGCAGAGATGGTTTTCCTTCTGGAAGGTTCTTCCATCTCCACAGATGAACTCTGGTGCTCTTTCAGAGTGACCATCAGGTTCTTGGTCACCTCACTGACCAAGGCCCTTCTCCCCAATTGCTCAGTTTGGCCGGGCAGCCACCTCTAGGAAGAGTCTTGGTGGATCCAAACTGCTTCCATTTAAGAATAATAGAGGCCACTGTGTTCTTGGGGACCTTCAATGCTGCAGAAATGTTTTGGTACCCTTCCCCAGATCTGAGTCTCGACACAATCCTGTCTCGGAGCTCTACGGACAGTTCCATCGACCTCATGGCTTAGTTTTTGCTCTGACATGCACTGTCAACTGTGGGACCTTAAATAGACAGGTGTGCCTTTTCCACAGAATAATAGTGAAGACATCAAAACTATGAAATAACACATGGAATCATGTAGAAACCAAAAAAGTGTTAAACACATCCAAATATTTTCTATATTTGAGATTCCTTAAAGTAGCCACCATTTGCCTTGATGACAACTTTTCACACTTGGCATTCTCTCAACCAGCTTCATAAGGTAGTCACCTGGAATGCATTTCAATTAACATGTGTGCCTTGTTAAAAGTTAATTTGTGGAATTTCTTTCCTTAATGCCAATCAGTTGTGTTGTGACAAGGTAGGGGTGGTATACAAAAGATAGCGCTATTTGGTAAAATAACAGCTCAAATAAACAAAGAGAAACGACAGTCCATCATTACTTTAAGACATGAAGGTGAGTCAATCCAGAAAATTTCAAGAACTTTGAAAGTTTCTTCAAGTGCAGTCGCAAAAACCATCAAGCACTATGATGAAACTGTCTCTCATGAGGACCGCCACAGGAAAGGAAGACCCAGAGTTACCTCTGCTGCAGAGGATAAATTCATTAGCGTTAACTGCACCTCAGATTGCAGCCCAAATAAATGCTAACTACTACAGAACACCAATAAGAAGAAGAGACTTGATTGGGCTAAGAAACACAAGCAATGGACATTAGACCGGTGTAAATTTTGGTTCCAACCGCCGTGTCTTTATGAGACGCAGAGTAGATGAACGGATGATCTCTGCATGTGTGGTCCCACCATGAAGCATGGAGGAGGTGGTGTGATGGTGCTTTGCTGGGGACACTGATTTATTTAGAATTCAAGGCACACTTAACCAGCATGGCTACCACAGCACTCTGCAGTGATACGCCATGCCATCTGGTTTGCGTTTAGTGGTACTATCATTTGTTTTTCAACAGGACAATGACCCAAAACACACCTCCAGGCTGTGTAAGGGCTATTTGACCAAGAAGGAGAGTGATGGAGTGCTACATCAGATGACCTGGCGTCCGCAATCCACCGACCTCAACCCAGTTGAGATGGCCCAGAGTTACCTCTGCTGCAGAGGAGATACATTCATTAGAGTTACCAGCCTCAGAAATTGCAGCCCAAATAAATGCTTCACAGAGTTCAAGCAACAGACATATCTCAACATCAACTGTTCAGAGGAGACTATGTAAATCAGGTCTTCATGGTCGAATTGCTGAAAAGAAACCACTACTTTTATTTAACATTTATTTAACTTGGCAAGTCCGTTAAGAACAAATTCTTATTTACAATGAAGGCCTACACAGATTTCCACAGTCTACTTCTAAAGGACACCGATAAGAAGAAGAGCCTTGCTTTTGCCAAGAAACATGATCAATGGACATTAGACCGATGGATTTTTGGTTCCAACCGCCATGTCTTTTTGAGACGCAGAGTAGGTGAACGGATGATCTACGCATGTGGGGTTCCCACTGTGAAGCATGGAGGAGGTGTGGGGGTGCTTTTCTGGTGACACTGATTTATTTTGAATTCAAGGCACACTTAACCAGCGTGGCTACCACAGCATTCTGCAGCGATACACCATCCCATCTGGTTTGCCAACACACCTCCAGGCTGTGTAAGGGCTATTTGACCAAGAAGGAGAGTGACGGCGTGCTGCATCAGATGACCTGGCCTACACAATGACCTGACCTCAACCCAATTTGAGATGGTTTGGGATGAGTTGGACCGCAGAGTGAATGAAAAGCAGCCTATCGCTCAGCATATCTGGGAACTCCATCAAGACTGTTGAAATAGCATTCCAGGTGAGGCTGGTTGAGAGAATGCCAAGAATGTGCAAAGCTGTCATCAAAGCAAAGGGTGGCTACTTTGAACAATCACTTTTTTGGTTACTACATGATTCCATGTGTTATTTCATAGTGTTCATGTAGTAAAAATAAAGAAAAACCCTTGAATGAGTAGGTGTGTACACATTTTTGACTGGTACTGTATGTAAATAAAGTGTTTGTTTTAAATGTTTTATTGATGTGCAACAAATTATGAAAACCTGTTTTCCCTTTGTCATTATGGGGTATTGTGTGTAGATTGAGGGGAAACAATTTTATCCATTTTAGAAAAAGACTAACGTAACAAAATGTGGAAAAAGTCAAGGGGGCTGAATTCTTTCCGAATGCACTGTAGATACTGCAATATGAGTAACAGTTTGAGAGAGTGGAAATACAAGGATATATATATACACTGCAATATGAGGAACAAATTCATGCTTAGAATAAATGCACAATATGCCATCAGCTGGCAGGATGCCATTCATCATCAGTATTCACTGTCCTCCCCACAGCCGTCTCATGGTGATAGTGCAGCTAACCCAAAGGTCCTCAAGTGGATGACCGACCTCACCAAAATCCGCAAACAGTTAAAAGGTAAGAGCAGTCTCTGTCTGCATGGTTGTGTTGGTGGGAGTGGGAGGGTGCTTGGTTCCATGGCAGGGGTGGGGTTGGTTGGGTTGGGCTCAGCTTGTCGGGTAAACTTTTGTGTGCCATACTGTTCCTCCCCTGGGCAACCTGGTCCTGCCCTGACCCGCCTGCCTGACTGCCCAGTCCAGTGGTGGCGGAGCTGGGTCAGTCTCATCAATGCATGGGTATTACAGTACACACCAACTGTGGCTCTAACATAATGGCCTTCCCTCACTGTGTTGGTCCATTGTGAAAGTCCCCCCCATCCATCTATATCAATTCCATTTGAACTACCCCCCCCCCCCAATCGGGAGATGCAAAGCCGAATAAGTTTCTCTCTCTTCTTTAAAATTCTAAAACCGGACGTCCCCCAACTGCAGGAAGACAGCATCTCTTTCTCAAAGGGTCCCTGAGGCACCAGGCGGTGCTTCAGTCATACAGACGCCACCACACCTCCTCCACCTCCGCCCCGAACACACCCCATTTTACACTTGCACGCCCCCTCACTGCCTCTAAACAGACACCCTACCTATGTAAGTACACTAACAGCAGTAAGTAGAAACCAAAAATACTTCCAACTGAAGGTAGACTCTCTGTTCTTTCTCTCTTCTCATAGCTCTCGCTCTCTCCCCCTCAATTCAAAGGGCTTTATTGGCATGGGAAACATATGTTTAAATTGCAAAGCAGGTGAAATAAACAAAAGTGACAAAATCCACTGGTAACACAGAAGCACATCCCGCAGTCTGGGGTTTGGCAGTATGTCATGTAGTGGGGTAATTTGGGTGTAAATTCTGCGGCGAACAGGGTGGGAGTCTCTAGCCAGAGTGTGGAAGCTGGATTCCAACAGTTATTATTTTGAATGGATATGGTCCTTGAGAACATGCCTTTTGGAACATTGTAAAAGGAATTTAGTGCAGACTGACTGGTTTATTTGATTTGCTGCTCATCCATCCGTATGCTCCTGTGGCTTTAGACAGACCTTTAGCAGTGGCTAGTCTGGTGTGTTTGTGTCTGTGGACATATTGTTGATTGTCAGGGCTATCCCTTTTCTCTGTCTCTGGTTGACAGACAGGAGGACTCATGGTAGCTGCAATAACAGCCCATCAAGCTCCTGCATGTCCACTGTTACTAATGTTAATTAACCCCTCTGTTCCTCAGTCACCCTCACGTTTCTTCTCTTTACCTCTTTCTCTCCCACTCAGATGCCAAACACAAGGAGGCTGAGCTGACCACTCAGACGCGGCCACGCAGCAACACCTTGCCCAAGAGCTTTGGTTCCACCCTGGACCAGGCAGGCCACGATGTTGGTGGAGAGGCCAAGGGCCACCTACCCACCAGAGAGGAGACCCTGAACCTCATCCAGCGCCGCGTCAAAGGCAAGAGAGAGGAGGACGGCTGGCCAGAGGACACCAAGGTGAGACGTGGACAAAATACACTGTCTAGCTACAACCAGATAGTGAACTGAGTTCTGTCCAAAAACGTAATGGTCCCTGTGATAGCTGGAAAGCCATAACAGACAATGTATGTAATGAATGTAAAATGGTTCTTTCCCTGTAGAAAATGACCAAGGAGCAGCTGTCGTGTGAGAAGACGGTCCTACAGAAGAACCTCCTGCACTACGAGGGACTCCATGGTCGACCTGTGACCAGAGAGGAGAGGCTGGTGATCAAACCGCTGTACGACCGCTACCGTCTGGTCAAGCAGATGCTCACCCGCGCCAGCATCACCCCCATCATCGCTTCCCCCTCCAGCAAGCGTCGCAACCACACCCTGAAGCCCATCATCGAGGGAGAGACTGCCCACTTCTGTGACGAGATCGAGGAGGAGGAGGAGGAGGGTGAGGTGGAGGAAGAGGAGGCCACAGCCGAGGAGGAAGAGAGCAGTGTGGAGCTCCAGAGCTCGGGGTCGGAGTTGATCATGGCTCTAGACCCAGTGTTCCAGCCCCAGACCAGCTCCCAGAGACACAGAGACAGCCTGCTCAGGCCCAAGATGGAGGAAACCTCCGGGAAACTGGCCCTGGACCTGCGCCTGTCCAGCGCCAACGCCTCGTCAATGTGAGCATACACACCTACACACCTACACACACACACCTACACACACCTACACACACACCTACACACACACACACACACACACAACCATCACATCTGCATGCCACTACACTCCATTCACAACAGCCTCCTCATTCCTCAATAATCTGGCACAGTCACCAGTGTAAATCTGCCATGTAGTTTACTACACACAAAACTGCACATCCAAACCCGAAATGTCGGCCGTGGAGGTTAAATGGGCTCTAGCTCTGGCTGTCATATGACGTGTATTTAAAGCACCTGGAACCGGGTTGATGGCTATTAGAGGAGCTGGTCTGAGGAGTGTAAACTGGATAAGGCAGTAATCTAGCTAGGGGCGTGAGGGAGCACATAGAAGCGGCAGGTAGCCTAGTGGTTAGGGAGTTGGGCCAGTAACCGAAAGGTTGCTGGATCGAATCCCCGAGCTGACAAGGTAAAAATCTGTCGTTCTGCCCCTGAACAAGGCAGTTAACCCACTAGGCCGTCATTGTAAATAAGAATTTGTTCTTAACTGACTTGCCTAGTTAAAAAAGCAGAGGGCTGCCAGGCCAGATTTAAGACCAGGCAGCAGAGAGGACTGCCAGGCCAGGCCAGCTTTAAGCCCAAGCAGCAGGGCTGATTCAGGTGCTGTGACCGAAGGCAAAGATTATCTATTATATTGACAAGATAGCAGAGTGACCGCTCTAACAATGGAAATACAAATCCTCAATGATTGAAGGCAGGCAAGATCAGTAGTTTGTCGCAAAGTTGCCGGAAGGCCACTTGCATCCACTTATATCAGTACATTTGTAACAGCCTAAACCCCTCAAACTCAACTCTGGACCTAGAAGCCAGTTTCAGTCCATGTTTTCTTCTCATCAAGGGCTGATTTAGACCTAGGACACCAGGTGGGTGCTATTAATGATCAGGTAGAACAGAAAACCAGTAGACTCTGGCCCTCATAGGGTAAGAGTTGAGTAACCCTGGCCTAAACATTACAAAACTTCTATTCGATCAAATAATTTGACGCTCTCATAGACCTCCGTACAAAAAAGGTTAATCTCACACGGACAGATTTTGGGCGTAGTAAATACTCTCGCTTCGCCTCTTCCTCTCTGCCCTAGGTACTGACCTGACCTAACCTGACCTCTGTAATCTGGTCACTACCTAACCTGAACTCTGTAATCTGGTCACTACCTAACCTGAACTCTGTAATCTGGTCACTACCTAACCTGAACTCTGTAATCTGGACACTACCTAACCTGAACTCTGTAATCTGGTCACTACCTAACCTGAACTCTGTAATCTGGACACTACCTAACCTGAACTCTGTAATCTGGTCACTACCTAACCTGAACTCTGTAATCTGGACACTACCTAACCTGAACTCTGTAATCTGGACACTACCTAACCTGAACTCTGTAATCTGGTTTGCCAGGGCAACAGAAATCACTTCCAGCTTCTAAACACACTCTGACTTCCTGTTTTAATCTCAGATGATAAAACCCATTAAGATGAATAGAGATTAGAGGTCAACCGATTATGATTTTTCAATACCGATTATTGGAGGGCCAAAAAAAAGCCGATACCGATTAATCGGCCGATTTTTTTAAAATATTTTTTTTATTTTTTGTAATAATGACAATTACAACAATACTGAATGAACACTTATTTTAATTTAATATAATACATCAATAAAATCTATTTAGCCTCAAATAAATAATGAAACATGTTCAATTTGGTTTAAATAATGCAGAAACAGTGTTGGAGAAGAAAGTAAAAGTGCAATATGTGCCATGTAAGAAAGCTAATGTTTAAGTTCCTTGCTCAGAACATGAGAACATATGAAAGCTGGTGGTTCCTTTTAACATGAGTCTTCAATATTCCCAGTTAAGAAGTTTTAGGTTGTAGTTATTATAGGACTATTTCTCTCTATACCGTTTGTATTTCATATACCTTTGACTATTGGATGTTCTTATAGGCACTATAGTATTGCCAGCCTAATCTCGGGAGTTGATAGGCTTGAAGTCATAAACAGCGCAATGCTTGAAGCACAGCGAAGAGCTGCTGGCAAACGCAGGAAAGTGCTGTTTGAATGAATGCTTACGAGCCTGCTGCTGCCTACCACCGTTCAATCAGACTGCTCTATCAAATCATAGACTTAATTATAATATAATAAACACAGAAATATGAGCCTTGGGTCATTAAAATGGTCAAATCTGGAAACTATCATTTCTAAAACAAAACGTTTATTCTTTCAGTGAAATACGGAACCGTTCCGTATTTTATCTAACGGGTGGCATCCGTAAGTCTAAATATTGCTGTTACATTGCACAACCTTCAATGTTATTTCATAATTATGTAAAATTCTGGCGAATTAATTACGATCTTTGTTAGGAAGAAATGGTCTTCACACAGTTCGCAACGAGCCAGGCGGCCCAAACTGCTGCATATACCCTGACTCTGCTTGCACTGAACGCAAGAGAAGTGACACAATTTCCCTAGTTAAAAGAAATTCATGTTAGCAGGCAATATTAACTAAATATGCAGGTTTTTAAAAATATACTTGTGTATTGATTTTAAAAAATATATAGTTGTGTATTGATTTTAAGAAAGGCATTGATGTTTATGGTTAGGTACACATTGGTGCAACAACAGTGCTTTCTTCGCGAATGCGCTTGTTAAATCATCACCCGTTTGGCGAAGTAGGCTGTGATTCGATGATAAATTAACAGGCACCGCATTGATTATATGCAACGCAGGACAAGCTAGATAAACTAGTAGTATCATCAACCATGTGTAGTTAACTTGTGATTGTTAAGATTTTATTGTTTTTTTTTATAAAATAAGTTTAATGCTAGCTAGCAACTTACCTTGGCTCCTTGCTGCACTCGCGCAACAGGTGGCCAGCCTGCCACGCAGTCTTCTCGTGGAGTGCAATATAATCGGCCATAATCGGTGTCCAAAAATGCAGATTACCGATTGTTATGAAAACTTGAAATTGGCCCTAATTAATCGGCCATGCCGATTTTAATCGGTCAACTACATATAGATAGATATCTATCTATCTATACAGTACCAGTCAAAAGGTTGGACACACCTACTTGTTCAAGGGTTTTTATTTACTTTTACTATTTTCTACATTACATCAAAACTATGAAATGACACATGTCATGTCGTAACAAAAAAGTATTAAATACATTTTTAAATGTTTTATATTTTTCAAAGTAGCCACGCTTTGCCTTGACAGCTTTGCATACTTTTGGCATTCTCTCAACTATCTTCATGAGGAAGGCTTTTCCAACAGTCTTGAACGAGTTACCTGCTTTTCCTTCACTCTTCGGTCCAACTCATCCCAAACCATCTCAACTGGGTTGAGGTCGGTGGATTGTGGACGCCAGGTCATCTGATGTAGCACTCCATCACTCTCCTTCTTGGTCAAATAGCCCTTACACAGCCTGGAGGTGTGTTTTGGGTCATTGTCCTGTTGAAAAACAAATGATAGTACCACTAAACGCAAACCAGATGGCATGGCGTATCACTGCAGAGTGCTGTGGTAGCCATGCTGGTTCCTTGAATTCTAAATAAATCAGTGTCCCCAGCAAAGCACCATCACACCACCTCCCCCATGCTTCATGGTGGGACCACACATGCAGAGATCATCCGTTCATCTACTCTGCGTCTCATAAAGACACGGCGGTTGGAACCAAAATTTCCACTGGTCTAATGTCCATTGCTCGTGTTTCTTAGCCCAATCAAGTCTCTTCTTCTTATTGGTGTTCTGTAGTAGTTAGCATTTATTTGTGCTGCAATCTGAGGTGCAGTTAACGCTAATGAATTTATCCTCTGCAGCAGAGGTAACTCTGGGTCTTCCTTTCCTGTGGCGGTCCTCATGAGAGACAGTTTCATCATAGTGCTTGATGGTTTTTGCGACTGCACTTGAAGAAACTTTCAAAGTTCTTGAAATTTTCCGGATTGACTCACCTTTATGTCTTAAAGTAATGATGGACTGTCGTTTCTCTTTGTTTATTTGAGCTGTTCTTTTACCAAATAGCGCTATCTTCTGTATATCACCCCTACCTTGTCACAACACAACTGATTGGCTCAAACGCATTAAGGAAAGAAATTCCACAAATTACCTTTTAACAAGGCACACCTGTTAATTGAAATGCATTCCAGGTGACCACCTCATGAAGCTGGTTGAGAGAATGCCAAGAGTGTGCAAAGCTGTCATCAAGGAAAAGGGTGGCTGGCTACTTTGTTAAACAAATCTTTTTTTTTTGGTTGCTACATGATTCCATGTGTGTTGTTTCATAGTTTTGATGTCTTCACTATTATTCTACAATGTAGAAAATAGTAAAAAATAAAAATAAACTTGAATGAGTAGGTGTCCAAACTTTTTGACTGGTACTGTACACACACACACTGTGTTCTGCATTGATGAAACCCCTGGTTGAGATTGTCATGATGACCCCTCCTGTACAGGCCTGAGCTCCTGGAGCAGCTGTGGAAAGCCCGGGCTGAAAAGAAGAAGCTAAGGAACACCATCCGCCAGTTTGAGGATGAGTTCTACCAGCAGAACGGCAGGTTGGTACACACACACACACACACACACACACACACACACACACACACACACACACACACACCTACATTCAGTGCATTTGGAAATTATTCAGACCCCTTGACTTTTTCTACATTTTGTTACAGCCTTATTTTAAAATGGATAAAAGTATTTTTTTCCCTCATCAATCTACACACGATACCCCATAATGACAAAGCGAAAACAGGTTTTATAAATGTTTGCAAATGTATAAAACATTAAAACAGAATTACCTTATTTACATAAGTATACAGATCCTTTTCTATGAGCCTCGAAATTGTGGTAAATTATATTAATAATATATTTATATAATTTATATAACATAAGGTCCCACAGTTGATAGTGCATGTCAGAGAAAAAACCAAGCCATGAGGACGAAGGAATTGTAGAGCTCCTAGACAGGATTGTCAAAGCACAAAAAATGTCTGCAGCATTGAAGGTCCCCAAGAACACAGTGGTCTCCATCATTCTTAAATGGAAGAAGTTTGGAACCACCAAGACTATTCCTAGAGCTGGCCGCCTGGCCAAACTTAGCAATCGGGGAAGAAGGGCTTTGATCAGGGAGGTGATCAGTTCTCCAAATGGCACCTAAAGGACTCTGACCATTAGAAAAAAGATTCTCTGGTCTGATGAAACCAAGCTCTTTGGCCTGAATGCCAAGTGTCACATCTGGAGGAATCCTGTCACCGTCCCTACGGTGAAGCACGGTGGTGGCAGCATCATGCTGTGGGGGATGTTTTTCAGCGGCAGGGACTGGGAGACTAGTCAGGATCGAGGGAAAGATGAACGGAGCAAAGTACAGAGAGATCCTTGATGAAAACCTGCTCCCGAGCACTCAGGACCTCATACTGGGGCGACGGTTCACCTTCCAACAGGACAACGACCCTAAACACACAGCCAAGACAACGCAGGAGTGGATTTGGGACAAGTCTCAATGTTCTTGAGTGGCCCAGCCAGAGGCCGGACTTGAACCGGATCGAACATCTCTGGAGAGACCTGAAAATAGCTGTGCAGCGACACTCCCCATCCAACCTGACAGAGCTTGAGAGGATCTGCATAGAAGAATTGGAGAAACTCCCCAAATACAGGTGTGCCAAGCTTGTAGCTTCATACTCAAGAAGACTCGAGGCTGTAATCACTGCCAAAGGTGCTTCAACAAAGTACTGAGTAAAGGGTCTGAATACTTATGTAAATGTGATACATTTGCAAACATTTCTAAAAACCTGTTTGCTTTGTCATTATGGGGTATTGTGTGTAAATTGATGAGGGAAAACAATTGAAACTATTTTACAATAAGGCTGTAATGTAAAAAAAATTGGGGGAAGTAAAGGGGTCTGAATACTTTACGAATGCACTGTACAGGGATGCTGAAGCTTTAGTACCTGCGTCATCTCCCCACCGTGACAGATGAAGCGCTTGGGATGACTAGTTGAGTTGTCTCAGACAGTGCTCCTGTCTTATTTACTACAACAGTTTCTTTGTTTATGATTGTTCAGCCTTCCGACGCAGTAAACAACCGGCACGTATCCAACTGGTGTCTCAGGCCTTCTCCCTTTCCCTCGACAGGAACGTCCAGAAGGAGGACAGGCTACCCATGATGGACGAGTACAAAGAGTATAAACGGATCAAAGCCAAACTGCGCCTGCTGGAGGTGCTCATCAGCAAGCAGGATTCCTCTAAGTCTATCTAGAGAGAGAAGAGGGAGGGAGGCCACCCTGCTTCCCTCCATCCACCTGACTGAAGGTCCCCCATCTCACCCCTACATGGCCCCTCCCTTATCAACCATCCTTCTACCTGCACCCCTGAGAGACGGCACAGCATCCACCGTATCTCACTACTGTCTCCCCAAGACCACCCATCAGATTCTGCCATCCCCAGCTAATGTTCAGTGTAGGCTCCTTTCTAGGGACTGATGAAGAAGAGACATCTTCATCCCGCCAGTCAAGACTCGACACACCCTTTGATTTCTTTCTACCTGTTTCATTGAGGAATTTCCTCTTTAGAGTTTAGTTTTTGTTTAAACTTAATTTGTTTCATTAACTTCATGTATGGTAGTTTCTCATACTGAGAAATCCTATTTGACAGGAGCGTGTAGTGTGTTGTAGTCGCCCGGCCACAAAATGAACTCTCCCTCTGAGCAAGGACACTGCTCATTCTATTTCAGATATTGATTCAGTTAACCAACTCCATCGTCATCATTCAACACTAGGATGTTTTTTGTGTCGTCTCGAGTGAGATTGTTTGGGGGAAAGTAATTAATTTGTGTCGTCTTGAGTGAGATTGTTTGGGGGAAAGTAATTAATTAATTAATGTATGTTTTCTTGTACATAAATATTTACACAAATGTTTGTATGTTACAGTATGTCATTTTTCTTTAATGAAGAGATTCTCTTAAGTTTGAAAACTAACTTAGTTTTAAGTGTCTTATGCTATTCCAATTGTTAAATTATTACACAATTGCCACTATGGAAACTGAGCGAGTTTTATCAGTTGGGACTGGTTGGGCTCATCCTTTCTGTTTTTATATTTTAATATTCAGTCATCACTGAAAGGAGTTTGACACATCAGGTGGGCAGGACAGCCAGTTAGGTTCATCACTTAGCATTGTTACCTTAACCGTCTCCATTTTCTGGCAATAAGGCTGGACGGCTTGACTTTAGCATATAAATATGTCCCAATTTATTTTATTTATATGCGTTCAATTTCAGTTGCAGAGTGGAGCTTTGTGAGGTGTCTTATTGAGTTGGCTCTGATCTAAAGCTGTTCCAACTGCATCAGTATTATGCTAAATACAGCATATGGCAGTGTTAGGGCGTGATGACACTGGTTGGTGGAGTGTATGGGATATGTCCCATAATGAGCCAGAGTTTTTGGCCAGGCAATGTAGAGTCAGGTCATTGTCAGGTCCTGAGGAGTTGTCTGACCACAGAGCTCTGAGAAGCCTTTACCACGGCCAAGCAGAACCAATAGCACCTCGACCCCTGACATCAACAATTTGACCCTGTCCCTATTTATCCCAAAGTTCTTAAGGGCTTCATTCGAAAGGTCACATGCAACTACAACAGAGTCAAAATGATGCATGTTGGGAATGACACTGGGGTGTGTCTGGTCTTTTGGTGTCATGCCTCCTGCCTGCCACTCCGTAGATATTATCGACCCCAACCTTTTGACCCCTAGCTAAACTAGCAGTCAGCCTCGCGGCAGCCTGACATCACTATCCTTCAGAAGCTCTCTGGACTTGACAAGACCAAGCAGGAACTTTGTCTGTTCAATTGACTAGTTCTAGTCCTGGCGATAAAATACACAAACCATTTAAGATCTGTTCTAGACTAGATGCCTACGCACTCCTTAGGGCAGGGTGGGGAATTACTGCTGTATGCTAGTTGTCCAGGAATGGTTTGGAATGAGAAGACATCCCCAGTGGCACTGACTTTAAAGATCTGCATCTGTTTCAGCAGGTAGAATAATGTCAGACCAACACACCCAGAATGACGGAATCTAGGCTTGCCTGAAGGACGTTTGCGCTGAACCAGGAGTTTGGCCTTCGTCTCTCACTGGGACAAAACAAAGTCCTGTAACCTTTGAGTTGGCAGGGTTTGGTATACTGTATGTACGGGTGAACAGTGTGGAGAGGTTCTAGAAGTTATTTGCACAGCATTCTGAGAATGCAGCCCTTGTTTTGTTTATAGATTTGTTCCTTTGTTTTAGAAGCACAATTTATATTGAAGGATGAACGTCAGAATTTGTATTATTTTTAACACGTTTGACCCGTTTTACTTTCTGTGATGTTCAAACATGAGAATGTGTTTTTTTTTTTAATGACCATTATTTAGTATAATCTTTTTTGTAACCTCTCACTAATATAGTGTAGAATCTCTATTGAATGGTTATCTTCAGTGTTTTGTATAAGCTAGACTGTAGTTGGCTTGCATGGCAAAGATTTGTATTGTTTCTATTTTTGTGCCATGAAGATCAAGCAATAAATTAGTGTTGAGGCCTGTATCAATGGAATGTGGGGCCTTGTTAACCCTGTATGTGCATTTTCTGAGTATACGGCTGATTCATGTTTAATCTATTACTGGAACTAGCTGTTTTCTACCTTGCAGACCAACCCATGAAACTGTCACTTGACTATAACTGCTGTGAGAGTAACACTGCGACTCAGTTTTCTGTCTGCTAAATCAGCATTTTTATCATTTTTGTTGTCAGCATAATGTTGTTTGGGGCACTGCTTAAACCAAATGTGACAAGATTATCAATGTGGAGACATAGATGGAGGCACATTTGGACCGAACATTCCGATTTATATTATTTAAAAAGGAAACAAGTGAAATTGGTCGATCGATTTGTTATTTCCATGTCAAATTCTCAAGGGCTTTTTTACTAGATGATTTTTGCATTGTGCCTGCAGAGCCTGTTCATAGTCTCATGCCATCCCACGCTTGTTTGTTTTTCTGACCCAGGTGGGCCGGTGGCAGGTTGCATCAACTGACCAGCCAATCAGCAACCGGCTCCCAGAGCTTCTATCTATCTGTGGACCTGTGTTTTTCATCTATACTGAACAAAAAATGTAAACGCAACATGTAAAATGTTGGTTTCAAGAGCTGACATTAAAGATCCCTGAAATGTTCCATATGAACAAAAAGCTTATTTCTCTCATGTTGTGCATTTATTTACATCCCTGTTAATGAGCATTTCTCCTTTTGCCAAGATAATTCATCCACCTGACAGGTGTGGCATATCAAGAAGCTGATTAAACAGCATGATCATTACACAGCTGCATTGTGTACTGGGGACAATAAAATGGCACTCTAAAATGTGCAGTTGTCACAGGACACAATGCCACAAATGTCTCAAGTTGAGGGAGTGTACATGGCTTATGTTAGAGAAATTAACATTAAATTCTCTGGCAACAGCTCTGGTGGACTTTCTTGCAATCGTTTTAGAGAATTTGGCAGTATGTCCAACAGGCCTCACAACCGCAGACCACGTGTAACCACGCCAGCCCAGGACCTCCACATACGGCTTCTTCACCCGCGGGATCATCCGAGACCAGCCACCCGGACAGATGATGAAACTGAGTATTTCTGTCTGTAATAAAGCCCTTTTGTGGGGAAAAACTCATTTTGATTGGCTGGGCCTGGCTCCTCAGTAGAAAACAATATGGATTTCACATGACTAGTCATGTGAAATCCATAGATTAGGGCCTAATTTATTTATTTCAATTAACTGATTATACGGAGTGTAACAGAGAAATCTTTGAAATTGTTGCATGTTGTGTTTATTTTTGTTCAGTATGTATATGTTTGTGAATACTTGTTTTCCTTTATTTACAAATTATGAAGTACATTAAAATGCATACAAAAATAAAGATTATAATTTACGTGCCTTTTTGCTGAAGTTGTCTTCTTGGGTTCAACCTGAGGGGAAAGGTTACATTAACCAGATACAAATACATTAGCTTTATTGACAAATGTACTGCAACATATAAAGCCCAGTATCCATGCAACAACTAGGTGGTTTGCAGTCCATTGAGTCAGGTGAAGGCTATTAAGAGCTGAAATGTGTTTTTATGGAGGCCAGAGATGTCTGTGAGGAGAGGGTGACCATGACCCAGGAGAATGGAGGTCAGCACGCAAGGCCACAGTTGGAACAAGCTCAATCTGTGATATATTACACCAGAAGCGCCATTTATACCTGCTTTTAACATGTGTCCTTTGTCCTGATCGTGCCCACATTTTCAGGCAGGTGTAGACAATCAAAAGACACATTGTGATCTGATTGTGACTAGATCTTACTGACCACCTCTGGATATCTTACAAGTGTAGGCAGATTTGGACAGAGAAAACATTTAAATCATCATTATCCACCTAAAATCATTGACTGATTACATCAATACGTTTCTTACAATAAATCAATATTATTTTGAAAGAATAGCTGTGAAATCATTTGCATAAAGGAAGGGGCCAGGATATCTGGTCACAATGCAGACACAGTGGATGGAAAACAGACATTTCTTGAAATGTGGGCACAATCAGAATGTAGACAAGATCATGACAAAGGACCCATTTTAGCACCAGGGAGGTGTAAACAGGTCTAGAGATACACATAAATCCATCTCCCTGGGCCCCTGAATTACCATAGCACATGTTGATCAGCTGATCATATGTAGGCTTTATCAAATGAATCTTTAACAAAATGTAGTGAATGATCAATGTATCCTTGAGACAAAAATTAAAAAATGTCATTGCCAATCACACACTACCAGGGGAAAGAGCTTGGCCAGGTTGTCTTTTTATGTGTTACTGCTGTCCTCTAGTGTTCACAACCAACAATAACACTTGGGTAAAACTGAAGTCACGCTTTATTTGGAGAGTCGCCCAGCCTAGATAGATCCTCAAACTACAAAGTGCAACAATTTGTTTGGGTTAAGATTATGGCTAAGGTCAGGGTTGAGCTGGGTGTGGACATGAAGCCATTCTAAGGGTTAGGGTTGCAGTTAGGATAGGGTTGAGGTTATGAAAAGATTAGGACCAGGGTTAGGGTTGCGGTTATGGTGGGTTAGGGTTAAACTAGGGGGAAATTGACCTTAAAGAGGACAAGCAAAGCACAGGCATGTGCTCTCTAATTCTATTGCTCCTAGGGATCCATCTTTCTAAAAGTTGTTGTATAAGAAGTGTGAAAACATTCCCAGAGGAAGGTTAAGGGCAGAGCCAAGATCTGGTCTAGTAACCTCTATCTAATGAACCCTTTGAACCTTTCACCTATTACTACCGGTCAGGACAATGAGATTGAGACTGTAACCTCATATAAATATCTTGGAATTTTAATTGATGACGGCCTCTCTTTTAAATTGCATATTCAACAATTTACAAAAAAGTTTTAACTGAAGTTAGGATTTTATTTTAGGAATAAGGCCTGTTTTTCTTTTGAAGCCAGAAGGAGGCTAGTATCAACTACATTTATGCCTTTACTAGACTATGGGGATATTTTATATATGAATGCTTCCGCTCAGTGTTTGAGATCAATTGACACTCTTTACCATGGCGAACTGAGATTTATTTTAAACTGCAAATCCCTTACACACCACTGCACTTTATATACCAGGGTTGGCTGGCCTTCTCTATTCATCTGTAGGCTCAGTCACTGGTATACTTTATTTACAAAGCCATTTTTGGTTTACTACCATTTTATTTGGGCATTTTTATTGTTCAGAAATGTGGTGGGTACTCTTCGTTCGCAGGACTTTATCCTGCTAACTGTTCCAAATGTCCGAACTGAATTTGGTAAAAGGTCTTTTATGTACTCTGCGCCATCGGCTTGGAACACCTTACAAAATACTTTTAAACTGGAAGAACTTGTCCCGATTGGTGTTTTAAAATCACTGATGAAGGATTTTGAGACTGATTCCCTGACCTGTCACTGTTTTTAATTTGCTGTTTTATGATTTTGTTATACTCTTGTGAATTCGATCTTGTGATTCGTTTTTCATGTTGTCTGTCTGTAATTGTGTAATGACTTGGTGCTGCCTATCTTGGCCAGGACGCTCTTGAAAAATAGATTTCAAAACTCAATGAGCCCTTCAAAGTAAAATAAAGGTTAAATAAAAATATATTTTTAAATAATCTTCAGAAAAAATAATCTTCAGGAAAAAAACAACCAGTCCACCTGTCTTCTCAAAACTGTCCAATAGATGGAGAAAGAGGATCCTATGTGGTCATGCCTTTCACTAATACTTCTTATTCAGACCTGTGGGATCAATAGTACTCCATTTTTTTCATCCAAAAACGCTCCTTAGTCTGTCTCTGTGTTAACGAGCCCCCTTGTTTAGATTCTAACAATGCTATTCTTAACTGTCGTACTATATGAGATCTAAATGTGTGTATAGTGTGGTTATGCTAGTGTGGTTGTACCTGCATATCTTTCACATTTTTGTTTTGTCAATATACTGATATATATATTACTCTGAATTGTTGGAGAACCTCATCATCCTTTGTCTTCTAGAAATGACCCTTTTACTACAGAGTTAAACTTCATAGAAGACAGAGTATGTGTGTACAAATGGGAGTTTGTCACCACATACTAGTCCTAACCCTACCAGAACATCACCATAACCCTTACCCTTGCAGAACCTCAATCCTAACCCTAACCTCAACTCTAACCGCAACCCTATCCCTAACCCTTACCCTAGCTTCATGTCCACATCCCAGCTCAACCCTAACTTAATGTCCATACTCTGGTTCAACACGGCCTAGTTTCATGTCCACAACCCGGTTCAACCCTAACACGAGCAAACTGTTTCATATCAACAGTTGCGGTTGATAGTTTAATGATTGAGTATCTATAGACCAAATAAGGCTCTCCAAATACAGTTTGACAAACGCGTCTGTCTCCATTTCTAGCTTCTAAATTACTCATTACCACTTAGCAGACACTTTTATCCAAAGTATTTTAGTAACTACACCGAACAAAAATATAAACTCAACATTCAACCAATTCAAAGATTTTACTTACAGTTCATAAAAGGAAATCAGTCAATTGAAATACATTCATTATGCCCTGATCTATGGATTTCACATGACTGGGCAGCCTTAGGTGTGCTTGGGAGGGCATAGGCCCACCCACCTGGCAGCCGGGCCCAGCTAATCAGAATGAGTTTTCCCCACAAAAGGGCTTTATTAAAGGCAGAAGTACTCCTCAGCACACCAATTCTCTGGCAACAGCTCTGGTGGACATTCCTGCAGTCAGCATGCCAATTGCGTGCTCCCTCAAAACTTAAGACATCTGTGGCCTTATGTTGTGTGACAAAACTGCACATTTTAAAGTGGCCTTTAGTCCCCAGCACAAGGTGCACCTGTATTATGATCATGCTATTTAATCAGCCTCTTGATATGCCACACATGTCAGGTGGATGGATTATCTTGGCAAATGAGAAATGCCAACTAACAGGGATGTAAACAAAATTAGAAATTAGCTTTTTGTTCATATGGATAATTTCTGGGATTTTTTATTTAATCTCATGAAACATTGGGCCAACACTTTACATGTTGCGTTTATATTTTTGTTCAGTGTACATAGGATCCCTGCGGGACTGGAACACACAACCTTAGGCCACGCAATGCAAGTTTTAAAGGCAATGTTTCTGCAGGCAATGTTCACAGAGACCACATTCACAGTTAACGCTGCATATGTTGGCTCAATCGGAAATAGTGCATTGTCTAAATCGGCAATGGGATTGAATCCCAGCTTTGATATTGCAACTTGCTAGTGTGTTATACTCTTATCATGGTAATATATCATTGTCGAATTATAGAATATTTCACAAAAAGACAGACACCACATCTATGTAAAAAAATATATATCCATATATACAGTTGATGTCGGAAGTTTCCATACACCTTAGCCAAATACATTTAAACTCAGTTTTTCACAATTCCTGACATTTACTCCGAGTAAGATTTCCCTGTTTTAGGTCATTTAGGATCACCTCTTTATTTTAAGAATGTGAAATGTCAGAATAATAGTCGAGAGAATGATTTATTTCAGCTTTTATTTCTTTCATCACATTCCCAGTGGGTCAGAAGTTTACATGCACTACACTCAAATAGTATTTGGTAGCATTGCCTTTAAATTGTTTAACTTGGGTCAAACGTTTCGGGTAGCCTTCCACAAGCTTCCCACAATAAGTTGGGTGAATTTTGGCCTATTCCTCCTGACAGGGCTGGTGTAACTGAGTCAGGTATGTAGGTCTCCTTGCTCGCACACACTTTTTCAGTTTGCTGTGCTGGTGACACTGATTTACTTAGAATTCAAAGCACACTTAACCGGCATGGCTACCACAGCATTCTGCAGCGATACACCATCCCATCTGGTTTGGGCTTAGTGGGACTATCATTTGTTTTTCAACAGGACAATGACCCAACCCACCTCCAGGCTGTGTAAGAGCTGTTTGACCAAGAATTAGAGTGATGGAGTGCTGCATCAGATGACCTGGCCTCCACAATCACCCAACCTCTACCCAATTGAGATGGTTTGGGATGAGTTGGACCGCAGAGTGAAGGGAAAGCAGGGAACTCCTTCAAGACTGTTGGAAAAGCATTCCTCATGAAGCTTGTTGAGAGAATGCCAAGAGTGTGCAAAGCTGTCATCAAGGCAAAGGGTGGCTACTTTGAAAGCTCTCAAAAAATATATTTTGAATTGTTTAACACTTTGTTACTACATGATTCCATGTGTTATTTCATAGTTTTGATGTCTTCACTATTATTCTACAATGTAGAAAATAGTAAAAATAAAGCAAAACCCTGGAATGAGTAGGTGTGTCCAAACTTCTGACTGGTACTGTATATAAAGATTAACACCATACACAGTCCCTACTGAATCCTAAGATCCCATACAGTATCGTGTTAATGTTCCGCACTGTTAGACAATGATTCAAGGCCACACTTCCCCCACTTAAAATGCAAGGCCATTTTTATTGGTCATAAACCGAGCAGCTGAAGATATATGAGGACAGGTTGAGTGGAATGGACACAGTAAGGCCATACAGGGTTTTGGACACCCATGGTCTGTAAACCCAGGCTGGTGTTGTTATGCAGGCTCAGTGCAGGTCCCTGAGTGGTCCAGCGCTGACCACTGTCTGCACCTCTCCAGAGGGACCCTGGGAAGATCTCAATTGCATACTCCTTGCGTCCTCGCTCCTCAAATCCCATTGGATGAGAAGGTCAGAGGGGAGGGTCCTATGGTTTTCTCATCCAATGGGTTTTGAGAAGGAGACAAGGAAAGAGGACACGGAGTATGCAATTGAGATCTTCCCCCTGTGACCCTGCTCAGTCTAGGATTGTCAGTGACATGCTGTAGATAGCTAGTAGAAATATATGGTGTATTACTATTCCCACCAATACAGAAAGTAGCCCTACATTCCGTATGACAAGTGGCTTGAAATGTAATGTACAAGGCCACAAACATGGCTGCTGAGCTGATGGCGTTCACTAATAAAGTCACTGACAACTACAGATGTCATCCTCATACACTCCCAGTCTGAGTCACACACACACACACACACACACCTCTCCTACCAATCCACATCTTACAATGGTGGCTCACATAGTCAGCTGCATAGTCCAAGTTAATAAAAAGCCAGGTTAGTTTCAGTAGCATTGAAAGTGTAAAGTAAAACTGCTCATGGTAATTTGGAGGGGACCTTGGTTCTATGACAAGAGGCAGATGTTCTAGAAATTAAAATGAAAAATGAAACCACCATAACCATGTACCCAAATGGAACCACAGTAATCATGTTTCCAAATAGAACCACCATAACCATGTTTCCAAATAGAACCACAATAACCATGTACCCAAATGGAACCACCACAACCATGTTTCCAAATGGAACCACAATAACCATGTACCCAAATGGAACCACCACAACCATGTTTCCAAATGGAACCACAATAACCATGTTTCCAAATGGAACCACAATAACCATGTTTCCAAATGGAACCACAATAACCATGTTTCCAAATGGAACCACCACAACCATGTTTCCAAATGGAACCACAATAACCATGTTTCCAAATGGAACCACAATAACCATGTTTCCAAATGGAACCACAATAACCATGTTTCCAAATGGAACCACCACAACCATGTTTCCAAATGGAACCACAATAACCATGTTTCCAAATGGAACCACAATAACCATGTTTCCAAATGGAACCACCACAACCATGTTTCCAAATGGAACCACCATAACCATGTTTCCAAATAGAACCACCACAACCATGTTTCCAAATGGAACCACCATAATCATGTTTCCAAATAGAACCACCACAACCATGTTTCCAAATGGAACCACCATAACCATGTTTCCAAATAGACCCACCACAACCATGTACCCAAATGGAACCACAATAACCATGTTTCCAAATAGAACCACCACAACCATGTACCCAAATAGAACCACAATAACCATGTTTCCAAATAGAACCACCACAACCATGTACCCAAATGGAACCACAATAATCATGTTTCCAAATAGAACCACCGTAACCATGTTTCCTCATGGAACCATCGTAACCATGTACAGTAATGGAACCACCATAACCATGTACCCAAATGGAACCATCGTAACCATGTACCCAAATGGAACCATCGTAAACATGTACCCAAATGGGACCACCGTAACCATGTACCCAAATGGAACCACCGTAACCATGTACCCAAATGGAACCACCGTAACCATGTACCCAAATGGAACCACCGTAACCATGTACCCAAATGGAACCACCGTAACCATGTACCCAAATGGAACCAACGTAACCATGTACCCAAATGGAACCATCGTAGCCATGTACCCAAATGGAACCATCGTAACCATGTACCCAAATGGAACCACCGTAACCATGTACCCAAATGGAACCACCGTAACCATGTACCCAAATGGAACCACCGTAACCATGTACCCAAATGGAACCACCGTAACCATGTACCCAAATGGAACCACCGTAACCATGTACCCAAATGGAACCACCGTAACCATGTACCCAAATGGAACCACCGTAACCATGTACCCAAATAGAACCACCGTAACCATGTACCCAAATGGAACCAACGTAGCCATGTACCCAAATGGAACCAACGTAACCATGTACCCAAATGGAACCACCGTAACCATGTACCCAAATGGAACCACCGTAACCATGTACCCAAATGGAACCACCGTAACCATGTACCCAAATGGAACCACCGTAACCATGTACCCAAATGGAACCACCGTAACCATGTACCCAAATGGAACCACCGTAACCATGTACCCAAATGGAACCACCGTAACCATGTACCCAAATGGAACCACCGTAACCATGTACCCAAATGGAACCAACGTAACCATGTACCCAAATGGAACCACTCCCTGAACAGAGGACTGATGCTCAAGAGAATTCTAAAGGTGGTACTATCATTTAATATCCACAATAAACCTTAGAAAATATTTCACTGACCTTGATAAAATATTTAATATACTTAACATTATACAAGTTGCCTATGTCCTGCATATTTCAACATTGCTCTGGGGTGGCTAACCATAACCATAGTAAACCTACAGATCGTGCAGTATATAGAATAATTTAAAATACCAGAATCTCAGTGGGAAAAAATTACAGTATAGGCTAGGCGTAGAAAAAGACAGTAGGGGTCAATTCCATTTCAAGTCAAGAGATTCATTATTATTCAAAAAGAGAACATTTAATCGTGGCTTAATTATATTTTCAAAGAGGATTTTTAAATTAATGAATTGAACTTCAGTTCGCTTCTTGAATTGATGAGAGTTGAAATGGAATTTAACCCAACCCTGGTAAAAGATGTTCTGAGCTTGAAATAATGTTAACCAGAATTATTGGCCCTGATCCAGAAGTAGTCTTTTGCTCATGTTACAGTAAATTAGCTTAATACAAAACAAAAAGGTGATAATGCATTCATTCTTAGACACGGTGTTCATTGTCTAACGTTGTTTTTGCATCAATTTGGCACATCTCCTTCAGAGAGAGAGACAAGGTTTGTGAACAAACCCCCAGACACATTATGAAAACAGTATGGCACATAGAGTGCGCCAAGTCAAGACTGAGTGCATCTTGGTTATCACTTTGCAGTTGTCTTTACAGTGCATTTAAAACACTACATTAACATGGTGCCCCATTGCAGCCAATTCCAATATCCAAAAAAATACAATATCGATTTAAAATTGGAAATTGTACTTGAGGCATGTGGCTCCTGGTGAATGCTGGTCCAGGTTGGTCCTCCAGTCTACCTGCTGAGTTCTTCAGACCAGTAGTACAGGTGGTATTAAAAAGGGAGGGCCCAATCAGGCTGCAGACAGTGAAAGTCTGTTGGTTTCACCTTGGTAGTGACCATAGTGCCGCAGTCCTGCAGTCCATAGGTCTCCAATAGAGAACAGAGAGACTGACCTGATCATCAGTGCATTTCTACATCAGTAGTCGAGTCACTAAACCTCGAGTCCCAAGTCCCCTGTGCTCGAGTCCGAGTCAAGTCACGAGTCCCTATGGCTGAAGTCCGAGTCGAGTCCAAGTCATGAGTCAAGTCACTAATCCATCAATATATAATAGGTCTTATTAAGTAATTGTTTCTAGTTGCCACCAGATGGCAGTATATCACCACTCCCTCATGAAAAAAAAACAACTCACTTACTAATCATCACTACCTCACAAGTTCTAATCTATACCTGTGTTTCACTACTTATTTACTACAAAAATTAAGTCAGGCTTTCAGCTACTGCCCACTGATATTTGAGTAGGTTTTTTATTGCAGAATGAAAACTAAAGAGAGACTTGTCAGAACCAGGTGTATAACCATTAAACCGATTCTGTTGCAAAACTTTTCCAAATCATTTACTCCAAACGGAAAGCGCAAACAAGAGTTTCTATTGGACAAATTCAGGTAGTTCCCTCCCCGTTTCGTTTCTCCGTTTGGTTCTTAAACGGTAGATGGTTTCCGTAATGAATACACCCCTGGTTCTTAAACAGTAAACAGTTTCCGTAATGAATACATCCCTGGCGATGGGATGCAGGGGGGAAAGTGGGCGGCTAGAGCGAGACGACAAATTCAAAGACAGCTTACTTCTCTATCCTCAGGGTAGAGAGAGACAAATAGCTACAATGTTGTTTACTATTAAACTCAACACTAGTACTGTTTTACATTTCATGAACCAGTTTGTGTTTCTTAACCAGGCAAAGCTAAATAGTAAGCTAGTGACTGATGGTTACGGGGAAGCAAGAAAGTTGCTTGCGCGATGTGTAGCGGCCAATGATTGGAGGCGGAGCCTGCCTTCCGGTCTTGCTCCCCCGCAGCTCACCAGCTGATGTAGGCTGTGTGTGGCGCGTCCTTCCTACTGCTAGAGAACAGAACCCTCGATGCTCTGCGCACCCAGTGCTGCTAATATTCTCCTTATTATAGTAGCCTATCCAGTCCAAGTGCAAATGCAAGTCACCAGAAGGCGAGTCCGAGTCCGAATCACAAGTCATGAAAATCGTGACTTGAGTCAGACTCAAGTACTACAACACTGCCAGAGCTCATTGTTGGTTTGAGAGGCCCGTGTTAGCACAATGTGTGTCTGCACAGTCACAGTCCCACACCGCAGACTGACCGCAGTCTAGTTTCCCAGGCCAATCAACAACCTTCTTCTTGGTCATAGCTCATTTAATCAATCCCTCAAAACAAGGCCAGTTTATTTCCCCCTCTGATCAGTTGTAAGGAGTCTGAGGGGAGTGAGGCCCTCCTAATACTAATGTAGCAAAATGGCCCCCTGTGAGGCTGTAGGAAAACAGGCTCCCTCCAGTCTTAAGACACTCTGATCCAGGCAGATTTGTTGAGTCTTGGGGTCATTTTGACCATGGAAGCCAATGTCTCTCTCAGGTCCACTCTGCCTGGAAGGAATGCAGTTAGAGTTACAGGGCTGAGACAGCAGATCTGCAGAGCACTGTCCGGGCTGGGGTCTCCCTCCCTCCTGAGCCACCCGTCAAGCTAGTGTTACTCCATGGAGTTGACTGTGAAATCAGACGTCTGTGTGGCTTCCTTTGATTGCTACCTGTGGCTGTGGGGTCCTGCTGCCGTCGGGGCCTGATAGTCATAAAGGCTTGTCTATAACGGATACACCTTGAGTGGATATAGCAGGGTATATCAGGACATAGATTAATAACACACTAAATGCAGCATAACACATTCAACACCAAACCATCTCACAACCAACATGTCTTAATTCTTCAAAGGAGAAGGTTCTGAGTTTGGATGCAGAGACAAGCATTTGAAAGGTGGTATGAAAGGTCAAAGGTGAAAGGTTACCTGCATAGCTTCGGCCGTTGCTCATGTTGGTGGGGATGAAGCTCCACTTGTCTGTGGCAGGGTTGTAATACTCCACTGAGGAGAGGTTACACGAGCCGTCGTCTCCTCCAATCACATACAGCAGTCCGTTTATAGCACACACACCTGCATGAACACAGGGGAGGAGGTTAGTGAGTCTCACACACACACACACACACACTCTAGAGACAATGATATGCAGAACATTTGGGCATAGGGGACTGTGTGTGTGTTGCATCAGGCTACTCACCAGCGTTCCTCCGACACATGTTCATGTCACACACCTGTCTCCAGGTGTTACTAGGTGGGTCGTACACCTCCACACTCTTCCTCACCAGGGGCCCATCATGACCCCCTGCTGCATACAGCTGCCCACTTAGCACCCCAACACCTGCACACACACACACACACACACGTCTGGTTATATCTATTCCCACAAACACATATACTTGCACAAGCTACAGATGTTTCCCAGCAATAACTGCAGTCCATTAACTACCCACAAGGAGGAGCGATCACTTCCAGTAATTCTCTTGTTAAGTGGGCCATCTACCTCTACGGCAATTATCTTATTTCAGTGCTCATTGGGTTTAGATCGGTGTATGCCTATGCAAAGAAAATATTGCTTGCAGTGCATTAAAACCACATCCTGTGAGTATTGTCTCATTTTCACTGATATGGTTGTGCTGTTCCCTCCTAGCTCCTGCTGCCAGTAAGTTAGTTAGCAGTAGAGTCCTGGATGAACCCAGGCAGTGTCCATAGGAATCAACGGGCTGCATTGTGTTGGTGCTACTTCCTCTGGCCAGCTGAGCAGACTGCACAATGAGCACAGGACACTCAAACACATTCAGAGCCAGGAGGCTCACACACAGAGAGGCCAATGGACCTCCACCAGATCACATCCAGAACAACAACCTTCACTGGGACAGAAACACTCTCACAGAACCAAACTAACAGAATGGGAGGGGAAATACAAGACAGAACCCTTTGGGAAAGAGAGAAACCATCCCAATAGAATATGTTTATGTACAAGACCTTGGGTCTTGTGACACCTTGCCTATTTCCAAGGATCTCTGTAGACAGTAAGAGTTACTGTGTGAGGTTAGTTGAGCCCATTACAACTCTATATATAGTCCTATACCACATATCATACTACACAGCTCCATTACACATTCCCTGGACTTAAAGTCACAGCACTCCCATGTCTCTGTGGACACTGACAGTGTGAGTGCAGTGTGTCTGTGCGGCACAGAGGTAGCATTGCCTGCTTCTAAACACGTAGGATAGCTAGTCTGTGATAAGGAGAGGGTTGTTGATGGTGAGGACTGTCTGCACCTGCTCCGCTGCGTCTGGTGCTCATGTCAGCCATGTAGCCCCACTGGTTACTGACTGGGTTGTACTCCTCCACCGTGCTGAGACACTGCCGTGACGCCCCGTCGTAGCCACCCACCGCATACAGCTTCCCTGTACAACACAATACACACCCACTGAGGAATACAACGAGGAACACATACAAAAAGATGCTCAAAGTACAACCGCAGACAGGAAACTGACAAATACACAGGCACAGAAACACTATAGACACTAAGTGGACAAAACATTAGGAACACCTGCTCTTTCTATTACATAGACTTACCAGGTGAATCCAGGTAAAAGCTACGATCCCTTTTTGATGTCACTTGTTAAATCCACTTCAATCAGTGTAGATGAAGGGGAGAGACCGGTTAAAGAAGAAGCTTTAAGCCTTGAGACAATTGAGACATGCATTGTGTATATGTGCTATTCAGAGGATGAATGGGCAAGACCAAAAATATAAGTGCCTTTGAACGGGGTATGTTAGTAGGTGCCAAGCGCACCAGTTTGTGTCCAGAACCCTCAACGCTGCTGGGTTTTTCACACTCAACAGTTTCCCACGTGTATCAAAAATGGTCCATCCAGACAACTTGACATAACTGTGGGAAACATTGTAGTCAACATGGGCAAGCATCCCTGTGGAACACCTTCGATACCTTGTAGAGTCCATGCCCCGATGAATTGAGGCTGTTCTGAGGAGGGGGGGTGCAACTCACTATTAAGGTGTTCCTAATGTTTGGTATACTCTGAGGAGAAGCTCTATATCGACACTGAGGAGAAGCTCTATCAAATCAAATCAAATCAAATTTTATTAGTCACATACACATGGTTAGCAGATGTTAATGCGAGTGTAGCGAAATGCTTGTGCTTCTAGTTCCGACAATGCAGTAATAACCAACAAGTAATCTAACCTAACAATTCCACAACTACTACCTTATACACACACAAGTGTAAAGGGATAAAGAATATGTACATAAAGATATATGAATGAGTGGTGGTACAGAACGGCATAGGCAAGATGCAGTAGATGGTATAGAGTACGGTATATACATATGAGATGAGTACTGTAGGGTATGTAAACATAAAGTGGCATAGTTTAAAGTGGCTAGTGGTACATGTATTACATAAAGATGGCAAGATGCAGTAGATGATATAGAGTACAGTATATACATATGAGATGGGTAATGTAGGGTATGTAAACATTATATTAAGTGGCATTGTTTAAAGTGGCTAGTGGTACATTTTTACATAATTTCCATCAATTCCCATTTTTAAAGTGGCTGGAGTTGAGTCAGTATGTTGGCAGCGGCCGCTAAATGTTAGTGGTGGCTGTTTAACAGTCTGATGGCCTTGAGATAGAAGCTGTTTTTCAGTCTCTCGGTCCCTGCTTTGATGCACCTGTACTGACCTCGCCTTCTGGATGATAGCGGGGTGAACAGGCAGTGGCTTGGGTGGTTGTTGTCCTTGATGATCTTTATGGCCTTCCTGTGACATCGGGTGGTGTAGGTGTCCTGGAGGGCAGGTAGTTTGCCCCCGGTGATGCGTTCTGCAGACCTCACTACCCTCTGGAGAGCCTTACGGTTGTGGGCGGAGCAGTTGCCGTACCAGGCGGTGATACAGCCCGACAGGATGCTCTCGATTGTGCATCTGTAGAAGTTTGTGAGTGCTTTTGGTGACAAGCCGAATTTCTTCAGCCTCCTGAGGTTGAAGAGGCGCTGCTGCGCCTTCTTCACAACGCTGTCTGTGTGGGTGGACCAATTCAGTTTGTCCGTGATGTGTACACCGAGGAACTTAAAACTTTCCACCTTCTCCACTACTGACCCGTCGATGTGGATAGGGGGGTGCTCCCTCTGCTGTTTCCTGAAGTCCACAATCATCTCCTTTGTTTTGTTGACGTTGAGTGTGAGGTTATTTTCCTGACACCACACTCCGAGGGCCCTCACCTCCTCCCTGTAGGCCGTCTCGTCGTTGTTGGTAATCAAGCCTACCACTGTAGTGTCATCCGCAAACTTGATGATTGAGTTGGAGGCGTGCATGGCCACGCACGAAGCTCTATATAGACACTGAGGAGAAGCTCTATATAGACACTGAGGAGAAGCTCTATATAGACACTGAGGAGAAGCTCTATATAGACACTGAGGAGAAGCTCTATATAGACACTGAGGAGAAGCTCTATATAGACACTGAGGAGAAGCTCATAAAAAGCACTGTTGACACTATTCTTCTCTTACCGTCCACCCCTCCCACTCCGACACTACTGCGTCTCGTGTTCATGGGAGCAACAAACATCCACTCGTTGGTCTTATAGCTGTAGGCCTCCACTGACGACAGGCCTGAGACGGAGGGAGAAAAGAAAGGAGGGAAAAGGGCGAGAAGAAAGAGTTAACAAAGCAGCTCTAATTTACCTTCTGAAAGCAGGGCACAACACTTGGCCAACACTAATGCTCTCTCCTCTCCCCTGTCCTCTTTCCTCTCCACTGTATCAATAACACTAATGCTCTCTCCTCTCCCCTGTCCTCTTTCCTCTCCACTGTATCAATAACACTAATGCTCTCTCCTCCCACCTGTCCTCTTTCCTCTCCACTGTATCAATAACACTAATTCTCTCTCGCATCACATAAAGTCAGGGTGACATCACCACTGTGCCCAACCACACAATCTAGACATTCATCCTGGGGGTACTACTGTTCCCTGCTCCATTGAGTCACACTGCAACACGCTCCACTGGCTCTCAAAGGACTGCTGGAACACTTAGACAACACACTTTCTTAGACTACACACTGGTGTTGGGCAGTGGTGATGCGAGGGGAGAAGAGCGGGGTAGGACTGTGTACCTGTGCTCCCGTCGAAACCCCCCACAGCGTAGAGCAGGTCCCCCAACACGGCTGCCCCCAGAGTGCTGCGCCGCTCTTGCATGCTGGGAACTGTGGTCCACTGGTCTCTCATCCCGTCGTACATGTCCACCGTCCTGACTCGCAACGAGCCGTTGAAGCCTCCCACAGCGTACACCCTCCCTGCCATGAACACCACACCTGAGAGAGAGAGACATTAGAGACATCCCCTCTCTCCACTGGGATTCTCTGCCCCTAACCCTATTACAGGGGCTGAGTCACTGGCTTACTGGTGCTCTTTCATGCCGTCCCTAGGAGGGGTGCGTCACTTGAGTGGGTTGAGTTACTGACGTGATCTTCCTGTCTGGGTTGGCGCCCCCCCCTTGGTTTGTGCTGTGGTGGAGATCTTTGTGGGCTATACTCGGCCTAGTCTCAGGATTGTAAGTTGGTGGTTGAAGATATCCCTCTAGTGGTGTGGGGGCTGTGCTTTGGCAGAGTGGGTGGGGTTATATCCTTCCTGTTTGGCCCTGTCCGGGGGTATCATCGGATGGGGCCACAGTGTCTCCTGACCCCTCCTGTCTCAGCCTCCAGTATTTATGCTGCAGTAGTTTATGTGTCGGGGGGCTAGGGTCAGTTGGTTATACCTGGAGTACTTCTCCTATCTTATCCAGTGTCCTGTGTGAATTTAAGTATGCTCTCTCTAATTCTCTCGTTCTCTCTTTCTTTCTCTCTCTCGGAGAACCTGAGCCCTAGGACCATACGTCACGGCAAACCGGGCATGATGACTCCTTGCTGTCCCCAGTCCACCTGGCCTTGCTGCTGTTCCAGTTTCAACTGTTCTGCCTGCTGTTATGGAACCCCTACCTGTTCAACTCTTAATGATCGGCTATGAAAAGCCAACTGACATTTATTCCTGATTATTATTTGACCATGCTTGTCATTTATGAACATTTTGAAAATCTTGGCTCTCTCTAATTCTCTCCTTCTCTCCCTCTTTCTCTCTCTCGGAGGACCTGAGCCCTGGGACCGTGCATCGGGGCTGCCGGGCGTGATGGCTCCTTGCTGTCCCCAGTCCACCTGGCCTTGCTGCTATTCCAGTTTCAGCTGTTCTGCCTGCGGTTATGGAACCGCCACCTGTCCCGGACCTGCTATTTTCAACTCTTGATGATCGGCTATGAAAAGCCAACTGAAAATTATTCATGATTATTATTTGACCATGCTTGTCACTTATGAACATTTTGAACATCTTGGCATAGTTCTGTTATAATCTCCACCCAGCACAGCCAGAAGAGGACTGGCCACCCCTCATAGCCTGGTTCCTCTCTAGGTTTCTTCCTAGGTTTTGGCCTTTCTAGGGAGTTTTTCCTAGCCACCGTGCTTCTACACCTGCATTGCTTGCTGTTTGGGGTTTTAGGCTGGGTGTCTGTACAGCACTTCGAGATATTAGCTGATGTACGAAGGGCTATATAAAATAAACTTGATTTGATTTGATTTAAAGGCTTTTAGGTTTCCCCAGTAGAACAGATAAGTCAGAGAGGAGTGTGTGATTTCAGAGGTAGTAGCGGCCAGAGGGAGGTGTGTTTACCTGCTCGACAGCGTCTGGACGGCAGGTCAGCCACCTGGTACCAGCGGTCCTCCTGGAAGTCATAGCACTCCACACTACGGATGGCCTTAGGAGCCTGCCCACCCACCACTATCATCACCTAACACAACAATAGGGCTCCGGTTGGTTCAGTCAGTGGGTATAAATAACTGTGTGTGTGGGCTTGTATTGCTCCCCTTGAGGGTACCGGAAATCCCCACAAGGATAGTAAAACAAGAAACATTCTCCCTCGTGGGGACATTTCCCAGTTCCCCACAAGTAAAGTAAAAAAGGCAAATTTAGGCTTAGGAGTTAGGTTTAGGGTTAGGAGATAGGGGTTAAAGTTATGTTAAGGAAAATACGACTTTTTAATGGGAATAAATGTTTTGGTCCCCACAACGATAATAAAACAAACGTGTGTGTGTGTGTCCGTGTGTGATGCAAGTGTTGTCTGACCTTGGGCAGGCTGATAGGCGTGCGTGGGCGTGTCCGGTCGGTCTTGATGAGGTGGCGTTGGTCAGCGGGTAGGAGGTGGTACTTCATGGCCTCGATCAGGAAGTCCTTACAGGAGTTGTTGTTCTTGATCATGGCCTCCTTCTCCACTATCTGCTCCACAGGACACAGCACAGTGAGCAATACAGACACATTAAACAAGTTCATCATTTGTCAAGTACAACATCTTGAATAAAACAATGCAGTGGGTTTTCAAATATCACAGTTTGATTTGTATGATGGAGCATGTGGGTGCTTGATTAATTATTCATGCTATCTGACAACAAGGTGAATGGTGGTGCTGAGTGACCCACCTGTACTAGGTCATCTCTGGACCGTAGGACCCACCTGTACTAGGTCATCTCTGGACCGTAGGACCCACCTGTACTAGGTAATCTCTGGACCGTAGGACCCACCTGTACTAGGTAATCTCTGGACCGTAGGACCCACCTGTACTAGGTCATCTCTGGACCGTAGGACTCACCTGTACTAGGTCATCTCTGGACCGTAGGACCCACCTGTACTAGGTCATCTCTGGACCGTAGGACCCACCTGTACTAGGTCATCTCTGGACCGTAGGACCCACCTGTACTAGGTAATCTCTGGACCGTAGGACCCACCTGTACTAGGTCATCTCTGGACCGTAGGACCCACCTGTACTAGGTCATCTCTGGACAGTAGTACTCACCTGTACTAGGTCATCTCTGGACCGTAGTACTCACCTGTACTAGGTCATCTCTGGACCGTAGGACCCACCTGTACTAGGTAATCTCTGGACCGTAGGACCCACCTGTACTAGGTCATCTCTGGACCGTAGGACTCACCTGTACTAGGTCATCTCTGGACAGTAGTACTCACCTGTACTAGGTCATCTCTGGACCGTAGGACCCACCTGTACTAGGTCATCTCTGGACAGTAGTACTCACCTGTACTAGGTCATCTCTGGACCGTAGTACTCACCTGTACTAGGTCATCTCTGGACAGTAGTACTCACCTGTACTAGGTCATCTCAGGACAGTAGTACTCACCTGTACTAGGTCATCTCTGGACAGTAGGACTCACCTGTACTAGGTCATCTCTGGACAGTAGGACCCACCTGTACTAGGTAATCTCTAGACAGTAGTGGCAGACGAACGTGCTCCATCAACTTTGGCATGTGCTCCAGACGAGCCTCCTTGTCGTGCTTTATCCATGCAACAATGGCCTCAAATACCTGAGGAGAAAGAGAGAACACAAAGGGTTAATTACATTTACCAAGAGGGGAACAGGAACTGGATCTAACTTATGCTGACTCCCCTCCTTTATCTGAACACAGACTGAGACAGCCATCTACCATCCCTCGCTCTTTCTCATCAAACCTGCTCCTCCACTCTCCTGCTCCTGAAGATAGATAGGATCAGAGCTGTGAATGGATAGATAGGAGACGGGGGCCAGATAATAGAGACAGGGCTGGTGTCATGTTGCTGTGTACATCGGTTGAAGAGGAGGAGGCTACTTTGCTTTGTAATCACATTAGCAAGTGGAGCCTGAGGCCTGGAGTGGTGGGTCCGCAGCAGTAGTGCCAGCAGTAGTACCATCAGTAGTACCATCAGTAGTACCATCAGTAGTGTCATCAGTAGTGTCATCAGTAGTACCATCAGTAGTGTCATCAGTAGTACCATCAGTAGTGTCATCAGTAGTGTCATCAGTAGTACCATCAGTAGTACCATCAGTAGTGTCATCAGTAGTGTCATCAGTAGTGTCATCAGTAGTACCATCAGTAGTGTCATCAGTAGTGTCATCAGTAGTACCATCAGTAGTACCATCAGTAGTGTCATCAGTAGTGTCATCAGTAGTGTCATCAGTAGTACCATCAGTAGTACCATCAGTAGTACCATCAGTAGTGTCATCAGTAGTGTCATCAGTAGTACCATCAGTAGTGTCATCAGTAGTGTCATCAGTAGTACCATCAGTAGTACCATCAGTAGTGTCATCAGTAGTGTCATCAGTAGTGTCATCAGTAGTACCATCAGTAGTGTCATCAGTAGTGTCATCAGTAGTACCATCAGTAGTACCATCAGTAGTGTCATCAGTAGTGTCATCAGTAGTACCATCAGTAGTACCATCAGTAGTACCATCAGTAGTGTCATCAGTAGTACCATCAGTAGTACCATCAGTAGTACCATCAGTAGTACCATCAGTAGTGTCATCAGTAGTGTCATCAGTAGTGTCATCAGTAGTGTCATCAGTAGTACCATCAGTAGTACCATCAGTAGTGTCATCAGTAGTGTCATCAGTAGTGTCATCAGTAGTACCATCAGTAGTGTCATCAGTAGTGTCATCAGTAGTGTCATCAGTAGTGTCATCAGTAGTGTCATCAGTAGTGTCATCAGTAGTACCATCAGTAGTGTCATCAGTAGTGTCATCAGTAGTACCATCAGTAGTACCATCAGTAGTACCATCAGTAGTGTCATCAGTAGTGTCATCAGTAGTGTCATCAGTAGTACCATCAGTAGTACCATCAGTAGTGTCATCAGTAGTACCATCAGTAGTACCATCAGTAGTACCATCAGTAGTACCATCAGTAGTGTCATCAGTAGTACCATCAGTAGTGCCATCAGTAGTACCATCAGTAGTACCATCAGTAGTACCATCAGTAGTACCATCAGTAGTACCATCAGTAGTGTCATCAGTAGTACCATCAGTAGTACCATCAGTAGTGTCATCAGTAGTACCATCAGTAGTACCATCAGTAGTACCATCAGTAGTGTCATCAGTAGTACCATCAGTAGTACCATCAGTAGTGTCATCAGTAGTACCATCAGTAGTACCATCAGTAGTACCATCAGTAGTGTCATCAGTAGTGTCATCAGTAGTGTCATCAGTAGTGTCATCAGCAGTGCCAGCAATAGTGCCAGCAGTAGTGTCATCAGTAGTGTCATCAGTAGTGTCATCAGTAGTACCATCAGTAGTACCATCAGTAGTGTCATCAGTAGTGTCATCAGTAGTGTCATCAGTAGTACCATCAGTAGTACCATCAGTAGTGTCATCAGTAGTGTCATCAGTAGTGTCATCAGTAGTGTCATCAGTAGTGTCATCAGTAGTGTCATCAGTAGTGTCATCAGTAGTGTCATCAGTAGTACCATCAGTAGTACCATCAGTAGTGTCATCAGTAGTGTCATCAGTAGTGTCATCAGTAGTGTCATCAGTAGTGTCATCAGTAGTGTCATCAGTAGTGTCATCAGTAGTACCATCAGTAGTGTCATCAGTAGTGTCATCAGTAGTGTCATCAGTAGTACCATCAGTAGTGTCATCAGTAGTACCATCAGTAGTACCATCAGTAGTGTCATCAGTAGTACCATCAGTAGTACCATCAGTAGTGTCATCAGTAGTGTCATCAGTAGTGTCATCAGTAGTGTCATCAGTAGTACCATCAGTAGTGTCATCAGTAGTGTCATCAGTAGTGTCATCAGTAGTGTCATCAGTAGTACCATCAGTAGTGTCATCAGTAGTGTCATCAGTAGTGTCATCAGTAGTACCATCAGTAGTACCATCAGTAGTGTCATCAGTAGTACCATCAGTAGTACCATCAGTAGTGTCATCAGTAGTGTCATCAGTAGTGTCATCAGTAGTGTCATCAGTAGTACCATCAGTAGTGTCATCAGTAGTGTCATCAGTAGTGTCATCAGTAGTGCCAGCAGTAGTGTCATCAGTAGTGTCATCAGTAGTGTCATCAGTAGTGTCATCAGTAGTGTCATCAGCAGTGCCAGCAATAGTGCCAGCAGTAGTGCCAGCAGTAGTACCAGCAGTAGTACCAGCAGTAGTACCAGCAGTAGTGCCATCAGTAGTGCCATCAGTAGTGTCAGCAGTAGTGCCATCAGTAGTGCCATCAGTAGTACCAGCAGTAGTAACAGCAGTAGTGCCAGCAGTGGTAACAGCAGTAGTGCCAGCAGTGGTAACAGCAGTAGTGCCAGCAGTAGTGCCAGCAGTAGTGCCATCAGTAGTGCCATCAGTAGTACCAGCAGTAGTGCCATCAGTAGTAAAAGCAGTAGCAGCAACAGCAGCAGCAACAGGAGTAGCAACAGCATCAGCAACAGCATCAGCAGTAGGAGTAGCAACAGCATCAGCAACAGTAGCAGCAGTAGGAGTAGCAACAGCAAAAGTAGCAGCAGTAGAGGTAGCAGTAGTACCAGCAGTAGTACCAGCAGTAGTGCCAGCAGTAGTAAAAGCAGTAGCAGCAACAGCAGCAGCAACAGGAGTAGCAACAGCATCAGCAACAGCATCAGCAACAGTAGCAGCAGTAGGAGTAGGAACAGTAGCAGCTGTAGGAGTAGCAACAGTAGCAGCAGTAGGAGTAGCAGCAGTAGGAGTAGCAACAGTAGCAGCAGTAGGAGAAGCAGCAGTAGGAGTAGCAACAGTAGCAGCAGTAGGAATAGGAGTAGCAGCAGTAGGAGTAGCAGCAGTATGAGTAGCAGCAGTAGCATAAGCAACAGCATCAGCAACAGTAGCAGCAGTAGGAGTAGCAACAGTAGGCGTAGCAACAGTAGCAGCAACAGTAGCAGTAGCAGCAGTAGGAGTAGCAGCAGTAGGAGTAGCAGCAGTAGCAGCAGTAGGAGTAGCAGCAGTAGTAGTAGCAGCAGTAGGAGTAGCAACAGTAGGAGTAGCAACAGCAGCAGCAGCAACAACAGCAGCAGCAACAGTAGCAACAGCAGCAGCAGCAACAACAGCAGCAGCAACAGTAGCAACAGCAACAGTAGCAACAACAGCAGCAGCAACAGCAAGAGTAGCAGCAGTAGTGTTACCGGAATTTATATGCTTAAAGTAATGATTCGAATATTCCACCCTGAAACCATATAATTGTATGAAATTGATTAAGATCATAAAATTATTATTAATGATGTGTGTAGTTTTAGTCAGTAAAAGTATAATTAATGATTTGTGTAGTTTTAGTCAGAATTAGAACAAGGACCTTTTGTTCCTTTTTAGTATGTAAGCAGGGTGCATGTGGGAAACAAATGATAAGAGGAGCTATCGACAGACAAGCTGGACCACTGTGTTCCTTACAGGACATTCTGTCTCCACCCGGGGAGGGGAGAAACTGTTAGGCTTGCAGAAGATTATGAAACACGTGGAAGAAGTAGGGTAAAACAATATATCGGTACAATATGTTTTTAAAGTATCTTAAACACAGACTGTCTGAGCAAAATTCGGTGCCGACCTGGCTAGGGGCCTCAGAGATTGGGGAGAGGACGGGAAGTACTTCCCACGGTCTCCCTATCTTGAGGGAGGACGGGGAGTGATTCTCACGGCCGCCTCCCTAATCTTTGTCGGCTGGGTAGTAGGACAATATGTGCATAGGATACCTACTGTTTGTGTGTGTATGTATGTGCGTAGGATACCTAATGTTAGTGTGTGAATGTAAGTAAGGAGCCAGTATAAAATGAATGGTTTTGTACAACGGACTAGCGCTCTCGTAAATAACCTTTCTGACTATCGTAGCTGGGCCTCCGTCTGTTTCATTCAACCAGTATCTTACAGATTCTGGGATGCAGATGCAGAGTAGTTTAATTGAATTGGGTTATGAACACTGAGAACATAATTCTCGTGACAATTTCGTCCTTCGAGAGCCGGATTCCAATACCTGTTCCTGCCGTCCAAAGGTACCACGCCGAAAACCGTGCACGGGCGGGTCATTGACCCGTAAATTAAAGACCTGTCCCCTGACATTGGGGTTCTATAACAGGCCGGTATATATCTAAGGTCGGCAGAGACGGTGACGGAATCTAACCTACATTGCTTTTCCCAGTCTTCAAGACGAAGGTCAATAATCTTTATTCACGAATTAGGGGGGAATGATTTAAGATATCTTTGATTTGATGTTCTAAAATATTTAGAATTTAGCAACAATAGAAGCTTAATCATTCTAAATAGATTCACCAAGCGTTACTTTGTGTACGTCGATAGTTAACTAATTGTGCAGGTCCGAAATGACCTGAGGTAAGGTGCGCTACCATAAATAAAGATAGCTTAATAGATCTGGCCGACTTTGTGACGGCATGCAGGGTTTGTTAAAGCCGGGATTTAAATAGGTGTTGTGAGATAGGACGGGGATTTTGTACAAATAGGATAACTTAAATGGTTAATTAACATGTAGTAAATTAGCCATAGATCAAATTCAAAAGACATACCTAAATAAAGTCCTCGTGAAACTGGTTGATATACAGCGAGGATATAAACTGGGTTTTGTCTTTGTGAAATAGACGTAATTCTATGTGAACAGGATAACCCAACCAATTCAAAAGACAATACTGAAATAGATTCTAGAAAGAAGAAGGGAAGCCTAATATAGCGGAGTAAGATACGAGATATTAACTTTAAAAGTCCTTTGACACAACAGAAAATAGGTTGTTAACTGGGACTTTACGACCCCTGGGAAATAGCTTATAGTTGTACGGGTAAGATTTACTGTCCAATAATGCACCTCTATAGATAAGGATTCCAGAAAGGAGATATACACATTAGAAAAGGTCGATAGCAATTGAGTAAGAGATTAAAGAGACCACACACAGTCAGGCAGGAGAGCAACTATAGTAATTGGATAACGGTAAAAAGCACATACATAGATCGTAGAAATACATACACATAGATTTTGAGAATAAGCATAGCAACTACAAGGTTTACTAACAATGGGTAGTAAATCCTCAAAGGAGGTTCCGGAATTAACCGGGGATGAGCGGTATTTGCATTTAAAAGATAAAAGAAATGTCTACTTCTGTTTAAAGTGGAGGAAGGAGTACGAATTTGATGGACGTTTAGACGTAGAAAAGTTGGAACTAATGATAAGACGTAAGGCATGTGGAGACAAGGCAGATAAACAAAGGGCAGAGGGGCTAGACACAGCGAGGGTATGGTTAGCCGAGGCGAGGAAGAGAGCTGAGGGAGAAAAGAAAACGGGATCTACTAAGGAGGAAGAGACACAGAAAGGGGGACAGGATTTAGCAACCTTATTGAGAAAGTGGATAGAGGTAGAAAAGGATAGGAGAGAGGGTCAAAGGCAGGAACAGAGAGAAAAAGGTCAGGCGTCTACAGCCAGACTCAGAGGAGGAATAGAAAGAAGCAGATCACCTCGAGATAATTGTAGATAAGCATAAAGGAGGCTTTAAGGAAAAGAAAAATAAGAAAGAACAGACAGGTGCAGAATATTTGATCGCCACTCTTGGGAAAATTGGAGGAAAGAGCAGGAAAGATTTTAAAAAGGAAGGGGGAAGCATGGAGAGTAGAAAAGGGATAGAACCCGAGAACAGAAAGTGCTACAACTGCGATAAAACAGGCCACATGGCAGAGGATTGTAGGGCCCCACCAAGTAATAGCAGACAGAGACAGTTTAGGGATAGACAGAAAAGGGAACGTAGGCGAATGAGAGACAACAAGAGAGAGAGAGTAAGGAGAATCCTTGCTGGGGAAACACTTGGACCTTTAAATTAGGGCTATTTTCTGGGAATTGTCTCGGTACTACGTGCCCGAGTTTACGACTACAGATAATAATAATAATAGGGTTATTTGCGTCTCCGTCACTATTGATATGTTTTGCCTGGAAAGATACGGTCACTAGTGTTTGTATAAGACATACACTGAACGTTTTAATAGCTTGTTTAGGTTAAATTGAGAGACTAATTCATTCTAAATGATAGCGAGACGATTTCGATGTAATACGTTGTCTTGTCTAAATGGTCTGCGGGAATAACGTATTGAGAATGGAATCGTATTTAAATGACTGAATCATAAAAGAGACAGTTACCTAAATCTAATGAATTCTAAATAATTACGGAGAGATAATTGCGATAGGAGTTGTGCCCATCGAAATGTGTACATATAACCATTGAGGAAACAGCAGTAGCAGCAGTAACAGCTCTCTCTCCCTCTGTGGTAAGTCACTCTGGGACTGGGACCAGGCTGTTTGTGACAGGGCTGTCCTCTATTACAGCAGGACGGGGACTCTGCTGTCACGGGGAGCGAGGGGGACTCTGCCGTCACGGGGAGCGATTGGGAGTCGAATCTGTTGTTATGGTGAGTGATGGGAAGCCTGTTGTTATGATAAGTGTTGTCTGAGGAAGACCAGGAGGAGAGAGATTGAGAGCTGAGCTGTACTGAGCTCATTGATAGCAAAGAGAAGAAGGAGTTGCCGGAGTGCACTTGTCTTGCATAATTATGGGAAATAAAGTCATCCTCACTTTACAGGGTAGAATAGGATATGAGCCTGCATTGTCCCTGAACAGAAAATAAGGGGTTGGTTTGGGATGTTCTGGTGGCTGGCCTACCTTCTCCTCTGTGGACACGGTGAGTTTGTCGCTGGATATGAGACCGCACACATGCTGCAGAGACAGGCCCATGAACTCCTCTCCCAGCATCACCTCGGGAAAATGCTGCTCTGTTAAACAAACAAGCACACAGTTAGACAAACACAACTAGGCTGTTTACGGTCTGTTACACCCCTGAGCAATGACAAAGGTTATCAGCATACGGCCAGCAAGCCCCAGCAGTTTACCACGCCTCCACAACGTAAGGTCAAATTTGATATTCTGTTGACATTTAGATGGGATACAAGGTTTGAGCAGAACGATGTCCATGCAAAACAGAGCCAGGGTGGGTCACATCTTCTAAAAGCAGTCTGAGTCAAGAACTCCCTTCACTTGAAGCTCAAAGTAGTCTGTCATAAATACCCACTGTATGCTTTTTAACGGCAATCTGTTCATACTGACTGACCAAGACAGAGGGCAGTTTCTCCATCCCCTCCGCTAAGCTTACACCCTCTGCCTGGTGAAACGTAGAAGTGAGGTGGGGCTCCACTAACCAGAGTAGGCATGGGACTGGTTGAGAAGCTGTGTGCAGGTGTGGAGGTCGGCGAAGGCTCGAATGCCCAGACAGTTGGTGGGGTGCAGCTGGCTCTGCAGGAACTCGCAGCACACCTGCCTCACGTCCATCAGCTGCAGGAGGCTGGCTGCAGGCAGGAGCACCTACAGAGACACAACACAGGGGTCAGAACACGCAGCAGGAGACTGGACACTCTGTTCAGCCATCAGAGAGAGAAGGCGGACCCAATACAAGACAATATCATTAGGTTAATTAATAGAATACATAACAGGAAAATGCTCTCCTTGTCATTCATTTCTAACACCAAACAAATTTCCATGTTTTCAATTAGAATTCAGAGGATTTTAATACTAAAATGTGGTTTGAGGAATCTATGGGAGGCAAACTCATTTAAATTCCAGAGTCGAGTTAATACCAAAATTAAGGGCAACTCAAACAGAGAAAAACCCAAAACAGAGACAGCAGGGATAACAGGAGAACTCTGCAGCCCTGGCTCTCAGACTATAGCCGGACAACTAGAATAATGTGTACCGGTGGTACAAGGTGGTCAATTCTAAAGAAGACATTTGGCTTCTCTGGTTTATTAGCCTCTAGCCTGCCAGTCCTTCAGTAATATTGTGTGCTTTAACAGGCAGCCCAGCGCTCCCATTTGTCCACATCCCCACACAGGCAGGCACACAGAAACTAGGTCACTCAGCCAGGCTCTCCTTTAATTTAGGCCGGTGATTTCATTTTTGCCTGTTGCAAAAATGAAGGTCTGAACAGGGAGCTGCAGGCTAACTATTATAGTGGGTGTTTTCAGCAGTTCCACACATTCTGAGAGCTAACATGGACAATACCGTAGCACCACACACACACACACACACACACACACACACACACACACACACACACACACACACACACACACACACACACACACACACACACACACACACACACACACACACACACACACACACACACACACACACACACACACACAGAGAAAAATGATCCAATCTAACGACAAGGCTTGGATGCCATTCTAAAACAAACACACACACAAAGCAGGCATGTTGCAAACATTGAGAGGATTTCCTCTCCCTTCATTCACATTTCCTGAGCTAATAATAAGAGGAAAAGCCCTGCCTCTGTAAATGCTGGAGAAAGGGAAAGGGCTGGTAGGGGGAGACAACTTTATGCCACATATAAAGTATAATTCTGAAGAGACCAATGAAGGAATGCCAAAGCAACATGAAAGAATCGATTGACTCCACTGCTGTAAGCACTTAAACATGTCGGAGGACACAGAGAGGGACGCTGTAGCTCACCTGAACGTTGTCCTCCGTTACTTCAATTATAGCTGTATAGATATAGTCCACCAGTTTTTTTAGTGTTTGGCCATCCACATCCCTGATCTCCACCTGCTGGGCTTTGCTCTCACTCATGTCCCCTGTCCGTCACACACAGTGAGAGAACCCACTTGAGAAGGTTTTATGTGACATGAGGAAAAAAATAATCTCACTGTCACAATAAAGTGGGCTTCACATTCACAACATGTTTCAATTGACCCACGGCTTTCACAATGATGACAAATGTAGCCTATATACACAAACGTATACAGTAGTCCATTTACCACGAACTGTAGGAAGGCTAATACCTGTGAACATGGCACAGAAGTAGGGGCTGCAGGAGGCTAGCACCAACTTGTGAGCTGTCACCTCTACATTTCCCGCCACCAACAGAACGTCGCACAGCATATTCTTACTGTAAACACAAAAGATGGTTGAACAGTGTTTTCCCAAATCATCATACTGAGGATTTCTAAATAACTGTTAACTGGATATAAGTGCTCCAGCTGTGTGCCGGGGTTACTATAGTATTAGGTCATTCATTGCAAAGTAGACTATTTGGTGCCAAGGATAAGCCATTATGTATAATGTGAAGGCTATTACTGAGTCTAATGACACTGGGTTATATCAACATCTTACAAAGGCCATCACATGGCTTATTTTCAGTGATAAAAAGGGGATACTAGGCAACCAACTTACCACCTCATGTCATTCATCAGCTGAAATGCCTTTCTCATATGGGTGTGGTTGAAGGTGTGCATCCCCACATCCATGGCATCTTCCTCGGGGTCACAGGTCGGCTGCTGGTCATTAGATTCTCGACTGGTCAAGGATAATAAACTGGACATTAATAGGCCTACCCAAGATAACTAAAGATCATTAACCTCATTCATAATAACCCCAGCCCTTTGACTTGTACAAAAATGGTATTAACAAAATCCCACTGTCATTCCAAAGACAATGCTAGAGATAAATTCGTGTTGCTCAAAATAACTGAACAACACGCATTTTAAATTACAATAAAGTATTGTAATGTATGCTTCAACAGTAGCTACAGTTGCTAGCTGGCTAACACAGTAATTTAGCAGCTGATGTTCGTAGCTAGTAATTTGTCAGCTCTTTCGCTAGCTAGTAACGTTACTTGGTTACTAGAACCACGTTACAATAAGTATGTGCCACTCTTATTGACGAACCTACTAACAAAGTACGGTAACATACAGTTGTCTTGGGCTACCTTTTACTCACGCTGTTCGTTTAGATTGCTAATACTAGAACTACATTGACAAACCAACGAGGCAGTACAGTAACGTTAGTTAGCTAAACTAGCAAATCATCCAGCTATCATAGAAAATGCCAAATCTCTCCAAATTATGGAGAAAGTAATCCGACAACAGCTGTACTGAATTCATCGGAAGCGTACACTTTCATCCCGACTATTATGTCAACTTACCCCAAGGTTATACAATCCATGATATCAGATGTGCTGCATAAGTACAGGGGATGGCTACGGGCCCATGCACAAAATGTATCGTCCAAACTAAGTCCAACACAACACTAGCATGAAATTGCTTATAATCGAATATTGACTCATTCATTAGCTGCCAAATAAACTAGCTAATAATAAGCAAGCATCTTCCCATGGTTACTGCTTCTTTCCTTTTTACCTTAAACTATTACAACATGTATTTTCTGAGAACTGATTAAGGAAGAATGTTTCCCCTGTCACCACTGCTGCTTCATCCGGCCACATTTCAATCGGAAAGCTTTGTTCCACCGAGAGAAACATCTTGGTTCCACTTGCTCCCGCGTTGCTAGGTTACGGAGTGTCGGGTGAGAAGAAGAATCCACCCAAGAGACGTCGTTGGGACAGTCGGTTACAAAGTAGCCATTCATGAGGTAACTTTATAGCTAATAATATCAATATTCATCATATCAACTTTAGAATATTGATATACAGTGCATTCTGAAAGTATTCAGACCCCTTGACTTTTTCCACATTTTGTTACCTACAGCCTTATTCTAAAATGGATCAAATGTTTTTTTCCCCTCATCAATCTACATACAATACCCCATAATGACAATGCAAAGCAGGTTTATAGAAATGTTTGCACATTTATTAAAAATTAAAAACGGAAATATCACATTTACCTAACAATTCAGACCCCTTCCTCAGTACTCTGTTGGAGGACCTTTGGCAGAGATTACAGCCTCAAGTCTTCTTGGGTGTGAAGCTACAAGCTTAGCACACCTGTATTTGGGGAGTTTCTCCCATTCTTCTCTGCAGATCCTCTCAAGCTCTGTCAGGTTGGATGGGGAGCGTCGCTGCACAGCTATTTTCAGGTCTCTCCAGAGATGTTCGATCGGGTTCAAGTCCGGGCTCTGGCTGGGCCACTCAAGGACATTCAGAGACTTGTCCCGAAGCCACTCCTGCATTGTCTTGGCTGTGTGGTTAGGGTCTTTGTCCTGTTGGAAGATTAACCTTCGCCCCAGTCTGAGATCCTGAGCACTCTGGAGCAGGTTTACATCAAGGATCTCTCTGTACTTTGCTTCGTTCATCTTTCTCCCAGTCCCTGCCTCTGAAAAACATCCCCACAGCATGATGCTGCCACCACCATACTTCACCGTAGAGATGGTGCCAGGTTTCCTCCAGATGTAACGCTTGGCATTCAGGCCAAAGAGTTCAATCTTGGTTTCATCAGACCAGAGAATCTTGTTTCTCATGGTCTGAGAGTCCTTTAGGTGCCTTTTGGCAAACTCCAAGTGGGCTGTCGTGTGCTTTTTAACTGAGGAGTGGCTTCCGTCTGGCCACTCTACCATGAAGGCCTGATTGGTGGAGTGCTGCAGAAATGGTTCTCCCATCACCACAGAGGAACTCTGGAGCTCTGTCAGAGTGACCATCGGGTTCTTGGTCACCTCCCTGACCAAGGACCTTCTCCCCCGACTGCTCAGCTTGGCCAAGTGGCTAGCTCTAGGAAGAGTCTTTGTGGTTCCAAACTTCTTCCATTTAAGAATCATGGAGGCCACTGTGTTCTTGGGGACCTTCAATGCTGCAGACTTTTTTTGGTACCTTTCCCCAGATTTGTTGCTCGGCACAATACTCTCGGATCTCTACGGACAATTAATTCGACCTCATGGCTTGGTTTTTGCTGACTGTGAGAAATTATATAGACAGGTGTGTGCCTTTCCAAATCATGTCCAATTAATATAATTTACCACAGGTGGACTCCCAAGTTCTAGAAACATCTCAACTCAATTATGAGTCTCATAGCAAAGGGTCTGAATACTAATGTAAATAAGATATTTGTTTTTAGTTTTTTATACATTTGCAAAAATGTCTCAAAACATTTTTAGATTGATGTGGATTTATTTAATCCATTTTAGAATAAGGCTGTAACGTAACAAAATGTGGAAAAAGTCAAGGGTCTGAATACTTGTATAAGCTAAACAACATGACTTTATTTGAGGGAACTATTGTGAATAGCCTAACTATCTCACTCAACGCTTTAGCTAGCAAAATAGCATAGAAGCTATTATCTAGCCTGAGGGTCAGCAAACTTGAAATGTGATCATGTGTTTCACTTTGTTTACAAGATATGGTACAAGGTGGCTTACAAGATAAAACAGCATGCATCTAAAATTACATAAAAAAGGAGCTTAGTACACTGTCATAAGCACCACTTTACATTTTAGAAGAAATATCAATGTATAAGTTTTAAAAATATCGATATTTATTGAATTGACTAATAACCATTACAGTACAGTATAAGCAGTGCAATGTATTCCACATACTGGAATACAAAACAAGGATACACATCTGAATGATTCAGTGAAAGTTTCAACCTTCCCAACAGATGGATATTAGGTCCTTCAAAAAACCTGCATCTTTCACAGACATCTTTTTTCATCCTGTGATGACAGGACCACAAGAGCTGGATCAGCACAGTCTTGGGTAACACCTGTCAAAATACATTGGAATTTGATAACCATTAAAACAATTATAAAACCCATGTAGTACCCAGTTATCTATCCATTGGCACTTTAACCAAAATAGTAATTAACCCTTTATGAGCAAAGAAATGCTGCCCTCCTTAGGCTAAAGACAAAAAACATAAGGAAGTTCCTTTGACTTAAATGAAGCACTGTGAATCAATGAAAATGTGTAGGCCATATCATATGTGTAGGCCATTGTGAACAAAATGCATCTGTAATAAGCAAATTAGTAAACTCACCTTAGTCGTCCCGATGCCATAGACAGAGTTTTCCTCCTTATAGGAACTTGTCCTCATCTTGGTCCAATCGATACCTGGCGATCCTCATTAACCAGCAGGACATAGGAAGAATGTGTCATAATCTATCCATTTCGACAACTCTGTGGAAAGAGAACATTTTTGAAATTGTCATCCAGACATAAAAATTATGTTTCCCAGTGAAGTGGAATAGGCCCAGGACTATTTCAATGATGCATGTATTGTAACAAACCTGATATCTTATGGAAGCATATCCTATGGACTTTCAGCTGGAATTCTAGAGCTCGGAATACCCTGGAGATTCCCATGACATAGAAGACACAGCTAAGGTATCCAGCCTATTTGTTCACCAAGGGCCCGATTCCAACCCAAGTTAAGCACGTGTAAATGGAACATAATTCCCTTTCTATGCACCTCTCTCTATGCATATTCTGACCTTTAATTTAAGCATGAGAATAGTATTCTATTCACCTGCTATTTGTTTTGGGTGGAGATTGAATAAATGAAGGTGTGGCGGAGGTGTGTCAACAGATACGCTGTATTCTGACCTTAACTTAATTCCACCACTTTTACACGTGAGGAAACCATGAATAAGGTCTAGCAAACCTACAGGTTTCAATTGGAAAAAGCATCCACTTAATTTTTTATTAGAAATAACATTGGACTGTAATTTACAACTTAAGAGCTAGGTAAATGAGTAATCCATTTGGATAAGGGAATTGTAAATATAAATGACACTCGGTTTAGATATATTTTACCTTATAGTCGCTAGAGACAAATGTAAAACCAGTCATATGGCAGCAAACTGATGCATATCAACTTTCCTACTGTAAAGTTCATAAACTTTGTACGGACTTTGACTTGCAGGGATGACCACTCAAATGTCTTAAATATAGGCTACCCCATCTTTCTCAGTTTCCTACTTCTATCATGTTAAATATCAGCCACTATTAGTATCGATCGTCAGTAGGCCTAATAACACATATTCAACTGCCAATTTACTGTTAGTTCCCTTCAGTTGGTATAACCTACATTATCATTCCATTTAATGATATTGTTTCGTTTACCTTCATTTGCTTCCTCTGTAAATGCCGTCATGACCATGTGGTTGTTGCTGAGGATCATTAGTAACAGTTGATTATATACACTACATGACCAAAAGCATGTGGACACCTGCTCATTGAACATTTCATTCTAAAATCATGGGCATAAATATGGAGTTGGTCCCCCCTTTGCTGGTATAACAAACAGCCTCCACTCTTCTGAAAAGGCTTTCCACTTGATGTTGGAACATTGCTGCGGAGACTTGCTTCCATTCAGCCACAAGAGCATTAGTGAGGTCAGACACTGATGTTGGGCAATTAGGACTGACTCGCAGTCAGCGTTCCAATTCATCCCAAAGGTGTTCGATGAGGTTGAGGTCAGGGTTCTGTGCAAGCCAGTCAAGTTCTTCCACACCGATCTTGACAAACCATTTCTGTATGGACCTCGCTTTGTGCACGGTGGCATTGTCATGCTGAAACAGGAAAGGGAATTCCCCAAACTGTTGCCCCAAAGCTGGAAGCACAGAATCGACAAGAATGTCATTATATGATTTAGCGTTAAGATTTAATTTCACTGGAACTAAGGGGCCTAGATCAAACCATGAAAAACAGCCCCAGACCATTATTCCTCCACCACCAAACTTTACAGTTGGCACTATGCATTCGGGCAGGTAACGTTCTCCTGGCATCCGCCAAACCCAGATGCGTCCGTCGGACTGCCAGATGGTGAAGCATGATTCATCACTCCAGAGAACATGTTTCCACTGCTCCAGAGTCCAATGGCGGTGAGCTTTACACAACTCCAGCCGACGATTGGCATTGTGCATGGTGATCTTAGGCTTGTGTGCAGCTGCTCGGCCATGGAAACCCATTTAATGAAGCTCCCAACGAACAGTTATTGTGCTGAAGTTGCTTTCAGAAGCAGTTTGGAACTCGGTGAGTGTTGCAACAGAAGACAATTTTTATGCGTGACACGCTTCAGCACTCAGCGGTCCTATTCTGTGAGCTTGTGTGGTCTACCACTTCGCGGCTGAGCCGTTGTTGCTCCTAGACGTTTCCACTTCACAGTAACAGCACTTACAGATGACCGGGGCAGCTCTAGCAGGGCAGAAATTTGACAAACTGACTTGTTGGAAAAGTGGCATCCTATGACGCTGCCACGTTGAAAGTGACTGAGCTCTTCAGTAAGGCCATTCTATTGCCAATATTTGTCTATGGAGATTGCATGGCTGTGTGCTCGATTTTATACACCTGCCAGCAACGGGTGTGGTTGAAATAGCCGAATCCACTCATTTGAAGGGGTGTCCACATACTTTTGTGTGTATACATACAGTTGAAGTCGGAAGTTTACGTACACTTTGGTTCAAGTCATTAAAACTTGTTTTTCAACCACTACACAAATGTCTTGTTAACAAACTATAGTATTGGCAAGTCAGTTAGGACATCTACTTTGTGCATGACACAAGTCATTTTTCCAACAATTGTTTACAGATTATTTCACTTATAACTCACTGTATCACAATTCCAGTGGGTCAGATGATTACATACACTAAGTTGAGTGTGCCTTTAAACAGCTTGGAAAATTCCAGAAAACGTCATGGCTTTAGAAGCTTCTGATAGGCTAATTGACATCATTTGAGTCAACTGGAGGTGTACCTGTGGATGTATTTCAAGGCCTACCTTCATACTCAGTGCCTCTTTGCTTGACATCATGGGAAAGTCAAAAGAAATCAGCCAAGACCTCAGAAAGAAAATTGTAGATCTCCACAAGTCTGGTTCATCCTTGGGAGCAATTTCCAAACGCCTGAAGGTACCACGTTCATCTGTACAAACAATAGTGCGCAAGTATAAACCCCATGGGACCACGCAGCCGTCATACCGCTCAGGAAGGAGACGCGTTCTGTCTCCTAGAGATAAACGTACTTTGGTGTGAAAAGTGCAAATCAATCCCAGAACAACAGCAAAGGACCTTGTGAAGATGCTGGAGGAAACAAGTACAAAAGTATCTATATCCACAGTAAAACGAGTCCTATATCGACATAACCTGAAAGGCCGCTCAGCAAGGAAAAAGCCACTGCTCCAAAACCTCCATAAAAAAGCCAGACTACGGTTTGCAACTGCACATGTGGACAAAGATCGTACTTTTTTGAGAAATATCCTCTGGTCTGATTAAACAAAAATGGAACTGTTTAGCCATAATGACCATTGTTATGCTTGGAGGAAAAGGGGGGAGGCTTGCAAGCTGAATAACCCCATCCCAACCGTGCAGCACAGGGGTGGCAGCATCATGTTGTGGGGGTGCTTTGCTGCAGGAGGGACTGGTGCACTTCACAAAATAGATGACATCATGAGGGAGGAAAATTATGTGGATATATTGAAGCAACATCTCATGAGATCAGTCAGGAAGTTAAAGCTTGGTCACAAATGGGTCTTCCAAATTATACAATGAACCCGAGCATACTTCCAAAGTTGTGGCAAAATGGCTTAAGGACAACAAAGTCAAGGTATTGGAGTGGCCATCAAAAGCCCTGACCTCAATCCTATAGAAAATTTGTGGGCAGAACTGAAAAAGAGTGTACGAGCAAGGAGGCCTTACATACCTGACTCAGTTACACCAGCTCTATCAGGAGAAATAGGCCAAAATTCACCCAACTTATTGTGGGAAGCTTGTGGAAGGCTACCCGAAACATTTGATCAAAGTTAAACAATTTAAAGGCAATGCTACCAAGTACTAATTGAGTGTATGTAAACTTCTGACCCACTGGGAATGTGATGAAAGAAATAAAAGCTGAAAGAAATAATTCTCTCTACTCTTATTCTGACATTTCACATTCTTAAAATAAAGTGGTGATCCTAACTGACCTAAGACAGGGCATTTTTACTATGATTAAATGTCAGGAATTGTGAAAAACTGAGTTTAAATGTATGTAGGTGTATGTAAACTTCCACTTCAACTGTATATATAACATGTAGGCTAATTAAATCATTATGGAGCATAGCGCAGACCAAGCCATAACAGTTTCAACCCAACAAATGGCAGAACACTTGGCTGTATCACAGTTCAATGGTTAGTGCAGGCAATCGATAAGGGTATAACCTACTATTGTACACTATTCTGCCTAATATAATGTGCTTGAATTAAATGTATTAGGAACCACACCTGCAAAGGCTGTTGCACACCTTCATAAGGTAAGTCTGAATACCAGCTACTGAGAAGTGCGTAGGAAAGTCGTGGTGTAAGAAAGGCGTCATTTCCTAAGTCGGAATCGGGCCCGTAGAACTTTGGAACAGAGCTCTAGCATTAATTTCATGGAGGAATAAAGACATTCTGGATGTAATACATATATGTTCCAAGACAGAAATATAGTCTATTCATTACTCTACCAAATCTGATTGATTTAATATATTTTTGGGGGCCTAAGAGCTACTTGAATATCAAAACATGAGTGGCTAGCAAATCCAATTAGTATAAAGAATATTCATCAAAATCTAGGAATTAATTTTAAGGTGCTTAAAGAACAAACCCTGATAACGTTTTCTGTACCACAGCAGGTTACTTACTGTTGTTTCATACCCTAAGTTTTACCTGATTTAATTCAAAGTACTTAAGGTCTAATTCATTTCTATATAGAAGGGTTTATTAGATGGATATATTACACACAGTTTACTGAAAAACAATAAGTTTAACTCTGTTCACCAAAAATACACAAGACAGCAGCATAAAGATATATCCTTGTTACTGAAGTCTTTCTGGTTCTACTGTAAAATAGAAAAACTGGAAAGCTTAGATAACATCTGTTTACAGAATTTGAAGTAGTTGAGAAGTGAGAATATGTTAATGGTTAACAACTATAACATAATGATCATAGTAATGTTACAATTATTTTATATTCAAACTAAATAGGAATCACAAATCAAACACTACAACAAATAGCCTATATTTCAGTAACAGCAGTGAACCTTGAATACTTAAAAAGTGTGACCTAGTCCTTATAGTCCAAAATAAATAATGTGTGGAGATTTCCCTTTGAAACCAAATGGTATTGGGCAGATATGTCATATACTTTGGTATAGTGCAGGGGCAAGTAAGAAATGTATGGGCAAAATAACTTAAGTTACCTTTAAACTACTTAGATGCAGAAAAGGACGCCATCAAGTTCACTACATGGCTAAGTCAAACAAGGGGTCCCAAATTAATAACACTCCAACTTAAATACAAATATTTTTAAACAAAATGTAATTTAGTTACAACACATTAAAGCAAATATAACAATCTACGATAACAAGCAGAGACGTATTAACTTAATTTGAACAGCATCTTGGCAAAATACAAACAGTGGTCCACTGCTCAAAATAAAAGAATCCAAAGGAGTAGTCCTATTACTTGTGGTGGATGGACAATGGCCATTTAGAGCTAAGTTATTTGAGAACTTTGGAGTGATGACATCTGCCTCCTAGAGCTCAGTAGTTGCTATGGGGTGAAGACATCTGCCTTCTAGAGAGATCTGTAGTTGCTATGGAGGTGAAGGTCTCCTAGAGAAATGTTGTTGCTATGAAGGTGGAGACATCTGCAGTTGCTATGAAGGTGGAGACATCTGCCCCCAAGATAATCTGTAGTTAGTTGCTAGATGGCCCTAACGTTGCCTATTTGGGTCAGCCTTGAATAGAGAATACTGTAGTAACTTTCCTGTCTGAACCACTTGGGCTCAGTGTTCAGTCACTCTCGTACCATTATAGAACGCTTGGTGGGAACTATGTTATGAAGGTGTAATCATTTTTGCTAAGGGAACGAGGCTGCTTTGAGTAAGATTTGCTGGAGCTCTAGTATGCGCCATCGTACCCCCCCCTGCCGTAACCACCACCACCTCGGGTGTAAGGTGCGCTGCTTCTGCCCGAGTAATTACCTTTCATGGGGCCATAATTAGATGACTGCTCGCTATAACCAGCTCCAAAATCACTGTAGCCGTTCCCACCGTAGCCACCCATTTGGTCACCATAGCTTCCCCCGTAGCCTCCACTGTACCCCACGCCGTATCCACCGTCACTGCCTCCATAACCTCCTCCATAGCCACCACCGTATCCATTTTGAAACCTTCCTCCCCTCCCGCCACGGGTGCCAGCAGCCTGCATTTCTTGCTTGGTGAGGGCTTTTTTCACCTCTACTTTATGGCCATTTATATGGTGGAACTTCAGTACCACCGCTTTGTCGGCAGAATCATAATCTTCGAAATAAACAAAACCAAACCCCCTCTTCTTACCAGTTTGATTATCGCTAATAACCTCGGCCTTCTCGATAGTACCGAACTGAGAGAAGTACTCGTTCAGATGTCCATCCTCTATGTCTTCTTTCAGACCCCCGATAAATATTTTCTTAACCTTGGCCAGAGCCTCTGGTTTTCCCGCATCTTCACGTGCCACTGCTCTTTTCAGTTCAACATTGTTGCCATCCAGGGCATGAGGCCGCGCGGACATTGCAGCGTCTGCCTCATCAGCAGTAGCATAGGTTACAAACCCAAAACAGCGAGACCGCTGTAGTTGCTGGTTCTGAACAACTACGCAGTCGGTTAGCTGGCCATACTGTTCAAAGTGTTTACGAAGACCACCGTCAGTGGTGTGAACATTTAGTCCACCAATAAAGAGCTTGCAGAGTTGATTTTCCATCTCGCTTTGATGCAATTTATCTGGTTATGTCAACGCATAGACTTTTGACAGTGCTTCTCTTGGCGTCTAAAATGGCGGATGTAGACAAATGGTTGGCGTCGACGTAATGCTTACACGTCTACGAGCCTCCTAGGGGCGAGCTATTGTAAATTGTAGTTCTATTGGAGTTAATCATTCTAGCAAAAAAGTTCCCCATTTTATAGGTTTCCATAATCGTAAGGACCTAATGATTGGGCACATTGGAATAAAATTTGAACAGAACAAACTAGAATACAATCGTATGGACTAGTTTACATTTGGCAAGGTATGCAGCAAGAAAAAAGGTGTGTTGAAAGGTTTTATAAACTGGGTGGATCAAGCCCTGACTGGCTGACAGCCATGGTATATCAGACAACAGAGTGCCTGGATACAGCCCGTAGCCATGGTATATTGGCCATATACCACACCCCTCCGTGCCTTATTGCTTAAGTATATCCAACGTACTGGAGAAAAATAACAATCCTCACTGCTATCCAAACAAACTAGGTGTCAGACAACCAAAAATCCCACATTGATTCAGATAGACCTAGTATTAGAAAAGACATCCCTTGGTAGTGTAACGGTCTTGCCACCAATCATGTTTCTCACTCCTCCCTCAAGGAGGACTGGTTGTAGACAGCGTAACATAGGAAATTCTGGAAGGTCTGAAACAATTTTTTTATGAATGTAGGCCAGTTTCACACATGCCAGATTAGTCTATTCCTGAACAGGAAAGTAACCAGTGATGGTGTTTCATTCTGTAGGGTGTGCAACTGCTTCATGATAACCGATCCTGAATAATCCTTTTGAAACAAAATGCCATAGGGTTAAATTGACAACATTAAAAACTTTATTACAGGCAAAGGAGTGAGACTCAATAGTCAACTAATTCAGGATTTTAGTAACATTCCACAACTGCATTGATTTACAAGGTATTGAACAGCACATATTGGACGGAGAAAAGCATTAGGAGGTAACCATTAAAAACAATAACCATAGTTCTTTAAATTCCTCAAAACACTTGTCACGAAATGTTATGATCTTAAACCACTCAAGCATTCATGAAGACTGCTTTCAACTCCATTAATTCCCCTGAGTTTCATGTTGCAAAGCAATTTGACTTGTTATTAACCTTGCTGGTACTAAGGACAGAGCACAGGTGTCAAACTCATTCCACAGAAGGCCGAGTGTCTTCGCTCCTCCCTTGTACTTGATGAATTAAGGTCACTAATTAGTAAGGAACTCCCCACACTGAAGCCTAGGGCGTAATTGAAAGGGGGAAAAAAGCTGCAAACACTAGACCCTCCATGGAACAAGTTTGACATCCCTGACATACAGTATCATAGGAAAGTATTGAAGCACGGACGTTAACTACAATTTAATACAAAAAAAAATGTTTAAAGAATCACGAAACTACATCGACAAGTCAGAAAGTTGAACTGGTAACAAAGTCCATAATGTCTTTAGTAACGCCGCCTAGGGACAATGGTGTAGTCCAGATGGAGGGAGTAGAATAGGGGTTAAATCAGGGTGGGTGAGGGGCGCGAGTCCTTTTAAATTGGAGCAACAAAGAAATAGGGCACTCTGGCCCGTGTGTAAATTCAGTTCATTGAATCAGAAATTATGAACATTTCAAATTGGGGTTGAGAGGTAAACGGTGTCTAATAACCACCATATCCACCCCTGCCATAGCCACCGGCACCTCCGCGGGAGTACGGTGCAGCGCTCCTGCCTGAATAGCTACCCCCCTTCATTGCACCATAACCGGAAGACTGCTGACCATAATCTCCGCCAAAGTCATTGTAACCGTTCCCACCATAACTGCCCCCCATTTGATCGCCATAACCACCTCCGTATCCCCCTTGGTTACCGTAACCACCTCCGTTGCCGTATCCTCCACCGTAGCCGCCATCGTTTCCTCCATAGCCACCGCCATAGCTGCCGTAGCCGCCACCTCTTCCGCCGTCGTAGCCATTTTGAGACCCCCTCATTCCTCTCCCACCCCGGCCACCACGACCACCGGCTGACTGCATCTCTTGTTTGGTGAGGGCCTTCTTCACCTCCACTTTGTGTCCATTGATGGTGTGGAACTTCAGCACTACCGCTTTGTCGGCAGAGTCATTATCTTCGAAGTAGACAAAGCCGAATCCCCTTTTTTTGAAAGTCTCTTTGTCGCTGATGACTTCGGCCTTCTCAATTGCGCCAAACTGAGAGAAATAATCATTCAAATGTTCGTCTTCAATGTCGTCTTTCAGCCCACCAATAAATATTTTCTTTACTTTGGCGAGTGCCTCTGGCCTACCAGCATCTTCCCGTGCAACGGCCCTTTTTAACTCCACGTTGGTACCATCGACGACATGTGGCCTGGCGGCCATGGCTGCGTCGGCCTCCTCCGCACTTGAGTAGGTTACAAAGCCGAAACAGCGAGACCTTTGTAGCTGCTGGTTCTGGACCACTACGCAGTCGGTTAACTGGCCGTACTGCTCGAAATGTTGACGAAGGCCATCGTCTGTAGTCTCGACGTTCAAGCCACCGACAAACAGTTTGCAAAGTTGGTTCGTCATGATTACTAGCAGAGTTGTTTTACAGCAAATAAAATGTAACCTGACAAAATCGCATCGCTTTAAAAGAAGCTACCGGCGACGCAATGACGTCTGGCGTAGGTTTGGAAATACGTCAACAGTTCTGATTGGTTGTTCCACTCAAATCCCACCTCATTTTATTCAAATTGCCGTTCTCATAATTTGTAAATGCATCCTTCTCGTTTCATACAATCTCTTCATATGTAATGATCTGAATATCCATTATCTACTTAGCGTTCACTAATCCAGGTCTTTATTCACATCAGTACTCTGGTCATTTCAGTGTCCATTCATGTCAGTTCTGTTCTAGCACATGACACTGCTGTTCGCATTCAAAGCAGTATTGATGCCAATGATTTTTGGCTCCTCATTTGTGGACCTTTCATTCCGTACTACATCTGTTACTCCTTTGTTCCCCCTAACCATTAAAAAAGACTGGCATTGAACATTCAAGAGTAAAAAAAAAAAATCGGCAACTTGAATACATTCAGCAGACACTCTTATCTAGAACTTACAGTAAGAGCATACCTTTTTCATACTGGTCCACTGTAGGAATTGAACCCAAAACCCTGGCTGTTTGAAGCATCATGCTCTACCAACTGAGCCACACGGATTTAATACGAGTGTGAAGATACGAATACATTACAGGATGTGCAGATAATCCTGGCAGTGCTCAGCAGGCCACAATGCTGAATTTGCATATAGAAATGTATCTTTTGCTAAAAATGTAACGTATGGTGTCCATCTTACCTATTCAGTCAGGATTGAGGCATTACACTACAGATGCCATGCAATATGGGTCCATTTCAACATTAAGTGGCTTTTGAGATCTGAAAACATCTGCCTAAATTTAATTTACCAGTTATAGTACAAGTAAATGTTCAATAACTGCATGGAGACAGGCAGCCCAATTCAGAGCACTCACTTTGACCTGCATCTTTGGAGTTCAGAGGTTAAGATTCACTGTACCTGGCACATAACTATTAAACTAAGCTGACTGCCCAAAAGAGCAAATTAGTGGACTAATGGAATTGGGCTGCATGTCCAAAGTTCAGTAAATGTAACTTGAACATTTGAAGAGTTAGAGTGCAATCCAAAGGCAAAAACTACCATGCAACAATATTCCCCTTCAAACCCATTGCACATGTCCCAATAAAACAATGTAAATCTTTAAAAAAAATAGTTTTATTACAATTGCAGCAAATTAAAAGCATAGCACACCAAGGCCATCATTGGTGTCCATTTTCCATAGTATGCAATGATCTAACATTTATGACCAACTTTCCTACAACGGGTAAGAACAGAAGTAGTCAATTACATCACCCTCCTAGATTGACTAGAATAAACCCACTGGCAATCATTGAAACCTGGTAAATACAATAAAGATTTTAATGCACACATTAGGCAGAATGTCCAGGGGTTCCACCCATGGTAGTGGGACAGCCTTAACTGCAATCCCCCAGTCCTGAAGGAAACCAAGGCCTTGCCAGATTGGTGTCCTGGCAGTCAGGTCACCATGGCTACCTGGAGGAGAGAGGAAAGGGGTAAAGAATGAGACAGTGCAGATAAATACATCAAGCCAAGTCAGGAGGTAACACCATGTGCCATTCCATATATTTGCATTAATGTAGGAAGTGCACTTAGTCTCCTCAGACCATTATTTTAGATTTAGGACCAAGTAAGTGCAGTAAAATCCCCTCTTAAAAGATGCATAAGGCCAAAGACCAACTACTGATAAATGCAAAAAACTATCAATAAATTAATCCTAATCAGTACAGTTGAGTACCATTTCAAATCCATATCTTTAATACTTGACCAACACATAGTGAAGACAGTTTGATTTACATACCTAGTTTGCTGATGTGATCCTAAAGAGATATTTCAGAGTCCTATGACAATCGACCCCAGGTATAGAACAGGGTCCCTGTATAAAGTCAAACTGCTACTGCTATGTTGACGTACTTGGATAACAGTATGAACACCTAAATGTAGGAATCAAAGATAAATATGAGAGCCCTCAGGTCCACAAGTTAAAAGCCAGTTAACTTTATGGAACAATTTATGTTATTGCCAACCAACAAAGCCTCCATGCATTGGTCATGGGCAAACTTAACTGCAATCCATTCTTCACCCCCTTAGCCGGGAAGAGCAATGGAAGAAATGCCATGAAGCTAATATTAAATATATTAAAATAAGTCACATAATATAACCAATCAGAAGTAGACTTAGAGGGATAGTTCGGGATTTTGACGAGGCCCATTACTTCCCCAGGAAGATGAACTTGTAGATGCCATTTATATGCACCTGCGTGCAGTTTGAAGGAAGTATTGGCGCTCGAAAGTACTAACTTCCCTCATACTGGACGCTGATGATTACAAATGGTATACATTGATTTGACTTTGGGGAAGTGGATAAAGCTATGTCAAAAACCCGAACTATTCATTTAAGACATCCTGGTAAAATGAGTAAAATAACTAAGTTTGTTTAACTTTTTATTTAAAATGAACATACATATGCATACCAATGCTTAACAATTGTAGTTTGATCTTCAGACAGATTATACAATATACATGAGATATTGCTGAAGTAAATGAAAGGAACATTAAGCTGATAGCGGACGCTATGTGTGTTGGGAAATTACTGTGACGTACTTCGTTGATTTACAAAACATTGTCAAGAATGAAACGTTTAAACTGGATCCGCCCCACCACCTAAGCGTCACCTAAAACCTATAGGCTAGTAGTGGATAGAATACAAATTTACATCAGAGTCATAGCTAATAAATACAACTCCATAGCACATGCGTCCCATTCCCCAAACATTGAAAAAAAGATTAGATCCCAGGGAAATTCGGAACTAATTGCTTAAAATGTAGATAAGAGAAAATATAGTATCAAACAAAACAATCCTTGACTAAACTCAAAAACGAATGTACGCAAAACTAAAAAAAAAAAAAGCAAGCCAACTAACGACAGCTACACGCCCTTAACTTGGAACAAATGATAAATGGGTTTTGCAATCGAACTTTTCCTACAGCAACAGCTGGTCGTGCTAATCAGGTTCTGGGTCGGAAGTCATCTTCCTACCTGTTTGGTTTTGAGGTCTTCTTAATGATTAGGTTTCACAGTGTCGGCATTTTGCCAGTACTTTATGGCAGATGCCCGATGACTGAATTTTTTTTAGTTCGGTTTGAGGTCGTCCGATCCGACGGTTGAGGGTGTAAAAGACATTTCTTTGCAAATAGTCTGTCGTAGCCACGGGTTTAGTAGCCGCCATAAGCCCCTCTGTTGTAGCCACCAGCACCGCCTCTGGGGGCGTATGGAGCGGGGCTCCTACCGGCATAGTTGCTGGCCCCTTTCATGGGCCCATACCCGGAGGACTGCTGGCTGTACCCACTGCCAAAGTCACTGTAGCCATTGCCGCCACCATAACCTCCCATCTGGTCGCCGTAGCCACCTCCGTAGCTTGCGCCTCCATAACCCCCGCCATAGCCTCCACTTCCGTAGCCGCCGCCATAACCGCCGCTATTGCCTCCATAGCCCCCACCGAAACCGCCCCCGTAGCTGTCGTAACCACCTCTGCCGCCACCGAAGCCATTTTGTCCTCCTCTCATGCCTCTCCCCCCTCTTCCACCCCTGCCGCCACCACCAGCTTGCATCTCCTGCTTGGTGAGGGCTTTCTTCACTTCCACCTTGTGCCCATTGATGGTGTGGAACTTTACAACCACTGCCTTGTCGGCCGAGTCGTTATCTGTGAAGTGAACAAAGCCGAAACCCCTTTTCTTTCCGGTTTCCTTCTCCGCGATTACTTCGGCCTTCTCGATCTCGCCGAACTGGGAAAAATAATCATTCAGATGTTCATCTTCGATGTCGTCTTTCAGTCCACCGATGAATATTTTCTTGACCTTGGCGAGTGCCTCGGGTTTTCCAGCATCTTCACGAGCGACCGCTCTTTTCAACTCCACGTTGGTGCCATCAACGACATGTGGCCTAGCCGCCATTGCTGCATCGGCCTCCTCCCCGCTCGAGTAGGTAACAAAGCCGAAACAGCGGGACCTCTGTAGCTGCTTATTCACAACCACAACGCAGTCGGTCAGTTGACCATACTGCTCAAAATGCTTGCGGAGCCCGTCATCGTCGGTATCTACGTTCAATCCACCGACAAAAAGTTTGCAAAGTTGATTTGCGGCGTCCATTTCTTGACAGAAAATACTGCGTAGCTAGCTCGACAGAAAACCTGTATCAGCAAAGCTTGGAGGTAGGGAAATGGCGTCCAGGCCGTATTTATAACAAAGTTATAGTGACGTCAGACTACAGCAACATCACCGTTACGCCCCTGACATTGGAGTTGTCAGGGGCGTAGGTTGAAGCAAAACGCTGCGCAGATTATCGGATCTGTAGATCACGTCAATTTCCAAAGTACTCCTTTCAATGTAATTCATATACAGGGAGGATTAGCGAATTTACGCAGCCCCTAGTCACCCGTTGATCGTTGTGAATAAACGGATCATCTTTTGTTCTTTTGAGGGTTGGAAAGTAATTTTGGAAATAAAGTTTATTTTAATTGTATAATTTAGTATCTTACTTATATCTGTAGAACTTGACTCTGTTGTGATGTTTTATTTTTTTATTTAACTAGGCAAGTCAGTTAAGAACAAATTCTTATTTACAATGACAGCCAACCAAAAGGCAAAAAGCCTCCTGCGGAGACAGGTGCCAGGGGCCTCGGATTAAAATAAATAAATACAATATTAATTTAGGACAAAACACACATCACAACAAGAAAGACAACACAACACTACATAAAGAGAGACCTAGACAACAACATAGCAAGGCAGCAACACATGACAACACAGCATGGAAGCAACACAATATAACAACAACAACATGGTACAAACATTATTGGGCACAGTCAACAGCACAAAGGTCAAGAAGGTAGACACACAAAGCAGTGAATTTCGACCGCCCATTCACATACTTTACGCAAATTCCCCTCCTTGTATAACCCTACCTACATGTATAAATTACCTGAATAACCTGTACCCCTGCACATTGACTCGGTACCGGTACCCCCTGTAATATAGCCTCGTTATAGTTATTTTGTTGTGTTACTTTTTTATTAGTATTTTATCTTTTACTTTAGTTTATTTAGTAAATATTTTCTTAACTCTATTTCTTGAACTGCATTTTTGGTTAAGGGCTTGTAAGTTAGCATTTCACGGTAATGTCTACACCTGTTGAATTCAGCCCATGTGACAAATAAAAATTACTTTTGTTTTCTTTGTATCCCTTCAAATTGCTTATATAAATTGCAGTGTAAAATGATACCCCAAGCCAGCTTCCAACCAGCTATTGTATGGTGAAAGACTGTTTAGAGTGCCTTGATGTCTGCTTCAGACTTAACATTTGAGAGAGAAAAAAACAATAACAGACATTTAAGCTTAATATTTTTCCTATGAAGTTAGTGAAAAACATTAGCCTTTAACTTTGACATAATCTAAACTGCATTTGGGAAAAATGAAGAAAAATAGTCAAATGCAACAAACTATTTATTTTCAAGGTGCACTGTGGAGCTAGTGCATAAAACAAAAGTCATAATTTAATAGCATATAACCTTTACATAATCTAAAATTGAAATGATGCTGTTCCTGATGTAAATGGTTAGACTGATTGGATGTATTTGCACAACAACAGAGGTAGCGTCTGTGGTCAGCTCCTCAGACAATGGCATGGTATGCTGCTGCTCATTTGTGTTTGAATGGGGAGGCCCCTATTCTCTGGAGATGCGAAATCGAGGATTTTGGTACCACCAGTGTTCAAACTATTCTTTTCACTGATGAGCAGCCTTCATCATGTGCATCGTCTTCCTCGGGTTGATTTAAGTACTCTGTCTCTCTGAATATTCCTGTTTTATGAGCTGATGGGTTAGAGACTGTTCAGTGCTCTATATATTATACACAGTGCACAATCTGGAACTATGTGATGTTAAATATTGATATATATATATTTTAAATTGAACCTTTATTTAACAGTTAAGAACAAATTCTTATTTACATTGACAGCCTACTGGGGAACAGTGGGTTAACTGCCCTGTTCAGGAGTAGGATGACATATTTTTACCTTGTCAGCTCAGGGATTCAATCCAGCACCCTTTCGGTTACTGGCCCAATGCTCTAACCACTAGGCTACCTGCCGATATTCAGCATATTCAGCAATATCTCCTTGTCAAACAATTATTTGAAGACTACATGAGTTAGATCCAGGCTAGATGGTAAGAAATAACTATTTATTTCAGCTTATGGTTAGAATATAAAAATCAAGCAGAATATCAAAGAGTAGTAATACTTCCCTCTAGTGGAACACATTTGGCAACTCTGCAACACTAAGAGGTAGTACAAATGAGATAAAAGTATATCCGATCTGCTAAACCTACTAAATAAGTATAATAGTAAGCCTTCATGATGAGATTATGAAATTATTTTGGAGTAATTACATGTAGCTAAAACCAGTTGACAAAGTGGCACAGGGTTAACATAGCTTTTGTTCTTATATGAGGTTTGTGTGCTACTTTGATTTAATTGTAGTGTTTTAGTGTTTGGTCCTACAGTCACTATAGTCTGAGCTTTAGTGGATTGCAATAGTTTGGAAGATTGGACATGGTTTCAGTGTGAGGTGAGAGACTGCATATTCCGTTTAATTTCCACCACAACAGGGGATGTATCACTGGACATGTTTCACAAAGGTTATGTCACACCCAGAGATGCATGTAAAGTGTCTGGTGATCAAACCATCTCAAGCACCACATCAATAGGCATAGCCTACATTGTTTACCATGTCTGTTTGGCTCAATGACTTTATCCAAATGCCTAGAATAAAATACAATATGTTAGAAAGACAATGTAAGTATTGTAATAGTGTTCATATTAAGTAAAACATGTTTTTTTTAAAGCCAAGAAAATGGCACATTGACACACCTGAGAGAATAACATCAGATTATGGGATAATATAATCATAGCAATAAACATGGTGGACTGCATTATATGCTCATAACATTTTCAAACACACGTTGTGCATTATTGACATAAAGTATTGATCCTTGTAAAAAGGCAGAGCAACAGACGTATCATTATCTGTCGCGATACTTGTGGCTGGAGCTGGATCAGAATTCAAATCGTGTTTCGTAAATGGTGGAAAACCTAATAATATTTGAGGTGTGGTGGTTCGGTGCCCTTTTTGACGGCATGTGGAAAGGTATGCTAACAAGCTAGGCTGCAAGCTAAACAGTTTGACAGTTATCCTCTTCAAATATGATCACTTACAACTTTTCGGAAGGTAACTGTCTTTGTGCAATCAACAGTTAGCTTGCAACTTTGCAAGCTAGCTAGCTAACCTCGTCCCCAGGCTCGATTGCTAGAGAGACAGCCGGCTTGTGGACGAGATTACAAGTTTAGCTAATGGAGCTAGTGAACTTGAATATCAGGAGGGGAAAAAAGCTTGATATCGTGTTACTAGCTAGCTATGAGGCCTAGCTTGTCAGATAAACAAAACTAACATTAGATCAAATACGTGTATCAGTTGTATGCTGCATTGTTCACTAGAAAGCATATGTATACAATCGTTTTATCCAGTTTCGTGCCTACTAAAAAGGACCCAGTTACTGAGTCCAAGTTATAGAGCAGTTACTACTAGCTACAACATTTATCCAATGTTCGCTCAACACGGTTTAGATCCAGGTTTGTCTTTAGTCCATCATTAGACTAATATCTATTTGGCATCCTTGTTTGTTCTGTTCATTTAAATCAGATATTGTAATCACAGAATAGCCCACATGCGTTACATAATTGAACAACTATCCCACCTAACACCATATGAGCCATTGCTTGACTTAATGGATGTCCCACACCTTCCTTAATAAGTGTTCCTGTTAAGTTTATCTCTTTTTGCTTTTCTTCAATTGTGAAAGATGTCTACTTCAGGAGATGATTTTGATCCAGCGACTACAACACAAGTTGAAAGAAGCAGAAGGTACGCTGCAGAAAGCAACCCAATATGGCCTTCAGCTGCTGGATGGGCAGCTGGATCTGCAGAACAAGTTGGATGAACCGAGGATAGAGATTACCAACACTGTGGAGGTGATCATTCACACTAGGCAATTACTGACAGCATTAAAGGCAGCTGTCTTGACAGTTGATGAATGAATGACAGAAGCAGTATAACTCATTACAAAATAAGACAACTGCTTTCCATAAAAACTACTAATATGAATGGTGTAATCATCCTGATATTGAATGACAGGAATCTTGTTACTACTGATATTACAGGAATGTTAAACAGGGTTAGGATGAGAACACAGATAGAGTGGGTTGATGTTAGAGGTACGACTATAGTCTCTTGTGTGTCGGTTCTCAGGCCCTGAAGGAAGAGAAATACTCTCTGCAGTGGGAAGTGGAGCTGAAAAGCCGTGTGCTGGACAGCCTGCGCTCCGACTACGACTTGGTCAACAGCCAGCGGAGGCTGCAGTGGGAGAAACAGGAATCCATGCTGGAGAGAAACCATGCTATGGAGCTCAATGAGTGCAAGAACAAGGTTGGGCTGCCAGTGGTGTGGTTTGGGTTACCTGTACATCTCTGTACACCATTTGCAGTATTTGGGGGATATGCTGAATCTAGATGAGGAAGAATGAATGCAAAGTTACTTTGTTGTGGAATTCTGCACACTGAAATCATCTCTGCTAAGGACATCACAAGTTGTCTTTGAGTCAATTCGTTTTCCTTGACAATACGTAGTGCCCAGTCATTGTAGTGAATGAATGTGATGTGTGTGTTTGGCCGCAGGTGGAGAAAATGAAAGCTGAAATGGATGAGGCGCAGCTGAAGCATAAACTGGAGCTCCAGACAGACCCTGAGGAACAAGATGGAGGAGCTGCGTTTGGTCACAGAGCGGACTCCATGAAACCATGTCCTCAGAGTTGATGGAGTTGCAGGAGGAGAGGATGGAGCTGGAGGATGCTAAGGTGAACAAAATATTTAATATTACACTCTCTGTAAAGACCCATAAAGACTCAGGATAACTAGAAAAATAATTTGTTCATCCATAGCTGATTAAAATCTTGGTAAACAATGATTACATGTGGTACAGTATAGGTAGCCATTTTCTTTTTGTCCACTCAGGCCACCTTGGAGCAGGCACTTCAGGAGGCCCAGTACAAAGGCCAGCATCTGGAGCTGACCAACACAAACCTTCAATGTTAACTGGAGCGAATCACTGAGAAGGAAGAGCATGAGAGAGAAGCTGTCTCCTGCTTTAACGCCTTGGAGTAAAATAATAATCTTTTAGCAGTTTAGGATAAGGCTCAAGGTACTAAACGACATCATAACCGCCATCGATAAAAGACAGTACTGTGCAGCCGTCTTCATCGACCTGGCCAAGGCTTTCGACTCTGTCAATCACCGTATTCTTATCGGCAGACTTAATAGCCTTGGTTTCTCAAATGGCTGCCTCGCCTGGTTCACCAACTACTTTGCAGACAGAGTTCAGTGTGTAAAATCGGAGGGCCTGTTGTCCGGACCTCTGGCAGTCTCTATGGGGGTACCACAGGGTTCAATTCTCGGAACAACTCTTTTCTCTGTATATATCAACGATGCCGCTCTTGCTGCGGGTGATTCCCTGATCCATCTCTATGCAGACGACACCATTCTGTATACATCTGGCCCTTCTTTGGACACTGTGTTAACTAACCTCCAAACGAGCTTCAATGCCATACAACACTCATTCTGTGGCCTCCAACTGCTCTTAAACGCTAGCAAAACCAAATGCATGCTTTTCAACCGTGCACTGCCCGCACCCGCTGGCCCGACTAGCATCACTACTCTGGACGGTTCTGACCTAGAATACGTGGACAACTACAAATACCTAGGTGTCTGGCTAGACTGTAAACTCTCCTTCCAGTCTCATATTAAACATCTCCAATCCAAAATTAAATCTAGAATCGGCTTTCTATTTCGCAACAAAGTCTCCTTCACTCACGCCGCAAAACTTACCCTAGTAAAACTGACTATCCTACCGATCCTCGACTTTGGCAATGTCATCTACAAAATAGCTTCCAATACTCTACTCAGCAAATTGGATGTAGTCTATCACAGTGCCATCCGTTTTGTTACCAAAGCGCCTTATACCATCCACCACTGCGACCTGTATGCTCTAGTCGGCTGGCCCTCGCTACATATTCGTTGCCAGACCCACTGGCTCCAGGTCATCTATAAGTCTATGCTAGGTAAAGCTCCGCCTTATCTCAGCTCATTGGTCACAATAACAACACCCACCCGTAGTACGCGCTCCAGCAGGTATATCTCAATGGTCATCCCCAAAGCCAACACTTCCTTTGGCCACCTTTCCTTCCCGTTCTCTGCTGCCAGTGACTGGAACGAATTGCAAAAATCGCTGAAGCTGGAGACTTACATTTTCCTCACTAACTTTAAACATCAGCTATCTGAGCAGCTAACCGATCGCTGCAGCTGTACATAGTCCATCTGTAAATTGCCCACCCAATCTACCTACCTCATCCCCATATTGTTTTTATTTACTTTGCTGCTCTTTTGCACACCAGTATCACTACTTACACACCATCATCTGATCATCATCATCTGCTCATCTATCACTCCAGTGTTAATCTGCTAAATTGTAATTACTTTGCTACTATGGCCTATTTATTGCCTTACCACCTCATGCCATTTGCACACACTGTATATAGACTTTCTTTTTTTTCTATTGTGTTATTGACTGTACGCTTGTTTATTCCATGTGTAACTCTGTGTTGTTGTTTCTGTCGCACTGCTTTGCTTTATCTTGGCCAGGTCGCAGTTGTAAATGAGAACTTGTTCTCAACTAGCCTACCTGGTTAAATAAAGGTGGGAAAAAATATATATATATTATCCATGCGTTACACTAGATTCATAGTCATTCATGCTAATGACACTATTGTTCCTATTTGCCTGCTTTAGAAAGCCCTGGAGGCCAACGAGATCTCCAGATTCAACTGGATCAGGTGTTGCAACAGGCACAAGATCCAAACAGCAAGGGAAATTCTTTATTTGGAGAGGTAGGTGCTATATTTCTCTTTTAGCTTGAGGACAAGCGAGCAGCGATTAAGAGACAGTTGATCAGTATGAAAGTACCGATCCCTTCAGAAGCAGCATGTGATCTCAGAACAACATCTTCATCGTATGAAGGTACAATACAAAACACTTTCCCTTGTGTTTCCAGTCAATCACTCCTAGTGACAATGTGAGACTGAACCAGAGGTGCATTTGGAATTTATTAGCTTTTTCCTCTTGTTTTTTCCCTCCACGTTCAGATAGCCACAATGATGCAGCTGCAAGGCTCCAGGGCAGGCCCTGCTCAGTTGGAGACCCTACAGTACATTCTCTCAGAGAAGAACAGTGAGATACAAGCTTTCAAGATCAAACTACGTCACCCGGAGAAAGTAGAGGTGATATTCTCTTGTTTGTGGTCACTTCGATTCAAATCCATAACACTACAACATGTGATAGGACAACAGATTCACAGTATGAAGTGATTGTGTAGTTATGTCAATTGTTGGTTACTTTGTCTATGCAGATGACATTGAAGGCACAGCTCTCTTCAGCCCCAGTGGAAACGGACAGTGGGGACAGGACTTACTATACTGACCTGAAAATCCAACTTTTGAACTCTGTGAGTTATCTCTGGTTTTAGTGTACAGTTAGTATTTACATGCTGAGTGGATGAAGGCCTTCAGTTTAACCCATAAATGGTCTGCATTTAAAGTTCAGTATACAAATTGGAGCTGTCATACCTGCGTCAGCGTTTGATTGTTGTGATGTGTGATGTTTGTGTGTGTAGGAAGGATGCAGAGCGACTGGGGGATGAGTTGTTCATGCAAATAATTAAGTCACTCTCTGAGAGTCAAAGCACTGGAGCTGGAGAGAAAGTTCTTCAGTGTAGTGAGGGCCCTCAAACAGAGCCAGAGTGACAACATCAAGCTGCAAGTCAAAGTGGAAGAGTTTAGGTGGAAATATGAGCCCAATGGTAAATTTGCCTATATAGTGACATTCACTTGAACACAGGTGCAGTGATTACTTACATATTTCAAACATTTAGACAATAGGTAAGAGGTATTAACTCAATGATGTTGTGTTTTTAGTGGGGAATAAATATCTTATTCAGAAGCGCAAGTGCGAGAAACTCCCTGTAGACATGCCTAGTGACCTCCCAGAGGTGAAGAAAGAGGAGCCCATGGTCCTGGAGATGGATCTCCCCAAGCACATGAAAGAGGAAACGGAAGCAGAGGCCCACCCTTGTGTAAAGGAGAGGCCCACCGTTACCCCTCTGCAGCCCCCCCCAACAGCCCCAAGCCTAACCCTGCCTTGCCTGGAGACAGCAAGTGTGTCCGCATCTGTGAGGAGACCCCAACCACTATCCCCAACCCCCCCATGTCGGTGTCCCTATGGTGCTGCAGACCCTTGTCTCTCCTCCGCTGTGTCAACTTTGGTTTCTCGGTGTTCTTCCTGGGTTTTGTTCGGGCTCTCACCACTCGTCCACCACTGCCTACCCTTCCCCTGCCTTTCGGGAGGGCTGTCACAGGAAAGAGTCTTCACTGATTTGCACTGATTTGCCTTCGACTTCCAGTAGGGGCAATTATGCTGCCACCTGACCTAAAAATTGTATTAAGATACCTTTTTATAAGTATTACACTTTTCGGGACATTTTTCCTACAAAGCTGACTGCCTGGATTAAGGCTAGAATTGCTATTAGGAGAACCCTTGTAATTTACTGTATACAGTGTACCATGAGTCAGTGTGTAACTTGTTCTTCCGTTGCATGTACTGTATTAGATGATGTCATTTAAGTACTAATAATGGTTTACAGCCTGCTGCCTTTGGGAACAGTTTAAATTACATTTGTCATTGTTTTAGCATTTTTTTGTTCTTATTAACACATGTACTTGAATTTTGTCAAGTGGTTTTGTAATTAGCCTCTTTACCTTCAATCTAATGGGGTTTATTGTATGGCGTACCACGTAGGCCTAGAAAATTTGTTTGTAAATAAATCGTTTTATATTTTTACTATAAATGAAGACGACAGGGTTGTAAACCTCATCTGTATGGCTTTGCATTTGACAGCATCTTTATACAAACGGAATGGTTTGCAATTGCCTTTAGGTCTCTTTTAGCTGACTGTAAAATCAAGACTAAGGAGATGGAGAAGGAAGGAACTCTCTGAATGGCACACACACAATCCATGTCTCAAAGCTTAAAAATCCTTCTTTAACCTGTCTCCTCCCCTTCATCTACACTGATTGAAGTGGATTTAACAAGTGACATCAATAAGGGATCATAGCTTTCACCTGGTCAGTCTGTCATGGAAAGAGCAGGTGTTCCTAATGTTTTGTACACTCAGTGTATATTTTAACAGTTTGTAAATATATTAAAGAATTACCACAAAATATGGATTTTAGTCTGATTTAATCTCATTTAAGTGTTAAAATGAAATATTTGGTGAGATGCTTTTTAACCCCCTATCTGATATCAAAGCACAGTCAATCAGCATTTTTTTGTATTTATTGTTAAATTAGTCTATGGGCAGTTTTGGGAAGTGCTCTATCATCACTTAGTACTTAGATGATAACTAACACAATTTCACACACAACAAGGAGACCCATTGAGTAAGTGTTTTTAGTTGTATAGTCATCATACAGTATATTAAGCCAGGATTAAATTATATTGCACAAAAATATAAACGCAACATGTAAAGTGGTGGTACGATGTTTCATGTTTTTGTGCACAAATTTGTTTACATCACTGTTAGTGAGCATTTCTCCTTTGCCAAAATAATCCATCCACTTTACAGGTGAGGCATGTCAAGAAGCTGATTACACGGCATGATCATTACACAGGTGCACCTTGTGCTAGGGACAATAAAAGGGCACTCTAAAATCTGAAGTTTTGTCACACAACACAATGCCACAGATGTCTGAAGTTTTGAGGGAGTGTACAATTGGCATGCTGACTGCAGGAATGTCCACCAGAGCTGTTGCCAGAGAATTGAATGTTAATTTCTTTACCATAAGCTGCCTCCAACGTCGTTTTAGAGAATTTGTCAGTACGTCCACCGGCTTCACAACCGCAGACCACGTGTAACCAAGCAAGCCCTGGACCTCCAGTATAGATCAGGGTTAACCCGCTATAACCGACACACGGAAGAGTATTAGTCTCTTCTCCTGCTTATCTCTGTCTTCTGAGAAGAAAACACTATAGTTACTTTTTCATATGTTGTAAGATTCATATACATGTTTACAGTACCATAACTGTTTTGACAAACTGGTGTGAGATTTTCTATGTAGGCCTACAGTTACAATGATCTGTTGCCACATTATGCAATATTCGATTTCTTGAAGAACCTCTAGAGGTTGTATATCAATTTGATCAGGGGCTTGTGGGGAACAATTTAATGCCATCAAATCTTTGCCACCCCGAGATGGGCCAATTTTTGGTATGGCACATGGGCTATATGTACAGTTGTCAGTTCATGTAATAATATGAAATAAAACTTCCAAAAAGACTGATGAAATGTCATGTAATTACGTCACAAAGATCATACAGGGATCGCCATTAGCCAATCCGATCGCATAGATTTGAAAACGAGTGACACTCTTTTAAATACGATTGGCTCCCGGTCGTGATGACAAATACGGTGGGAGTGGTCTAATTTCTGACAAGTATCAACGTTACACGTCCATGCTTAAATCTGAAATGGTGCGGTCGGGTAAATAAATAGTACAATGCGTCGTAGTTCACATGAATTGTATTTGTCACCCTATAGTGTTATGATATCGATATTTTCACCATCACTATATTAGTTGTGTTAGCTATACTACAGCCAGTATGTTGACCGGATACCTGAGAAAAGGAAGTAAATCTACCAGGCTGAAGATGGCACTCATGCTCTTAGTATTGAGTTGTCAATTCGTCCATGTTCTCAGCGAAAAAGTGAGTTGTTAATGATATACCTATACTCGATATACTACTGTATAAATATATTGTTAAACAGTTTGTGTGTAGCCTACCAGAGTTTGATGAGAGTCTGTAGCCTACATGAGTCTGATACAATCCCCTGGCCCTGTAGTCTTCCTCTGCTCTGACTGTTGTGGAGAGCACTGAGACCAGCCTGGATGATGAGGATGCGCACCACATGGAGGAAGAGAGCGATCCTGAGGATTTGGATGTGTTCCGTCCCACGGATCAGTGGCAGTCTCTCAAACCAGGTGATTGTTTGTTTGTTTTTTAAGTATTAATGCACAGGTGTCTCATGAAGTACACACAGTAGTAATACATGTATTTTATTAGGATCCCCCTTAGCGACTGTTAAAGCAGCAGCTACTCTTCCTGGGGTCCAGACAACATAAAACATGACATAATACAGAACATTTAATAGACAAGTACAGCACAAGGACAGAACTACATACATTTAAAATAAGAATGCACACATTCATATATTTATGCCTTAGCATTCCATGCACCATGTACTCAGTATAGCAGAAATACTGCAGCCATTTATTTTCCCATATATTGCAATCCTTTACTCTACTGTTACAATTGCTTTGTCTAAGCAGGTCCTGATATCCTAATCTCACAGCACCAGCTGTTCTGTAAACACCAGAGAGAATCTCACAACATCATGAACCATCCGTGTCCTTGGTTCTTCCGTTTGGTGTCAATAATAATATGAATAATCATGTGATTCATAAATGCCACTGAATGCAAGTGCAACACACAGAAACAAGAAACGGCATGGAGTATTAATGTGTATGGCAGAATCAAAAGTATTCACTGTACAATATTGTTATCACTCAGGCCAGGCAGTCCCAAGGGGCTCTCACGTAAGGCTCAACCTCCAGACAAGACAGAGGGAGGTCAAACTTGGGGAACATCAGATTCTCAAATACCAGATCGATGGACAAAGGTAAGGATCCTGTTGAAATGTTTCTGTCAGTTTGAAACACTGTAGAACATTTTTGCCATGTAGCTATTATACAGTAGAGGGCCATATTATCTTTGCTTGAGATTACATCAGACTACCCACAGGTGTTTTCTCTGAGTCAGACAGGGGAAGGAGAACACACCAGGCCCATCCTTCAATGCTGAGGAGCTGAAGAAGGCTCTGAAAAATATAAAAGAAGGAGTGGATCCCGAAACTAGTGACAAAGAAAAAGAAGAGAAGGTTTGGCCTGATTTGATGTGTCTGTAGTCTCTGTTCACGGCGGAGACACGCGGCTGTGAAAAGAGATGGGATCACCGAGGCATTCGTCTGTCTTTGATTTCCTTCTCGGTTGGCAAACTATTACTTATGGTTCTAGTGTGTTTCCCTGTGTGTTTAGGAGGCTCTCAGAGCCCAGTTTCGTCCCATGGAGGAGCTGAAAAGAGACATGGCCAAACTGGACATGCTGATGGAGTCAGACTTCCAGGTTATTAGCAGACTGATGTCCCAATTCAACAGCTCAAACACCACTGTGGAGGAGAAGATAAAAGCTTTACATGACCTAGAGTACCTTGTTCATCAGGTGAGCAACGAGATACTAATGAGGTGGGACGCAACGAGATACAGTGGCTTCGGAAAGTTTTCAGACCCCTTTACTTTTTCCACATTTGTTGCATTACCACCTTATTCTAAAATTGATTGAATTCCCCCATAATGCCACTGAATGCAAGTGCAACACACAGAAACAAGAAACGGCATGGAGTATTAATGTGTATGGCAGAATCAAAAGTATTCACTGTACAATATTGTTATCACTCAGGCCAGGCAGTCCCAAGGGGCTCTCACGTAAGGCTCAACCTCCAGACAAGACAGAGGGAGGTCAAACTTGGGGAACATCAGATTCTCAAATACCACCCCTCAATCTACACACAATACCCCATAATGACAAAGGTTAAAGTTTTTGAAATTTTAGAAAATGTATTTAAAAAAATTTAACTATAACATTTACATAATTATTCAGACCCTTTACTCAGTACTTAATTGAAGCACCTTTGGCAGCGATTACAGCTTCGAGTCTTCTTGGGTATGAAGCTACTAGCTTGGCACACCTGTATTTGGGGAGTTTCTCCCATTCCTCTCTGCAGAGCCTCTCAAGCTCTGTCAGGTTGGATGGGAAGCGTCGCTGCACAGCTATTTTCAGATCTCCAGAGATGTTTGATCCGGTTCAAGTCCGGGCTCTGGCTGGGCCACTCAAGAACATTCAGAAACCTGTACCAAAGCCACTCCTGCATTGTCTTGGCTGTGTGCTTAGGGTCATTGTCCTATTGTTTGGTGAACCTTCACCCTAGTCTGAGGTCCTGAGCGCTCTGGAGCAGGTTTTCATCAAGGATCTCTATGTACTCTGCGCTGTTCATCTTTCCCTCGATCCTGACTAGTCTCCCAGTTCCTGCCACTGAAAACATCCCTACAGCATGATGCTGCCACCACCATGCTTCACTGTAGAGATGGTGCCAGGTTTCTTCCAGACGTCATGCTTGGCATTCAGGCCAAAGAGTTACATCTTGATTTCATCAGACCAGAGAATCTTCTTTCTCTTGGACTGAGAGTCCTTTAGATGCCTTTTGGCAAACTCCAAGCGGGCTGTCACTGAGGAGTGGCTTCTGTCTGGCCACTCTACCATAAAGGCCTGATTGGCGGAGTGCTGCAGAGATGGTTGTCCTTCTGGAAGGTTCTCCAATCTCCACAGAGGAGCTTTGTCAGAGTGATCAGTGGGTTCTTGGTCACCTCCCTGACCAAGGCCCTTCTCTCCCGATTGCTAAGTTTGGCCGGGCGGCCAGCTCTAGAAAGCGTCTTGGTGGTTCAAAACTGTTTCCATTTAAGAATGACGGAGGCCACTGTGTTCTTGGGGACCTTCAATGCTGCAGAAATGTTTTGGTAACCTTCACCAGATCTGTGCTTCAACACAATCCTGTCTCGGAGCTCTACAGACGATTCCTTCGACCTCATGGCTTGGTTTTTGCTCTGACGTGCACTGTCAACTGTGAGACCTTATCTAGACAGGTATGTGCCTTTCCAAATCATGTCCGTTCAATTGAATTTACCACAGGTGGACTCCAATCAAGTTGTAGAAACCTCTCAAGGATGATCAGTGGAAACAGGATGCACCTGAGCTCAATTTTAACTCTCATAGCAATGGGTCTGAATACTTATGTAAATAAGGTATTTCTGTTTTTTATTTTTAATATGTTTTTGAAAATGTCTTAACCTGTTTTCACATTGTCATTATGGAGTGTTGTGTGTAGATTGAGGAAAACAAATAATTTAATTCATTTTTGGAATAAGGCTATAATGTAACAAAGTGGAGAAAGGGAAGGGGTCTGAATATACTAATGGTTTGGAAGTATAAATTGTTGAGACAATAAAAGATGCAAAAATGATTTTACATGTTTTTTTTGTTTTAATTTGATTGTAGAAATAACATTATAATTCGTTTCCTTGTTATCTGTGTTGTCAGGTGGACAATGCCCAGAACTTGGCATCTAGGGGAGGATTGAAGCTTGTGGTTGATGCTTTGAACAGCACAGACTATCGCCTTCAGGAGAGTGCTGCTTTTGTCTTGGGGTCAGCTCTGTCAAGGTATAGCAGTCTCTATTAACCCATACCAACAGTCTAATTGTAAATACCAGCCAAAAGACAGCATGTTTGTATTTGTGTGTGCGCCAGTAACATTATCATTGATTATGTTCTTCCTAGTAACCCGGTGGTGCAGGTGGAGGCAGTTGAAAGTGGTACCCTGCAGAAGCTGTTAATGTTACTCGCCACTCCACGACCCATGTCTGTTAAAAAGAAGGCAAGTCTTGTTCCCACATAATCAAATCTATTCGTTAGTACTCTGATTGTAATTGTAGCACAGTTAATTATCCAGTAGGAGACTCTCTTTCCATTTTAAAACTACAGTGAAGTTTTACAGTTAGCACACTATTTTGCATAATTCTCTACCTGGCACATTACTGATGCTAATGTTTGTCTGTATACAGGCGTTGTTTGCTGTGGCCTCTTTGCTACGTCACTTCCCCTTTGCCCAAAGCCACTTCCTGAAGCTGGGTGGGCTGCAGGTGTTGGGGGATCTTTTCCGAGCTTCCGAAGGCGTGGCTCTCCGTGTGAGGATTGTAACCATACTCTATGACATGATCAATGAGAAGGTGAGTGGTGCTCTTATGAAAACCTTGCCTATAAATGCAAGTCTAGTCATATGAAATCAAATGATGTGAATGGCACATTCTCTATTCTAGGAGCTGATCTCTCAGACTGGACTGGACCCCATTCCAGATGCTTCTCACAACGAGCGTTTGCAGCAGTACGCACAGGTCTCCCTCATGCCACTGTTGGCAGAGCAGGGCTGGTGCAGCCTGGTGCCTGAACTGTTGGCCTCCCCAGAGCACGACTGGAAGGAGAAGGCCCTGAGAACTATCCTGGCCATGATGCCTCACTGCCAGACTCAGTATCGGCAGGACTACACCCTGTCTTCCTCCCTCCGCACCCTACAGGAGCAGTACCAGGAACTGGTGCTCTCAGAGCAGGCCCTCGGAGACGAGGATGGGTACTTTGGGGAGATCCTGGTTCTGTTGGAGACAGTGCTGCTGAAACTGAAGTGAGCATAGGGCTGGGTGGAAAAACCCCATCAAAGGACAATAAAAACAAGTCTGCAGTTCTGTAATGTAACATTTTTAATATGAGACTGTGTAATATGATCACACATCTGCAAATCAGAAGGTTGCCTTTTTCAGTTGCTGCCTCAGAGGGCTTAGCCTTCCTTACAGCTTTTTTTTTCTGCATCTGTGATGCCTCATGCTTTGGCTTGTCTCAAAATAAGGCTCTCCAGTCCTCCCTGAGGAATACATTTAGCTGGGCTAAATTACATTATTTTCCCTTATATGACATGTTTCTTATTCAGTGTGCTCTATCGATCTTCTTGTTGGATTGCCCACTAATGTGAGACTGGTGCGCCTGTGGGTGGCGGGTAGAGCATTGGGTTAGTAACCGAAAGGTTGCTAGTTCGAATCCCCGAGCCGACTAGGTGAAAAAGCTGTCGATCTGCCCTTGAGCAAGGCACTTAACCCTAATTTCTACAGGGTTGGCTGATCACAGGCCGTGACCCTACTCTCTGCAGGTGTCTCAGGGGGAGTGGGATATGCAACAAAAACATTTCCATTTCACACCACACACTTTTATAAGTTACGTACTTGTACATGTGTGAAACAGGACAATTATAAGCACCCCCTATTTATCCTGCTGCTAACAATAATGAAATCAGAACTATATTGAACAAAAATATAAACGCAACAATTAATGATTTTACTGAGTTACAGTTCATAAAAGGAAATCAGTCAATTTAAGAAAATAAATTGGGCCCTAATCTAGGGATTTCACATGACTGGGCAGGGACGCAGCCTTGAGAGGGCATAGGCCCACCCATTTGGGAGCCAGGCTAATCCACTGGGGAGCCAGGCCCAGCCAATCAGAATGAGTTTTTCAACACAAAAGGGATTTATTACAGACAGAAATACTTTGTCTGTTTCATCAGCTGTCCGAGTGGCTGGTCTCAGACGATCCTGCAGGTGAAGAAGACGGATGTGGAGATCCTGGTTACACGTGGTCTGCGGTTGTGTGGCCAAATTCTCTAAAATGAAGTTGGAGATGGCTTAAATTAACATTAAATTCTCTGGCAACAGCTCTGGTGGACATTCCTGCAGTCAGCATGCCAACTGCACGCTCCCTCAACTTGAGACATCTGTGGCATTGTGTTGTGTGACAACTGCAGATTTTAGAGTGCCCTTTTATTGTCCCTAGCACAAAGTGCACCTGTGTAATGATGCTGTTTAATCAGCTTCTTGACATGCCTCACCTGTAAAGTGGATGGATTATTTTGGCAAAGGAGAAATGCTCACTAACAGGAATGTAAACAAATGTGTGTGCAAAATTGGAGAGAAATACGCTTTGAGTGTGTATGGAACATTTCTGGGATCTTTTATTTCAGCTCATGAAACATAAATGCAACATGTAAAGTGGTGGTCCCATATTTTTGTTCAATATACTTCCATAATATTCTATTAGCTTTCATAAGAGAAGAGACTACATTTTCATGCTTCATAATTTTATTAGTCTACAGATTTCGAAAGCTGATGTCCAGTGATACTACTCCTCTGAATCATTCCGGCAGGACAGGTGTCCAGAGAGACTTCTTGTTATGCCTCACACACTCCTCCATGCTTGACCAGGACTTGCTTGTGTTTAAGCCTGTGAAAAAGAGGGCTTCTGTTAACAACTTAAAATGGAAGGTTCAAATATGGCACCTTCAATTCAAAAGGGCATGATTGAATGTAAAATGCTGGACAGAAACCTCAAGGATTGTTGAGTATAATATTGAGTCTACTTCTCTCAAATACACACTTTATTCTAATAATGTCAGATGTCTTTTATTTTAAACTTTTTGGGGGTGCAGATCAGCTTTATATTGCAGATTGTAGCTTCCATCAATGTAATTGTCTGTATCATTTCCAATCCTCCATACACACACATATATATAGTTGAAGTCAGAAGTTGACAAACACCTTAGCCAAATACATTTAAACTCAGTTTTTCACAATTCCCAACATTTAATCCAAGTAAAGAATTCCCTGTTTTAGGTCAGTTAGGATCACCACTTTATTTTAATAATGTGAAATGTCAAAATAATAGTCGAGAGTGATTTATTTCAGCTTATATTTCTTTCATCACATTCCCAGTGGGTCAGAAGTTTACATACACTCAATTAGTATTTGGTAGCATTGCCTTTAAATTGTTTAACTTGGGTCAAATGTTTCGGGTAGCCTTCCACAAGCTTTCCCACAATAAGTTGGGTGAATTTTGGCCCATTCTTCCTGACAGAGCTGGTGTAACTGGATCAGGTTTATAGGCCTCCTTGCTCACACAGGCTTTTTAGTTCTGCCCTCAAACTTTCTATACGATTGAGGTCAGGGCTTTTGATGGCCACTCCAATACCTTGACTTTGTTGTCCTTAAGCCATTTTGCCACAACTTTGGAAGTATGCTTGGGGTCATTGTCCATTTGGAAGACCCATTTCCAACCAAGCTTTAACTTCATGACTGATGTTGCTTCAATATATCCACATAATGTTTGTTCCTCATGAAGCCATCTATTTTGTGAAGTGCACCAGTCCCTCCTGCAGCAAAGCACCACCACAACATGATGCTGCCACCCCCGTGCTTCACGGTTGGGATGGTGTTCTTCGGCTTGCAAGCATCCCCCTTTTTCCTCCAAACATAATGATGGTCATTATGACCAAACAGTTCTATTTTTGTTTCATCAGACCAGAGGACATTTCTCCAAAAAGTATGATCTTTGTCCCCATTTGCAGTTGCAAACCATAGTCTGGCTTTTTTTATGGTGGTTTTGGAGCAGTGGCTTCTTCCTTGCTGAGCGGCCTTTCAGGTTATGTCGATATAGGACTCGTTTTGCTGTTGATATAGATACTTTTGTACCCGTTTCCTCCAGCATCTTCACAAGGTCCTTTGCTGTTGTTCTGGGATTGATTTGCACTTTTCGCACCAAAGTACCTTCAACTCTAGGAGACAGAACGCGTCTCCTTCCTGAGCGGTATGACGGCTGCGTGGTCCTATGGTGTTTATACTTGCTATTGTACTATTGTTTGTACAGATGAACGTGGTACCTTAAGGCGTTTGGAAATTGCTCCCAAGGATGAACCAGACTTGTGGAGGTCTACAATTTTTTTCTGAAGTCTTGGCTGATTTCTTTTGATTTTCCCATGATGTCAAGCGAAGAGGCACTGAGGTTGAAGGTAGGCCTTGAAATACATCCACAGGTACACCTCCAATTGACTCAAATTATGTCAATTAGCCTAACAGAAGCTTCTAAAGCCATAACATCATTTTCAGGAATTTTCCAAGCTGTTTAAAGGCACAGTCAACTTAGTGTATTTAAACTTCTGACCCACTGGAATTGTGATACAGTGAATTATAAGTGAAATAACCTGTCTGTAAACAATTGTTGGAAAAATGACTTGTGCCATGCACAAAGTAGATGTCCTAACCGACTTGCCAAAACTATAGTTTGTTAACAAGAAATTTGTGTAGTGGTTGAAAAACGAGTTTTAATGACTCCAACCTAAGTGTATGTAAACTTCCGACTTCAACTGTATATTATTATTTTCCACCATCCCTCCCCTAATTGGAGTAAACTTATGAACAACACTTCGGCTTCTACTTCCAGCTTAAACATACTATATACATTTTACAGACACAATCTATTTTACAATAGTTATCTTTTGTTTGGTATTACTCCTATCCTTCCGCTACCCTCAACCCCTCCCATCTATTTTTGAAGAACATCCTGTTTGATTTCTATTTGAAATGTCTTAACTAATAATGTCTAAGTTATTTGTTTACTGTTTATTTAAGCGTGGTTGATATGAATAAATGTATCGGGTATAAAGCATGATCTGCCTTTAACTGAAAAATGTTTTAATCTTTAACAAACCCTGCTAAATTTCTAGCCACAGTCAATAGGTAAGATTTGTGCGTCAGTGGAACTTCCCTTTCCTGATGATGCAACTGTTTCTAGAACATGGTCACGTAAAGTTACCTCACCGAAACTGGGGTAAGGTTTGGAGGTCCGTATCATTGATTCTAGGTGCATCTAGCACCTGCTTCATCATCTTATTTTCTCAGACTTCTGGGGAATGTTTTTCTTATTGACATATTGCCTAACTCTTCTGTGTGGTCTGGCCTCACTTTGCCAGTGTTTGCTAGTGATTGAAATGGCCTAAAAGACAGCATCAATCATCTATATTATATAGGGAATAATTTTCTCTGAAACTTTATTTACGGGCAGTTAAATAACCTCACCCTTGTGCTTTATACTTACATTACAGCACATAGTAGGATAGGTATAATAGGAATAATACTCTATTTACACAAGGTAAATAACCCATGTGTTTTATACTTACTTGTTCTCACGACACAGCACACACTCGGTGGTGTATGTGTTGCCATCGCTCCCACACACAGGATCAAACTCTCTGGAGCACATGCCGCCTTCATACACCTCACACTGAGGCTGTTTTAGGCAGGGGAAGAGCAGTCCTTACTATTATAGTTATTTTGACATACACATCCTCATAAAAAGTATTGTAATGTCCTTGTTTCCATAGAATAACTATTTCCTAATGTATCTCACCTCTCTGGGCTGTGGGTGTCTTTCTTCATCCATGGCAAAAACTGTACAAAACATGAAAAGAAAAGGGTATTCACTTTTTCCTTGATGTGATTCACAATATTCAGTGTGGGGGAAAAGGTTGGTGGAATGTTGCTCAGCAACTGTCTGAAAAGTATGCCTTCTTTTATTATTGGCCTTTGAAACAAGATCACATTCCACTTCTTTAAATACCTTATTGTTTTCCAGATGAAATGACTGTCCCTTGTTGAATTTACTCAATGTGTTATCTTTAGCTCTATGATGACACAGCCAGTGAGATACATACCAGTAACACCAATGTCAAGGTATCTATCTTGGAAATAACTTTTATCTTGGTATTAATGGCATGGGGTCTAAGACTGTTGTCCATATTCTCTCACCAGTGTCCTGTGACACTGGGGGACATGCATATAATTAGGAATTACAATAATTATTCATAGGAATTTAATAGGATCATGGCTCCCCACACGATGAGCTCTCTCAGAGTCAGCTTCATAGAAGTGCCTTGGTAGACAAAATGATATCACCTGACATTCCTTTCTTGGTGCAACTCTGACGTTCCATTTGTGTGGGCTCTTACAACTGGGTAGTCTATCCTAAACGTAGGTATCCTAAACGTAGATAACCTAAGCTGTCACCACTTCCTTATAGGCTACTCTTCATTCTTAAATCTGAAAGCGTGTAACCAATTCAACTAGCATCGCTCACAGTGAAGAGTTGTCTGATTATTCCCAAAACCTCATTGATCTAAGTACAGAATAAGGTGAAATGTTCAATGTTAAAATATCAAGCAATATTTTTACATGTATGTCAAAACAGCTCATAAGTGCTTTTGGTTATGGCAATAGTACTCACCAGAGAGAGAGAGGAGCACGATAGCACAGAGCAGTATTGTCATCTTCATAGTCTCTGTGAAGGTATGGCTTGGAGTTGTGAGTCTGTAGGTTTGTGTTTCCTTTGCCATCTAGCCTGCCTTTTTATATGGTGCTTTTGGGACTTGACCTGTCAGTTAAATACCACTCCTCCCACCTCTCCATCTCTCCTCCCAGCTGGTTTGTTTGTTATTGCCACTGAGTTTTTGTCACATAGCAGTGTGTTGGCTAGCAGGGGCCAATGGTGATGTGTTCCAATGTATTCTGTTGCTTCCTCATTCAGCATGGTCATCATAACTAACACAGATCTGGATCGTGGGCCCACAAGATAAAACTAACAATAAGTACTGCAGTTTTATGTTCTTGTGTACATGTTCTGCTTTCATTTGCTCAATACTTATTTAATAAATCTCTGCAACAAAACAAACACAGTACATATCTTCCCTTTTTCAATTCACATTGTCAGAATAAGATGTACTTATTTCTAAATAAGTATTTTTCTATTGTGTCTGTATAGGAATAAAAAAGAGACAAACCATTATTTTTCAGGCAAACCCCAGTTTCACTACACAGCTCCCAAAGTGAGTGACTGTTCATTGGTAGAAAATGAGTGGAATGACTGGAAAAAGTTGAACTTGGTTTCTAAAGAGGTCAATTGTGCTTTGAGACCGTAACAATGCAGGATATCAGTCATCCTTTGTCTTTGTCAATGTAATTTGTAGTCTCTAAATGAAAACGTGCATCCACAAATTACTCAGAAAGATAACCAAGTCACACAGTACACCTTGTTCATTCTCAATTGAATAATTGCTCAAGAAGATAATCCGGTATATTTTAGAATGAATGGAAGTATCAGAGTAGTATGTAGCTAGGCTACTAATTTCTAAGGCATCTTTACAGCAGGTCATATGCTGCAAGCTCTGTCTGAGTTGAATCTTTTTTCCTCCATTTTCAGATGACTTTGAGGGCAGGCGTTAAACATGGATAAAACTATCATTTTGATTTCATGGATGGTCAGTCCTTGCATCCATAGCCCCGTCTATGAATTTGAAATTGATACTATTCTCTAGGCCCGTCCCTCTGCTTTTTACTAAAACAGAGGCAGGTGACCACTTTGTTATTGTTTCAATTAAAGGTAGACTCAGCGATATGACGTAGACGCAGAAAGTAAACAGCATAGTGGATCAGTTTACGCATCAACTAAGAGTGTTGAAGTGTGAGGCTCAACTTCTTCCGTTTTGTTTGCAATACATGTATCTCTGCCATTTTTAAAGTCATGCAACCCTCCGTCCTTGGCTTGAACTAAATAAGTATTTTTGACACACCTATGTTAGAATTTAGAGATCACAACATTAGTGTTATAAGCAGTTTTAGGAGGACATGTAATTACTTTCAGAACCACCAAAAAGTTACTTTTTCAAATCCTACAGGTACAGGTAAGATGTTCTGATTTCTATATAGTATCAGAAAGAGCAGATTCTGAGGTTTCCAACACATTTACCTTTGCCGAATAACTCTCAAAATTGAAGATATGAACTCTATTTCAAAATATCACTTTTTTCCAAGAATAACCACTGGTCCTTTATGTTCAACACAGTGAGCATGCAGCAATAGATCATCTACAGCAGTGGTTCCCAAACATTTATAGTCCCATACCCCTTCAAACATTCAACCTCCAGCTGCGTACCCCATCTAGCACTAGGGTCAGCGTACTCTCAAATGTTGTTTTTTGCCATCAATGTAAGCCTTCCACACACACACTATACGATACATTTATTGAACATAAGAATGAGTGTGAGTTATTGTCACAACCTGGCTCGTGGGAAGTGACAAAGTGCTCTTATAGTACCAGGGCACAAATAATAATAATAATCAATAATTCTGCTCTTTATTTAACCATCTTACATATAAAACCTTATTTGTTCTTAAAAAATGGTGAATAACTCACCACAGGTTAATGAGAAGGGTGTGCTTGAAAGAATGAACATAACTCTGCAGTGTTGAGTTGTATTGGAGAGTCTCAGTGTTAAATAATTTTCCACACAGTCTGTGCCTGTATTTAGTTTCATGCTAGTGAGGGCTGAGAATCCACTCTCACATAGGTACGTGGTTGCAAAGGGCATCAGTGTCTTAACAGCGCAATTTGCCAAAGCAGGATACTCTGAGCGCAGCACTATCCAGAAATCTGGCAGTGGCTTTTGATTAAATTAAATTTTCACAGAACCGCTTGTTGCAATTTCGATGAGGCTCTCTTGTTCAGATATCGGTAAGTGGACTGGAGGCAGGGCATGAAAGGGATAACGAATCCATTTTTTTGTGTCATCTGTTTCGGGAAAGTACCTGTGTAATTGCGCACCCAACTTACTCAGGTGCTTCGCTAAATCACATATGATATTGTCCGTAAGCTTGAGTGTAATGCTCATCGGAAGGAGACCAAGGTGCAGTGTGGTACATGTTCATTCTTCTTTATTAAAAAACCCTAACACCAAACAAAACAACAACGAACGTAACGTCTTAAAGGCTACACAGAGCTAACAAAAACAACATCCCACAACATAAAGTGGCAAAACAGGCTGCCTAAGTATGATTCCCAATCAGAGACAACAATAGACAGCTGTCTCTGATTGAGAACCATACCCTGCCAAAACATAGAATCACAAATCATAGAAATAAAGAACATAGAATGCCCACCCCAAATCACACCCTGACCAAACCAAATAGAGACATAAAAAGGCTCTCTAAGGTCAGGGCGTGACATTGAGTTCATTTGCACACAAAAAAATCATACAATGATGGAAAGACATGTTTGTTGTCCTTGTTAATGCAGTCAGAGAAGAGCTCCAACTTCTGAATCATAGCCTCAACTTTGTCCCGCATATTGAATATAGTTGCGGAGAGTCCCTGTAATCCTAAATTCAGATCATTCAGGTGAGAAAAAACATCCCCCAGATAGGCCAGTCGTGTAAGAAACTCATCATCATGCAAGCGAATAGGTCAGACAAGTGAAAATTATGGTCAGTAAAGAAAACTTGAAGCTCGTCTCTCAATTCAAAAAAACGTGTCAATACTTTGCCCCTTGTTGTCAAAGTGTTACATGGTCGCTGCCCATATCATTTCATAGTGCAGAAAATATACGAGAGTTCAGGGGCCTTGCTTTAACAAAGTTAACCATTTTCACTGTAGTGTCCAACACGTCTTTCAAGCTGTCAGGCATTGCCTTGGCAGCAAGAGTCTCTCGGTGGATGCTGCAGTGTACCCAAGTGGTGTTGGGAGCAACTGCTTGTACGTGCGTTACCACTCCACTATGTCTCCCTGTCATGGCTTTTGCGCCATCCGTACAGATACCAACATGAGCAGCAGCTACGTTTGACTACATACGGACCGTAGGTGGAATTCCCGCAAGACGTAACGGTTAATGTGATTGGATGTTAATTATTTGACTAGACTACCTGTATTTGACATTGTGTTGTTATTTTGCCGAACACTAGACGGTTCAATTTTAATTTTGGCAGTGAAACGAGGCTACTCAGGCGAGAAACAAAACTAACCCAAATGTATAGCCCCGTTGGAAAATATAAATGGACTGTTTGAAAATGTGAAGGATTTCTTTTTTACAAAAACAATTAACATTTTAGATTTTTTTAAATTTGACTGTTACTTTGATTTTGGCCCCGCCTTTTGTTAAGGGGCACATTATTCCATTTCTGTTAGTCACATGTCTGTGGAACTTCTTCAGTTTATGTCTCACTTGTTGAATCTTGTTATGTTCATACAAATATTTACACATGTTAAATTTGCTGAAAATAAAGGCAGTTGACAGTGAGATAAAACATTTTTGTTGCTGAGTTTATTTTGTGTATTTATTGGACTGTTAGAATGTTGCAGTCAAAATGGCTGCCTATTGATATAGTAAGGGGGGTAGCAAGGCCATGGCTACAGTCCAAATTCAAAGTTGACAGCCCTCGGCCCAAAACCCTCAGCCCTTGAATGATGTTTTACACCATCACATCCGACTCCGAGTGTACCTTAAATGTGTGTGATCGGAGAAACAAAGGCCTTGGTGGAAATCTTGATTAAAAACAACCAACCTAAAGCTATGAATGTACATAGCTAGCTAGCACTCCTTTCAGGTAGCTAGCTAGCTACATTCACCCATAGTTGGCTAGCTAGTTTTATAGTTTGGTCATTTATTCTAATAAATTTGAAGCTAGCTAGGTTTTATAGGTTCCTCACTACCAGACTAAGCCAATTTGGCAATGCTAAAATCAATATCATCTTTATATATTTTTTATTAACCCTTGTGTAGTTTTTCATTCTGTATACTCCCCTTGTCCTAACGGTCAAAAATGACCCGCCTTCACTAAACCTCTAAAATAAAGCAGCTTAATTGAATTTTAAACCCCAAATCTATTTTGCATGAAGAAACAACCTGTCATTCATCACAAACGTTGTGAATATCTGGTTTTCCCTCTGCACAATGGAGAAAGACTGCATTTAATCAGTGGACACCCCTCGTTTTTATTACAACACACCTGTTATAATTGTTTACTTTACTAAGGTAGAGGTGTATTATTATTATTATTATTGCTAAAGCTACTGTAGAGGTATAAACATAATTTTTCTAGCAAGCGATAGCACTTGTATAGCCTACGAAAGTAACAGAAATGTGCAGAAAGTAGTTTTGAATGTATTTTATTGAAGGGAAACAATAACAGTCTTGAACTTTTTGGCAACATAGTGATATATTCTTATATACTGTACAATGAGGAATTCAACTACAAAATACTAGTTTTCTCCCATTCTTTGAACCATTGCCCCCACCCACAAGGTGTATAAACAACAACAATAATAAGAATAAAATAAGATAATAGATACAAAACTAAAACGTGAAGAACATAAATCAATCAACTCTAATTAGCACATGTAGGACAGTGTGCAAGTGTGTATGCATGGACTTTGCAGATGTATTTCTCACATGTGCAGCACACAGTATTTGTTTTACAGTCCTTCTTTGGGGGGCAGAATTGGCATCTCCTCCTCTTGCCTGCCCCAGCTGCAGCCTCAGGTGGATCAGGACAAGATTCAGCAGATTCTCTGCTGTTAAACATAGTGGTGGGTCATTTTTTACCCTTAATTAAACTCTTAAGACAACACAAGGGTTAAGCTAGCTTCACAATTTTGTCTGACATGCCGAAAATGCAGCCGTCATATACTTCAGCCACCGGAGTATGAGTACAGTTTGCATTGAATTGTGGGTCATATCAACCCCACAAGTGATCATGGTTCTTCACTCGCTACCTCAAGCTGAATCGAGAGCCGAGGGGGTAACGTTAGTGAAATGGACCTCCACTTAAGATGGCAATCAAACTGCATCCGGCTAGTGCAAGGGCTGAGGGGTTAAAAATGACATGTTTGGACTGCAGCCTCAGTCTCATTCCCCTGCTCAGACATTGCATGCATCAACCAATGGTTGTGTGCCACGTTATCGACTGTGTCTTCTTGTTATGCCTCAAACACTCCTCCATGCTTGACCAGGACATGCTTACAGTTGAGCCTGTGAAAAATACATGGAATGTGGCACCTTCAATTCAAAAGAGCATGATTGAATGTAAAATGCTTAACAGAAACCTCAAGGATTAATGAGCGTAATACTGAGTCTACACTCTTTCTCTTATTAAATTACAAGATTTATCTAATGATTTTATGTTTTTTAACGAATGATGATGTCTATAAGTTATTTGTTTACTGTTTATTTAAGCATGGTTGATCAGAATAAATGTATCGGTTAAAGGACCGCTCATGATGTGTCTCTATCCCAAAATATGTTTTCATTTTTTTAATCACCCTACCGAATTTCTAGCCACAGTCAAAACATAAGATAGATATGTGCGTCAGTGGCACATTTGTGCATCAGTGGTCCCTTTGGTGATAGGGAAAATGTTTCTAGAACATGGTCACGTAAAGTTACCTCACCGAAACTGGGGTAAGGTTTGGAGGTCCGTATCATTGATTCTAGGTGCATCTAGCACCTGCTTCATCATCTTATTTTCTCAGACTTCTGGGGAATGTTTTTCTTATTGACATATTGCCTAACCTTTCTGTGTGGTCTGGCCTCACTTTGCCAGTGTTTGCTAGTGATTGAAATAGCCTAAAAGACAGCATCAATCATCTATATTATATAGGGAATAATTCTCTCCGAAGCTTTATTTACTGCAGGTAAATAACCTCACCCTTGTGCTTTATACTTACATTACAGCACATAGTAGGATAGGTATAAAAAGAATAATACTCTCTCAGAAACCCTATTTACACAAGGTAAATAACCCATGTGTTTTATACTTACTTGTTCTCTCTGGAGCACATGCCACCTTCATACACCTCACACTGAGCCCATTTTAGGGAGGGGAGGAGCAGTCATTACTACTCTCATAATTATGACTTATATACTGTATCTCATAATAATGTCTTACTATCTCATTATTATGACTTACATATCTGTATGAGCTCCATTCAAGACTATCCTATCAACCTGATCTGATGAACTATAATATCCTATGTTTCTCTGAGTTGTGGCTGAACAAGAACATGGTAAATATAAATCTAGCTGGTTTTTCTTTACATCGGCAGCACAGAACGGCAGAGTTGGTAAAGCTCAAGGGAGGGTGTGTGTGTATTTGTATTTGTATTTATGATGGATTACTATTAGCTGCTGTGGTCCAGCAGAATTAAGGCAGTTTATACAATTTTAAAAACATTACAATACATTCACATATTTCACAACACACTATGTGCCCTCAGGCCCCTACTCCACCACTAGAACATACTGTATCTACAGTACAGTACTAAATCCATGTGTATGTATAGTGCGTCTGTTATCGTGTGTGTGTGTTTGTGTTTGTGTGTGTGTATGCATGAGTCTGTGCCAATGTTTGTGTTGCTTCACAGTCCCCGCTGTTCCATAAGGTGTTTTTTAATCTGTTTTTGAAATCTAATTTACCTGCTTGTGTCAGTTACTTGATGTGGAATAGAGTTCCATGTAGTCATTGCTCTATGTAGTACTGTGTGCCTCCCATAGTCTGTTCTGGACTTGGGGACTGTGAAGAGACCTCTTGTGGGATGTCTTGTGGGGTATGCATGGGTGTCCGAGCTGTGTGCAAGTAGTTTAGACAGACAGGTCGGTGCATTCAACATGTCAATACCTCTCATAAATAAAAGTAGTGATGAAGTCAATTTCTCCTCCACTTTCACCCAGGAGAGATTGACATGCATATTATTAATATTAGCTCTCTGTGTACATCCAAGGGCCAGCTGTGCTGCCATGTTCTGAGCCAATTGCAATTTTCCTAAGTTATTTTTTGTAGCACCTGACCACACAACTGAACAGTAGTCAAGGTGCGACAAAACTAGGGCCTGTAGGACCTGCCTTGTTGATAGTGTTGTTATAAAAGCAGAGCATTGCTTTATTATAGACATACTTCTCCCCATCTTAGCTACTACTGCATCAATATGTTTTGACCATGACAGTATACAATCTAGGGTTACTCCAAGCATTTTAGTCATCTCAACTTGCTCAATTTCCACAATATTTTTTACATGATTTAGTTGAGGTTTAGGGTTTAGTGACTGTTTTCTTACAAATACAATGCTTTAAGTTTTAGAAATATTTAGTGCTAATGTCACGACTTACGCCGAAGTCGGTCCCTCTCCTTGTTCGGGCGGCGTTCGGCGGTCGACGTCACTGGTCTTCTAGCCATCACCGCTCCACCTTTCATTTTCCATTTGTTTTGTCTTGTTTTCCCGCACACCTGGTTCACATTCCCTCATCAGACTAAATGTATATTACCCTTTGTTTCCCCCATGTCTGTGTGTGGAATTGTTCTTTGTGTAGTTTGTTACGCTACAGGCTGGCTTGCGCTAGGTTTGTTTCAAACCTAGGTTTGTTTGTTTTGTTTAATCCGGTTCATGTTACCGTGGTTGTGCTTTGTGCTGCCTCGCCTGTGCCTTTGGGCCAGGGTGTATATTAAAGTTCTCCTGTTATCACCCATCTTTGCTGTCCTGCGCCTGACTTCCCGGCAACCAGTCACTCACCCCGTTACAGAATTCCACACCCATCAATGTAGTCAGCAGAAGCGGGTGCCCCCTTTGTGGGGGTAGAGAAGCACGTCCGGGAGCACGCGGCGATGCTTCACCATCTCGGAGCTGTCATGGACCGCGTCGTCCAGACTATGGACCACTGGGAGAGACAGGGAGTCCCTCCAGCGCCTCCACCACCACAACAGGGGTCTCCACTACTCGCCTCCCCTGCACCCGGTCGCAGTGGGATTCGTCTCGCCTTTCCCAGGGAGTTTGATGGGACGGCGGCACGCTGCCAGGGGTTCCTGCTCCAGCTGGACCTGTATCTGGGGACCGTCCACCCGGCTCCTTCGGGACGTGAGAGGGTGTCCGCCCTCGTTTCGTGCCTCTCGGGGAAAGCCCTGGAGTGGGCTAACGCCGTGTGGGTAGAAGGAGATGCGGCGCTGAACCACTTCAAGGAGTTCACCCGCCGCTTTCGGGCAGTCTTCGACCAGCCGCCCGAGGGTAGAGCGGCGGGTGAACGTCTCTTCCACCTGAGGCAGGGTGTCCCGTTCTGACCCTAGTTCTTTTGTTATTTCTTTGTTTTAGTGTGGTCAGGGCGTGAGTTGGGTGGGTTATCTATGTGTGTTTTTCTATGTTGGTTTTTTCGTTTGGCCTGGTATGATTCTCAATCAGAGGCAGGTGTCGTTAGTTGTCTCTGATTGAGAATCATACTTAGGTAGCCTTTTTCCACCTGGGTTTCGTGTGTGGTTATTTTCCGTGTCAGTGTTTGTCCCACACGGAACTGTTTCGGTTTGTATTTGACGTATCGTTTATTGTTTTGTTTCTGTGTTCGTTTGTCTCATTAAAATACATTATGGACACATACTACGCTGCGCATTGGTCCGACATTTCTTACTCCTCGAAGAAAGCCGTTACACAGGGGACGAGGAGCGCCCAGGGGTTCGCCCTGGACTTTCAGCATGCTTATAGGGAAGGACCCTCAACAAGCACAGAACTTACACAAATGACTGACGATTGGCTGAGAGAAATCTATGATAAAATGATTGTGGGGGCTGTCTTGTTAGACTTCAGTGCAGCTTTTGACATTATCGATCATAGTCTGCTGCTGGAAAAACGTATGTGTTATGGCTTTACACCCCCTGCTATAATGTGGATAAAGAGTTACTTGTCTAACAGAACACAGAGGGTGTTCTATAATGGAAGCCTCTCAAATATAATCCAGTTAGAATCAGGAATTCCCCAGGGTAGCTGTTTAGGTCCCTTGCTTTTTAAATGTTTTACTAACGACATGCCACTGACTTTGAGTAAAGCCAGAGTGTCTATTTATGCAGATGACTCAACGCCATACACGTCAGCTACTACAGCGACTGAAATGACTGCAACACTCAACAAAGAGCTGGAGTTAGTTTCAGAGTGGGTGGCAAGGAATAAGTTAGCCCTAAATATTTCTAAAACTTAAAGCATTGTATTTGGAACAAAACACTCACTAAACCCTAAACCTCAAATAAATCTTGTAATAAATCATGTGGAAATTGAGCAAATTGAGATGACTAAACTGCTTGGAGTAACCCTGGATTATATACTGTCATGGTCAAAACATATTGATACAACAGTAGCTAAGATGGGGAGAAGTCTGTCCCTAATAAAGCACTGCTCTGCTTTCTTAACAACACTATTAACAAGGCAGGTCCTACAGGCCCTAGTTTTGTTGCACCTGGATTACTGTTCAGTCGTGAGGTCAGATGCCAAAAAGAGGAACTCAGGAAAATTGCAATTGGCTCAGAACAGGGCAGCGCGGCTTGTCCTTAAATGTACATGGAGAGCTAACATTAATGATTTGCATGTCAATCTCTCATGGCTCAAAGTGGAGGAGAGATTGACTTCATCACTACTTGTTTTTGTAAGAGTTGTTGACAAGCTGAATGCGCCAAGCTGTCTGTTTAAACTACTTGCACACAGCTCGGACACCCATACATACCCCACAGACATGCCACCAGAGGTCTGTTCACAATCACCAAGTCCAGAACAGACTACGGGAGGCACACAGTGCTAGATAGAAGCATGACTACATGGAACTCTATTCCACAACCAAGTAACTGATGCAAGCAGTAGAATCAGATTTCAAAAACAGATTCAAAAATACACCTTATGGAACAGCAAGGACTGTGAAGAGATACACACACAGGCACAGATACACGCATACTCACACATACATTTTGTGTTGTAGATATGTGGTGGTGTGACAGTGTTATATGATGTACTGTTTTATATTTTGTTTTATGTGTAATATAAGTGTCTTAATGTGTTTGGACCGCAGGAAGAGTAGTTGCTGCCTTAGCAGGAACTAATGGGGATCCCTATAAAATACAAATACAGGGCTTGCAAACTATCACGGATTATAAAGGGAAACTCAGCCGGAGAGCTGTCCAGGAATGCGAGTCTACCAGTGAAGCTAAATACCTTCTATGCTGCTACGAGGCTAGCAACACCAAACCATGCATGAGAGCACCAGCTGTTCCAGACGACTGTGTGATCACGCTCTCCGTAGCCGATGTGAGTAAGACCTGTAAACAGGTTAACATTCATAAGGCCACAAAGCCAAACTGATTACCAGGACGTGTACTCAGAGCATACACTGACCAACTGGCAAGTGTCTTCACTGACATTTTCATCCTCTCCTTGACCCAGTCTGTAGTACCTACATGTTTTAAGCAGACCACCATAGTCCCTGTGCCTAAGAACATCAAGGTAGCCTGTTTAAATAACTATTGCCCCGTAGCACTCACATCTGTAGCCATGAAATGCTTTGAAAGGCTGGTCATGGCTCACATCAACTCCATAATCTCAGACACCCTGGACCCACTCCAATTTGCATACCGCCTTAACAGATCCACAGATGACGCAATCTCTATTGCACTCCAAGACAAAGGAGCTGATCGTAGACTACAGAATGGCTGAGCACGGCCCCATCCACATTGACAGGGCTGTAGTGGAGCATGTCGAGTGCTTTAAGTTCCTCTGTGTCCATATCACTAAGGAATTATCAAGGTCCACACACACCAACACAGTCATGAAGAGGACACGACAACGCCTCTTTCCCCTCAGGAGGCTGAAAAGATTTGGCATGAGCCCTCAGATCCTCAAAAAGTTTTACAGCTGCACCACTGAGAGCATCTTGACTGGCTGCATCACTGCTTGGTATGGGAACTGCTTGGCATCCGACCGCAAGGCGCTACAGGGGGTAGTACGTACGGCCCATTGCATCACTGGGGCTGAGCTCCCTACCATCCAGGATCTCTATACCAGGCGGTGTCAGAGGAAGGGCCTAAAAATTGTCAAAGACTCCAGCCACCCAAGTATGGCTGGGCACTGTGGCCTAAAAATCATATCTAACTTATGGCGATTCACAATATATATCTTGATTTTTAAAATATTTTTCTCGAAACAAGCTTTGTTGCACAATTGAAGGTCAATACACTGCATTTCAAACAGTCAGGAATAATCTAATGAATTCAGGGCTTATAAAATTATACCTAGGCTAAACATAAGCCTTCAACCATAAGACCCACTAATAATTTAATTATTTAATCAAAATAGTTTAACCTAATTTGTTTGCAATAATCATTGATCTGGCTTTCAAGTCTGTCTATGAAAATTCAGTTTTTGTTACAAATCTAACCAGAACCATGCACAATGCACATCCACTAATAATGACCAACTTCTGGTAGCAGGCATTATAGAAAATGAACACAGGTCTCTCAAGCACAAGTCCACTGCTAGTGAGTAGCCAGCTAGTCTTTATATTTAAAGTCTAGCCAACGTGGATCTATTTGCTTGCTAACACGGTAGAACAGTCGAACTGTTATGAATACACCTTCCTGTCTATCTCCAAATGTTTGAACAACAGCCTGTTCACTTTGTTTAGATGTTGAAATCAAGTGGCCTGCCTGGATAGGAAGATGATTATTTCTCAGAATGAGAAAGAGTTGCCAATTCCTTATGCAAATAGATATGTTTATGCTCATTGGATTAAATACATTTTTTGTCTCACCCATCTACACACAATACCCCATAATACCAGGAGTGTAAATACATAATTAAATTAGATAGAGAAATATCTAATTTAATGAAATATTTACACTACTACGTGAATACATGTGAGAATCACCTTTGGTAGCGATTACAGCTGTGAGTCTTTCTGGGTAAATCTGTAAGAGCTTTGCACACCAGGATTGTACAATATTTGCACATGATTATTTATTTTTTATTCTTCAAGCTTTGTCAAGTTGGTTGTTGATCACAGCAATTTCCAAGTCTTGCTATAGATTTCAAGCCAATTTATGTCAAAACTGTAACTTGGTCACTCAGGAACTTTCAACGTTGTCTTGATACTGTAAGCCACTCCAGTGTACATTTGGCCTTTTAGGTTATTGTCCTGCTGAAAGGTGACTTTGTCCCCCAGTGTCTGTTGAAAAGCAGACTCAACCAGGTTTTCCTCTAGGGTTTTGCCTGTACTTAGCTCTATTCCATTTCCTATCCTCGCCAATGATAAGCATACCCATTGTTACGTTCAGACCTTAGTTATTTTGTTATTTCTTTGTTTTAGTATGGTCAGGGCGTGAGTTGGGTGGGTTATCTATGTTTGTGTTTCTATGTTGTGTTTTTCGTTTGGCCTGATATGGTTCTCAATCAGAGGCAGGTGTTAGTCATTGTTTCTGATTGGGAACCATATTTAGGGAGCCTGTTTTCTGTTGTGTTTTGTGGGTGGTTGTCTTCCGTGTCTGTGTGTTCCACACGGAACTGTTTCGGTTTTCGTTCGTTCAATTTATTGTTTTGTATTTCAGTGTTCAGTTTGTTCTATTAAAGATTCATCATGAACACTTACCACGCTGCGCTTTGGTCCTCCTCTCTTTCTCCAGACGAAGATCGTTACACCCATAACATGATGCAGCCACCACCATGCTTGAAAATATGAAGAGTGGTACTCAGTGATGTGTTGTCTTGGATTTTCCCCAAACATGATACTTTGTATTCAGTTTTACTTTAATGCCTTGTTGCAAACAGGATGCATTTTTTTGAATATTTTTTTTCTATACAGGCTTCCTTCTTTTCACTCTGTCATTTAGGTTAGTATTGTGGAGTAACTACAATGTTGTTGATGCGTCCTCAGTTTTCTCCTATTACAGCCATTAAACTGGAACTGTTTTAAAGTCACCATTGGCCTCATGGTGAAATCCCTGTGCGGTTTTCTTCCTCTCCGGTGACTGAGTTAGGAAGGACACCTGTATCTTTGTAGTGAATGGGTGTATTGCTACACCATCCAAAGTGTAATTAATAACTTCACCATGATACCATGAACTTCACCATGATATATCAAATGGATATTCAATGTCTGCTTTTTTATTTTTACCCATCAATCAATCAATCAACAACATTTATTTATAAAGCCCTTCTTACATCAGCTGATGTCACAAAGTGCTGTAGAGAAACCTAGCCTAAAACCCCAAACAGCAAGCAATGCAGGTGTAGAAGCACGGGGGCTAGGAAAAACTCCCTAGAAAGGCTAGAACCTAGGAAGAAACCTAGAGAGGAACCAGGCTATGAGGGGTGCTCCTATCAATAGGTGCTCTTCTTTGCGAGACATTGGAAAACCTCTCTGGTCTTTGTGGTTAAATCTATGTTTGAAATTCACTGCTTGACTGAGGGACCTTACAGATGTGTGGGGTACAGAGATGAGGTAGTCATGTTAAACTATTATTGCACACAGAGTCCATGCAACTTATTATGTGACTTGTTAAGCACATTTTTACTCCTAAACTTATTTAGGCTTGCCATAACAAAGGAGTTTAATACTTATTGACTCAAAACATTTCAGATTTTCATTTTTTATCAATTTGTATATATATTTTTAAACATAATTCCATTTTGACATTATGGGGTATTGTGTGTAGGCCAGTGACGCAGAATCTCAATTTAATCAATTTGAAATTCAGGCTGTAACACAAGAAAATGTGAAAAAAGTAAAGTGGTGTGAATAGGACCTACTTTCTGAAGGCATTGTACATATCTACAGTACCTTAATTACCTCGTACCCCTGCACATCGACTCGGCACTGGTACCACGTGTATATAGCCAAGTTATTGTTACTCATTGTGTATTTATTCATTGTGTTATTATTCGTCTATTTTTCTATTGTTTCTCTTTTTTTCTCTCTGCATGGTAGGGAAAGGTCCATAAGTAAGCATTTCACGGTTAGTCTACACCTGTTGTTTACGAAGCATGTGACAAATTTGATTTGATTGATTGTACTTACTATCACATAACTATAATGACTTAGTATCGCATTATTACGACTTACTATCTCATAATAATGACTTACGATCTTATAATTATGACTTACAATATCATTATTATCATTATCTCATATGACTTACTATCTCATAATTATGACATGGTATTTAATTATTATGACTTACATATCTAATAATTATGACTTAGTATCTCATTATTATCACTATATCATAAATATGACTTACTATCTCGTAATTATGACTTTAAATCTCATAATAATGACTTACAATCTCATTATTATGACTTACTATCTCGTAATTATGGCTTTAAATCTCATAATAATGACTTACAATCTCATTATTATGACTTACTATCTCATTATTATCACTATATCATAAATATGACTTACTATCTCATAATTATGACTTTAAATCTCATAATAATGACTTACAATCTCGTAATTATGACTTTATTTCTCAATATGATTTACAATCTGCTCCTATCAATAGGTGCTCTTCTTTGCGAGACATTGGAAAACCTCTCTGGTCTTTGTGGTTAAATCTATGTTTGAAATTCACTGCTTGACTGAGGGACCTTACAGATGTGTGGGGTACAGAGATGAGGTAGTCATGTTAAACTATTATTGCACACAGAGTCCATGCAACTTATTATGTGACTTGTTAAGCACATTTTTACTCCTAAACTTATTTAGGCTTGCCATAACAAAGGAGTTTAATACTTATTGACTCAAAACATTTCAGATTTTCATTTTTTATCAATTTGTATATATATTTTTAAACATAATTCCATTTTGACATTATGGGGTATTGTGTGTAGGCCAGTGACGCAGAATCTCAATTTAATCAATTTGAAATTCAGGCTGTAACACAAGAAAATGTGAAAAAAGTAAAGTGGTGTGAATAGGACCTACTTTCTGAAGGCATTGTACATATCTACAGTACCTTAATTACCTCGTACCCCTGCACATCGACTCGGCACTGGTACCACGTGTATATAGCCAAGTTATTGTTACTCATTGTGTATTTATTCATTGTGTTATTATTCGTCTATTTTTCTATTGTTTCTCTTTTTTTCTCTCTGCATGGTAGGGAAAGGTCCATAAGTAAGCATTTCACGGTTAGTCTACACCTGTTGTTTACGAAGCATGTGACAAATTTGATTTGATTGATTGTACTTACTATCACATAACTATAATGACTTAGTATCGCATTATTACGACTTACTATCTCATAATAATGACTTACGATCTTATAATTATGACTTACAATATCATTATTATCATTATCTCATATGACTTACTATCTCATAATTATGACATGGTATTTAATTATTATGACTTACATATCTAATAATTATGACTTAGTATCTCATTATTATCACTATATCATAAATATGACTTACTATCTCGTAATTATGACTTTAAATCTCATAATAATGACTTACAATCTCATTATTATGACTTACTATCTCGTAATTATGGCTTTAAATCTCATAATAATGACTTACAATCTCATTATTATGACTTACTATCTCATTATTATCACTATATCATAAATATGACTTACTATCTCATAATTATGACTTTAAATCTCATAATAATGACTTACAATCTCGTAATTATGACTTTATTTCTCAATATGATTTACAATCTCATAATTATGACTTACTATCTCATTATTATCACTAGCTCATAAATATGACTTACTATCTCATAATTATGACTTTATATCGCATAATAATGACTTAGTATTTCATAATTAGGACTTAGTATCTCATTATTATGACTTACATATCTCATAATTATGACTTACTTTCTCACAATAATAACTTAGTATCTCATAATTATGACTTAGTAATCCATTATTATGACTTACATATCTAATAATTATGACTTACTTTCTCATAATGACTTGCTATCTCACAATTACTTTATATCTCATAATAATGACTTACTATCTCATAATTATGATTTACTATTGCATAACTCCTAGTCAGATTTGTTTTTTGGGGGGGAGGGACAACTTCCATAGGTTCCACTTCTTTAAAGACCTTATTGTTTTCTAGATGTGCTCTTGACTAGAAATAATATTACCAACACAAATGACTGTTCCTTGTTTAACTTCCTCCATGGCACCAGATTGCTATAATTTATGTGATTAGCTGATATGTAAAATACCTATCCAGGCGTTGTAAGAGATGGAATGCGTCAGCTAAAAAGATCTGAGTCAGTGAGGCAATAGATGGCACCAGTGAACCGTTGTAACACTGGTGACACTTAATACAATGACGCTGTCAGTATAGTAGCCTATGTAGAAACAACTGTCACCAAAATTAAACCGACATTTGTTAAAAATGGGTTCTCTAATGTCAAGTCCCAACGCATAGGCTTTGGCTATATGATCCATGGCATAACATTCGCTTAGATTTTAAATGTGTCCCGAACGTTAGATGAAAAGGTAGAGTGCGGCTTTTGATCTGAAAACATCAGTGGAAAGTACTCGATATCTTGCACACTAATTACAATGCATACATTGAACGTTGTAATATGCTAAACTGTTTCTTTATTTTTCTCACGCGCACTTACTAGGCAAGGCTCTCTTTCGTAAGCGCAAATTCAAAACGTCACAAGGCGTCCTCTGCGCTCGCGCCCCCCAGTGTTCCTCGCGCCCGCCTGCGCCTTGTTCTGAAGCTAAGCTAGCTAGGTAATCACCTCGAGACGGACGGTGGATTTTTGTGGAGTAGTGACAAGAAAATGGCGGAGTGAGTGGGTTGCGCTTTGAAGGAAAGCAGCGACCCTAGGTTTCCGTAAAATATAATACGAACAAAGGAGAATCACATAAAAGCTGTAACTTTCATCGAAAATTTGACAAACAAGAACAATATTGCCCCTCGCGGAGGTGGTACAAACAGATTATCGAACGGTGCTTCGCAGTACCACTGGTGTCATTTCGATAGCTCGACGCTAGCGGGCTAGCGACGAGGCACTGGGCGACGGACAAACACGGCACAGTAGAAGTGTTTTCAGAATAATTGTTTGGCCTTTTTCGTGATATGTGTTGGGTTTATTTTGTATGTTTTTTTTTTACTAGTTAGCTAGTGAATAACGCATGAGAATAAACGAAGTCTGTCCTATTTCGTTAACATTACATTGTTTCAAGTACATAGCACACGACCAACCAGGATTGTATGTTCACGATATGTTCTGATAACGAGCTGGCCAAGTAGGGGGACCGACGGAGCAGTCCCAGAGAAAACTATTTTAAACTGATTGGGGTTGCTCGTGATTTTGAGGATATGGCAAGCAGCAGCGGCTCAAAAGCCGAATTCATTGTCGGTGGAAAATACAAACTTGTCAGAAAAATTGGATCTGGATCATTTGGTGATATATACCTGGCGATCAACATCACAAATGGAGAGGTAACGTTAATAACCATTAAAGTAGTGGGTAACTAATTGTTCGCTGTTAACCAACAGCCAAGCCGACTACAAGATTGAACAGCAGATTGCTTAGTTAGCCTTCCTAACGTTAGCTAGCTAAGTTAGCTGAAATGTTGGCCAACGATGCTCAATGAATACCCAGCTAACGTTAGCCTAGCTAGCTAACTGTCATCTAAGATACTTGTCGATATTGCCCACAATAAAACGTGCAACGAACTACTTAACGTTCGTAACTTAGAAATAACACATTTGTTGTACCTAGTAAATTACGATTGAATTGATGTATCTTAAACTAAAGCACCTAGTTAACGTTAATAACTAAACGCTGCCTTGCTAACGTGACTAGTCTAAAGTGTTACTAACTAGGTGGACGACTACGTTAGCTAACTTACTGATCATTTTGTTTTCCAGGAGGTAGCTGTAAAATTGGAATCTCAGAAAGCCAGACACCCACAGTTGTTATATGAAAGCAAGCTGTACAAAATATTACAAGGAGGAGTTGGAATCCCACACATAAGGTAATATACATTTTCATTATTTTGGACAGTTTAATATCGGAGATGTATGTGGAGAAAAGTCATAGCTAATTGTACAATATTTGTACAGTTACATTACTCATGCAAACATGTCTGGTTTACTTCCATATGCCAGTTGTAGTTGGTAAGTTAAGCTAGTTAACGTTAGCTGGCATTTGTTAGCTTTAATCGCCATGGCTTCATGATTTTCCTTGATCTTTGCTTATGAAAACGTTCCACATACATTCCCTTTTAACGTTAATATTATTCTAATGACCAATCCTTCATGAGCCATGTAGATTTTCACCAATGTGTACACTGTTCTAGTTTTAACATGCAAAAAAATCACCAGGCCGCGAAAAAAAATCGGTGTGCTGGAAATGGCCGCTCCTCTTTTATTGTTTGTTCCAACATGTCTTCCTTCCCTGTTAGAAAATGGCGGCTCAGCACTAGCGAAAACAACTAGCTATCTGGGCCTATTGCTTTTGTCTCAAGGTGACTTCAACGATGAAGTAGGACCATATCTCTCTCTCGTTAAACACCTACAATTAGTTTATTTTAGATTTCATGAGTTATAGGGCAATATGTAGAGTAGGACTTGGGTAATGGGTTAGTTCACTGACACATTGGTGAAATTAATACTCGAGGCAGGCAGGCTGTAAACTGGCTGTGCACGTTTAAAACAACCGAGTTAGGGTCATAATTACCCAGTTGACTTATAAGTTATCGATATTATCAGTGATACACAATTGTTTTATGGTGTTGTGACAAGATACACCACTTGTTTGCATTTGACTTGGAAAAGGGACATAAGGATACGAAAGCCATCAAAGATGATAGGATCAATTTTAATGTCCCCAAGGTAAAAATTATTGGACACAGTACTACTGTTTACAAAATAGACACTGTACATTACACATTCAGCATAATACATTCATTAAACCTTACCCAACGTACACATTGTGCACTTCTCAAATAGCCACATACATAATACATATTGCACATTTCTCCTATATTCAATAGCGTACTGAATGTAGGGAAATGTGCAATATGTATGTGGCTATATAAGATTGTGTGGAGGCGAAAGAAACGCACACCTGTTTAGGCGAGGTGCTGGCTAGGGTAGAACACTTGAAAAAGAAAAGGAGAGACGCACACTAGGAGCTCAGATGCAATAATGCTCCTTCATCCTGGAACATGCTTCAAAATATATTTAAGTTGAGAGATTTAGTGCCCTTGTCGAACAGTCTAAAAACAGGCAACACGGTTTGTGATAGACGCAGTTGTTTCTAATCTTCAATTGTATCTGCAACTTGTGACACTTTGTCTTATGAGAATATTTTGTATTTTTCTGTAATTTATGTACATGCTGCTATTTCCCTTTTGCTTTTTTGCCAGGTCGCCCTCGTAAAATATGTTTCTAACCTCAATGGGTTTTACTTGGTTAAATAAAAGTAAAACATTTTTTTATTTAATTACCAACGTTTCAACAGACAAGCTTGTCTTCATCAGGGTATAATGACAAACACTGCTGGTCACCAGTTTATATAGTTTCAAAGGACACACAGGTGTCTGTAATCATGGCTGGGTGTGGCTTTATTTCATTGGTTAATTTACAGATATACACTACTGGTCAAAAGATTTAGAACCTCATTCAAGGATTTTTCCTTATTTTTCCTCTTTTCTACATTGTAGAATAATAGTGAAGACATCATAACTATGAAATAACACAAATGGAATCATGTAGTAATCAAAAAAGTGTTAAATAAATGTATGTTATATTTGAGATTCTTCAAATAGCCACCCTTTGCCTTGACAGCTTTGCACACTCTTGGCATTCTCTCAACCAGCTTCATGGGATAGTCACCTGGAATGCATTTCAATTAACAGGTGTGCCTTAAATGTTAATTTGTGCAATATTTTAATATGTTTGAGCCAATCAGTTGTGTGGTGACAAGGTAGGGGGGTATACTTTGCACACTCTTGGCATTCTCTCAACCAGCTCCATCTGGAATGCTTTTCCCACCGTCTTGAAGGAGTTCCCACATATGCTGAGCACTTGTTGGCTGCTTTTCCTTCACTCTGCGGTCCGACTCATCCCAAACCATCTCAATTTGGTTGAGGTCGGGGGATTGTGGAGGCCAGATCATCTGATGTAGCACTCCATCACTCTCCTTGGTAGAATAGCACTTACACAACCTGTAGGTGTGTTGGGTCATTGTCCTGTTGAAAAACAAATGATAGTCTCACTAAGCCCAAACTAGATGGGATGGTGTTTCACTGCAGAATGCTGTGGTAGCTATGCTGGTCAAGTGTGCCTTGAATTTGAAATAAATCAGTGTCACCAGCAAAGCACCATCACACCACCACCTCCATGCTTTCCGGTGGGAAATAAGCGTGTGGAGATCATCCGTTCACCCACAGCGCGTCTCACAAAGACACGGCAGTTGGAACCAGAAATCTCCAATTTGGACTCTAGACCAAAGGACAATTTTCCACCAGTCTAATGTCCATTTCTTGTGTTTCTTGGCCTGAGCAAGTCTCTTCTTATTGGTGTCCTTTGGTAGTGGTTTCTTTGCAGCAATTTGACCATGAAGGCCTGATTCATAGTCTCCTCTGAACAGTTGATGTTGAGATGTGTCTGTTACTTGAAACTCTGTGAAGCATTTATTTGGGCTGCAATCTAAGGTGCAGTTAACTCTAATCAACTCATCCACTGCAGCAGATGTCCAAATTGGAGATTTTTGGTTCCAACTACTGTGTCTTTGTGAGACGCGCTGTAGGTGAACGGAGGACCGCCACAGGAATGGAAGACCCAAAGTTACTTCTGCTGCAGAGTATAAGATCATTAGAGTTTCCAGCCTCAGAAATTGTAGCCCAAATAAATGCTTCACAGAGTACAAGTAACAAACACATCTCAACATCAACTGTTCAGAGGAGACTATGAATCAGGCCTTCATGGTCAAATTGCTGCAAAGAAACCACTACTAAAGGACACCAGGACAACTCCCGCACGGACTCGGGAAGGTCGGGAGGGGAAGGTCGAGAGCCATGCGTCCTCCGAAACACAACCCAACCAAGCCGCACTGCTTCTTAACACAGCGCGCATCCATCCCAACCCAGCCAGCCGCACCAATATGTCAGAGTTAACACCGTACATCTAGCGTGCACTGCGCCCGGCCCGCCACAGGAGTTGCTAGTGCGTGATGAGACAAGGATATCCCTGCCGGCCAAACCCTCCCTACCCGGACGACGCTAGACCAATTGTTTCTGGGCTCGAACCCAGAGTCTCTGGTGGCACTGCGTTGCAGTGCCTTAGATGCAGTGCCTTAGACCACTGGGCCACCCGGGAGGCCCAGTATAGGGAGATCCTTGATGAAATCCTGCTCCAGAGCGCTCAGGACCTCCAACTTGGGGCGATGGCTCATCTTCCAAGAGAACAATGACCCTAAGCACAAAGCAGGCTTTGGGACAAGTCTCGGCTTTGGGACAAGTCTCGGAATGTTCTTGAGTGGCCTAATGTGCAGCAACGCTCTCCATCCAACCTGACAGAGCTTGAGAAGATCTGCAGAGAGGAATGGGAGTAACTCCCCAAATACAGGTGTGCCAAGCTTGTAGCGTCATACCCAAGAAGACTTGAAGCTGTAATTGCTGCCAAAATTGCTTCAACAAAGTACTGAGTAAAAAGGTTCTGAATAGTTATGTGATTTATGGTTTTTATTTTTAACAAATGTGCAAACATTTCTAAACCCGTTTTTCCTTTGTCTATAGAGTATTGTGTGTAGCTTGGGGGGGGGGGGGGGATATGAAATACATTTTTGAATAAGGCTCTAACGTAACACAATGTGGGAAAAGGTCAAAGGGCTCTATGTATGTATACATTGTATGTATACATTGTTGAATAATATGCACTACCCAACTAGAACAATTTAGACTAGAAATGTTGGGGCTGCCACACTATTTTATCTGCTATTCTCTCCAGGTTCTGTACTCTCATAGCCAATTGTTTGTGTTCAGGTACATCAGCATGTGGCTGGTGCACCTGTCTAGGGACCTTTCTGTTATGCAACTCACCTGACATTTTCTTTCCACAACGAGAGTTGGAAGTTTCAATTTGGAAAGTTCTCCAATGCTTTTCCCCCTCTCCTATTTTCATCACATTTTAATTAGACCTACTTATACCCATTTCAGGCAGAATATGTGATGTTACATGTAAACAATACAAGGCCATGTTTATGACCCCCTTTCAAACAGCCCATTGTTTAGCATATTTGCAGGTATACCTACCCCTTTTATACATATCGTGGTGTAACTGGCAAAGTGGGGGTGTTGGTTAACCATGCGGCTGTTTGCATTTAAAATTAGGGACGTGTTAAACAATTTTTAATTAGGGAGGTGTTAAACACAATTTATGAATTGACCTGCTAAAAAGCAGAGAACCATTCACACAGATCAGTACTTGTATTTTGGTTACAGGGTCTGTGAAATTGCAGGAATCATGACTAGGTCTTTAGGTGGCTTATTTTTCCATGATTTTTTTACCGCTTTCAGATGTTTGAAAAAGCTGGTATAAAAATGCAGGCGTGGTTTATTAGTGGTATTTTGGTCTGTGTATGAAAGGGATATTAGACTAGAGCCAGTGGTTATAAACTTAAGTGCAAATATTCTGGAAAAATGGCACTACTTAATTGACTGAAGGGTTGTAGAGCCAAGTTATTGAGATTTAAAATAATTCCATTATTACCTGCGTAGGGAGCTTGTGCAAACATTTTTATTTTTTTGTTGTAATTTAGCAGATGCTCTTATCCAGACTGACTTACAGGAGCAATTAGGTTTAAGTGCCTTGCTCAAGGACACAATGCTCTTAACCACTAGGCTGCCTGCAGCCCCAGATAGTCCAACTTCCTCTTTAGTAAAGAAGACCATCAACAGATGAAGTCCACTTGAAACGTAGCCAACTGTGTGTTGGTATATTCAAACTAAGGCGATGCTTGTTGACCAAGGCATGGTGGCTTACTGGTAACCTAATCTCTAGAGCTGCATTCTGTTACTTAGCTACGTACCGTGTACAGATAAGACCCATTTTGTGTTGGGTAACTCTAGTCATGGATATGCCAAGCCATTGGCTGTTGGTAGGTAAGTAGGGCGTTGGTGATTTCTAATTTGCACAACTGAAAGCTGTTTATCAGCTGGTACCTCCAGCAGATACTGGGTGTTACCCAGGCAGGTGACTTCTTCTCTTGGGCATCTCAAAGGGCTCAAGGCCATTTCAGAATTATTGGTACATGAGTGTGAATTGTACATTAATGTGCAGTGCAGGCTTTGAGGCTCAGTTGGTAGTGTCAGGAGCTATATAGTGCTTTTGAATTGAGTTGTTTTAGGATGTTTGGGAAGGTTACTGTAGGAACTAGCTGAGAGAGTGAAAGAACTCATGGAACTTTGTCAAAGCCAGAAGAACCTGCTGAACAAGCCTTCCCACAATCAACTAATAGGAAGCCCTACGCAAATAACTTAAGTTCATTTTAAGTCGGAGGTCCCTTGTTTCCGACATGACGTGAACGCGGCATAATCAACAAAGGGAAGTCTTGTGCTTATGCATTTTCTCTTGGGTCCATTGAGATTATGAAACTCTGCTCTTTTTAAAATTCCACCTTAAAAAATGCTAGGCCTATCGGTTAATGACTTGTTTCTTTCCTTAATTTAGTTTCCTTTGTAGTTACATTTTGGATTGTCTCTAAAGCAGCCGGGGTTTACACTGATATATTATGCCCATATTTCTCCAGTTTTTTTATTTTTTATTTCAGCTTATTTTAGAACTATGGAACTATTTAAGAAAAGTGCAAGGGTCCAATATATTTGGCCGCAACTGTACATTGTCTGTACAATTATATTTCTATGGTGAGGTTTGAGTAAAGAATTGAGTTTACCCAGATCTGCCAGGATTATCTTTGTATTCACAAGCTATTTTTTGACTGTCAACCCTCTATTTGACATTCTCAAATGTAGGAGGATACTACCTTCAAGATGTCACGCCACTTGCTTCATTAGCATATTGATTTTTTTTCTTCTTGTTTTGCATTCTAAAGATTGGCAGGTTTAAATTGTTCTGCATCTGAATTGTCTATCGCAGTGTCGACCGAGAGTCACCTGTTCAATTGCCCAAATTTTTCAAAGGTGTATTTTTCCATATATAGACACCCGGTTTGAATAAAATCAACTGTATGTAGGCTACTGAGCTTTTCAGATGCTTTAGGCACTGTGATTTAATAATGAATCAGTGTAGCCTAAACAGAAGAAAACAAATATTTTCAAGGAACTAGAAACATTGTATCAACTATTAACTTAGTCCAGCCAGAAGCTAGTGCTAGCAAACTTACAACATTGTATAAAATATTCTGGGACCTCAGTTTCCCGTGCCAGTGAGCTCCAGACAGACACACAGCTGTCGGCTATTTGCGCAAGGCATAAGAAGTAATCAGGTTGGTCTATTTTATGACGTTTCCCCTGGATCAAAGCATGACATGTTTTTTCCCCCCCTTTCATGCTGAGTGGTTATGTAAAAGGGGAGAGCTGGAAAGATTTTTCAATAGGCTATGTTAGGGAACTATGATGTTTCTCAGTGGATGTAAATACAGACCGTTTACTTGCTGTTTGAGGCAAAGAAAAAATAACTGTCTTAACTCACCATCACTGGAGCTTTTCAATCAGAAATGGTATCAGATCCCCAAATGGGAACATTTATAGACCTACATTTGCACGTAGGCCAGGTAGCCTAGGTCTACTTCTATGCGTAATCACGTGCGTGTCCTTAGAAGATTGACAGGAACGCGCCAAACAAAAGACAATTTAATAAATTGACAACTCGTAAATTGAATGAAATAATAAACCCAAACTTTTTCTCACAAGTGTAGGCTAGGTTGTGTGCTTTGCAAACAATGTGTCCACTCATACAATGACAACGGTGAGACTGTAATAATAATGTGTTGAATGCATTAACAGAAATTACCGTAACCAAACAAACACTGTGGTTTATAATTTATGATAAGTAACTGTAAATGTACTACTGGTGTGCCATACCCACTGCCTCTGCAATGGATTAGTCCACTCAGACACACCTGAATCAGACAGGTGTCTCGTGTGCCATACAATTTTTCAAATATATATTTGTCACTGCTAGACTAAAAATCTCGGCCGACCATCAGCCTATCGACCATACATTCGAGAGCTTTGCATAGACCTACCAAATTCTAGCACCATACTTTTTGGCTGCCACATGTTGGCTGTTACGCTTGTGCTTGGGAGTGTGTGTCCTGGGGGTGTGTAAGCTCGTAGAAATGCAGAGTTTGGAACGGTTTACTTTATTCAAAGTGCAATTTCTTTGCTGCCACCATGGACGGTCTTGTGAAAGTGTTATTGACTAACCACACCCGTAGCTAATTCCGCAAACAAGATCTGTCAGAGTAGCAAAATGGCTGTGTGGACTCTTGCAGTACATCATTCCCACACAATACCTCTTTGTTTAGTGGAATCTTGGACAAGATGGTTGCCTGGCGACTGCTGGCCTGGCAGTGTACTGGAGAAGTGTTGGGAGTCTCTTTGACCTCGAATGTCAGAGCTGTGAGGATTAGACCGACTCTAACTCTGGGCTTTCGAACCCTGTTCCTAGAGAGCTACCCTCATGTAGGTTTTTTGCTCCAACCCCAGTTGTAACTAACCTGATTTGACTTATCAACCAGTTAATTATTAGAATCAGGTGCGCTAGATTGTGGTTGGAGTGAACCTACAGGATGGTAGCTCTCCAGGAACAGGGTTGAAGAGCCCTGCTTTAACTATTGTCAGGCCAGCCTAAAAAAAAAAAGAATCATCTCTGTTAATGATAGATGAGGCCTCCCTTAATAACTCACTGGAGTCTTAGGGTTTGGGATGGTGTTATTATGACCTCCATACAAACAGGTTTTGGCCTAAAGACTAAAGTTCAACCTCCACATACATTTTTGCCTCTGGTATTGAAATATGAGATTTGACCACACATAACTGTTGCATTACCGGTTATTTTACATAGGCCTAATAAATTACTATGCAATTGCTATGTAAAGTTTTACTTAAGACAACACTGAAATAACATTTTATGGTTATGAATATTGATGCATGGCTGGTGCTGTCTTGCAGGTGGTATGGCCAAGAAAAGGACTACAATGTCCTAGTGATGGACCTGCTGGGACCTAGTCTGGAAGACCTCTTCAACTTCTGCTCGCGCAGGTTCACAATGAAAACTGTACTAATGCTCGCAGACCAGGTAAAACTCCATTTAATCAATGCTCTTTATCTTCCACTTTGGCCCTTTGCTTAACATTGTCTGGTTACAAAAAAAACAAACATTAATTCTGTATTTGCCAAAGGGAGAATATTACTTGTACATTTCTCATTCTTATGAAACGTTTGAAAATGGACTTAGAAGACCAGTCTATTTTGAAGTTCTGTGTTAGCTGATTGACAGGCGTTTTCCCCACAGATGATCAGCAGAATCGAGTATGTGCACACAAAGAACTTCATTCACAGAGATATCAAGCCAGACAACTTTTTAATGGGTATTGGCCGTCACTGTAACAAGGTAAGCTTTCAGCAGTTTCCCCCTCCTGAGATGCAGTAAGTGGAGTGAATCTCTTACCTAGTTTCACTTTTATTTTATACACCATTGTGTGAAGTGATACAAGTAGCCCGTATTGTTAATAGAACCATCTTCTTTTGCTGGTTTCATGTATTTTTTGGTGGAAATATTGACTATCTAATCCTCAGTGAGGTCAATGTGATTTAAAAATATATATATATATTTGAATAGGCTTCATGTCCTGGTAATGGACATTTTCAAGGGTAATTGTTTGTGGTTGGTTTAGTACACTTGTTATGTGGATGGAATTGTTTTGTTAGTCACATTTAGGTACTTTTACAATCAGGTAATACAGGCCCTCTTAGACAGCATCATAGGTGTGGATCTGTTTGAGATCTTAGACAGGACTACAAAAAGGTTTCTGCATGATGTGTAATCCCATTCATTCTTTCCCCTTTGCAGAAAATAATGTTAAGGCGTTTTTGATTCTTTTTTCATATACAAACTGTATCTCAAGTTGCCTGATTTGTATTTTGTTTTTAAATAACTCACTATTTTGAGCCCTTGCAGACAGGCAACATTTGGCAAAGTTAAAGCATGATGTGTGTTTTAACACGGACCTATCCACACCAGCTGTGGCTATCGTTAGTACTACGTGATATAAACTCATCAGACTAGTCTAATCAAAATGAAACGGTACCTTTTGGGTATTCAAGCATTGAAGCCTGTATTACAATTTTTGGCAGTGCTGTCTGGAATAAGTGTTTACCATTGTGTGTCTGTGTGAATGCCAGCCTAAAGCGTATTTTATTTTTTTCATACACATGAAATTTTCACTTTGTTTATTTACTGAAATTGAACAACATTATAAAGGGTGCGCATACAATCCTTTTGGATTGCAAGTTCTGACACTGAACTCAATAGATGGGAAGACTGGCATAGCAGTAGCTTTTGCGATCCCCACTCTATCCTCATGTTTAAATCAACTGCCTTTCTCTTCACCTGAACTCACTTTGCATTCTGCTTCCTATCTGCTGTTTTACAATGGTGCTTATATACCCCTTAGCTTGTGCCCAATAGGGTGGTTGCCTTTAATTCAGGAAGTGTGTTTCTGAAATAGTCTTCATTTGGACATGGCTTCATTGGTGAAAATATATCTCTGCCAAAGAGCAATTGTTAAACCTTAACCTTAATCCCCCGTCTTAATAGATTGCATGTGAACACTGCACCAACACTAGCTTCTTCTCTATGGTTTGGAGAGTGATACTCCGCTTGTTTTGTTGCTTTGTCCAGGGCTGCTCTATAGAAATCCTCTAATCAAGAGCCTCTATCACAAAGGCTGTCCTGTTACGCGTTTCTCGCAGCTGTACTAAATCTACTCTATGTATTGACGGCTACATGCAGATTAGTTCATGCTTCTTTCTTGTACTGCACGCTTTTCCTCTGTTTGGCGCTGTAGAGCTGCTAATTGCCAGATTGGGCTTTTCCAAAGTCTGCCAAAGTATTCTACCCTCTTCCTTACTGAAGGTGTCTACTGTTTATAACCCGTTTCAGGATAATTAAAAAAATAAAAATTGGGGGACCCATTGCTTCCTGTGAGATCTCAAGGAGGTGGTGGGTTGGGTGGCTGCATTTTTCAAAGCTTTTTCATGCGTTATTGCTAAATGAGTACCCATGTTAGGGAATGGCCTTCATTATTTGAATTCTCTTTTAACCCTAGTTGTGCCAGTCAGTCAACTGCGTATTGTGTTCTGCACTCAGGCAGACTGTTGGTCCAAATTTGTAGGATGATTATGGTACAAAGCAATTATACTGTGGCCACTGCTAGCATTAAATGCTGGAATATCAAAAAGCCAATGCAAAGTCAAAAATGCAAAACAGGCTTGGAAATACTAGTTTTTTTTTTTTACATGAATAACATCGGGATTGGGACGTTATTTTGTCTTCAATTCTGCCTCTACGACTGAAATTGGTATTGCAGTGTGGACTGCATATCCTGCAGGACATCTCCCTCCCGCCCCCATCTACCTAGCCTAAATACTGACTTGCATCTAAGCCCAGGCTAACTCCTAGGAAGTCCTACCACAGACTCCTCTCTGATTTTAGCTCATGCTTTGCTGGTGGATGAAGGATGGCCTTGGGCTTTCTCTTCCCCTTCTCCTCCCTCTCCTCCCATTCTTTTTCTGAGCCTTGGTGTTGCCTGTCTGCGCTGGCCTTGTGGGATTGTCAGCAATCCTATTTGATGCACTGCACCCTCTATTTGTTCAGTGTTTGGAATCTCCAGTGGGGAAGAGGAAAAGAAGCTTGGCTGTTAGTTCTTCTCAGGACCCATCTTTCTCAGGATTAAACCAGGTCTGAAACTACAACCGCCTCTTAATACTCCCCCAAATTCTGTTTGCTTTTTTCTTTTGGAGTTTATTTTATCCATTTAGAAGGAGTACTACTTTTTTATTTCATTAATTTGGTGAACACCATATTGGCATTAAACCAGACACACATGCTAAACAAATCTAGAGATGAACACCTACTCCAGATTGCAGGGATCTGTGTTTAGGTGGATGAAGGACATATGGTGACTAGTAGTGGAATATGCTATCGGATTTTTTGAGGAGGACGTGCTCCTCATTTGAAGTCGTCACGGCGCCCACCAGGCTAATTTTATATTTTGGTTTCTTTTCCATTTCCTTGGTGCTGTTTCTTGAGATTTACTTGCCAGTTAAACAGATGATTTATATTTCTTTTGGTTTCACAAATGATTATCTCTTTTGGGGTTTCAGGATATGTCAACACAGGAACATGTGTGTTAGCCAAAATGAGCCAACATTGAGTTGAGGGCAATTTTCTTAAATTCCTACAGATATTTTGTCGGCTCAGCAGTACTGTAGCTACTTGGTGACCTGCATGTAGCATTACAGTGGGTTAACTGCCTTGTTCAGGGGCAGATTCTGATCCAGCAACCTTTCGGTTACTGGCCCAACGCTCTAACCACTAGGCAACCTGCCGACCCATGATGAGCTGAAAAAAAGTAATGCTTGGAAAATGTAGGACCTGAAAAGCCAGATCGGGGACCAGCAAGGCAGACGGGTGTGGTTAACTTATGTTTGCTCGCAGATTAGCAGACCTAGAGTTCAACATTTTTCAGTTCCTGTTTTTCAAAGGGGAAGAGAACTAGACTCCTTGAAGGTTAATTACTAGTATGGCTTTGCAACCAGAACCCTCAGTCTGAAAATCTTCTGATGAAACATACTTTGACTTTTAAAAGTATCTAGGTGCTTTGTTTCACAGTTTCGTTGGTTAGGGTGGGCCTGTGAAGTCTATGGTTGCTTTTTGAGACGATTGTGAATGTTCAGGTAATGGTATGTTGTTGAAGATTGAACTAAGAACCAAAATTCTAAGAAATGGAGTGACTCGGCATGTTAGAGTTGAAACCAACATGTAGCCTATTTTGAAAGTCATTGGCTTGTCAGATACAGTTCTGATGTTGAAGTATCTTTTACAAGGTAACTGACCCCCCATTCACAATGACCTTGAATATTAGCAGATGGAGAAGAACATGGGATGCTTTTCATCAGAACAGGTCTTTTTTTGTGAAATTGTCCTCCACACATTGGATTGATTGTGTATTTGGACCACATTCTCAAATAGGTTACATTTCTACTGATGGTTCAAATGATGAAGCTAAGTTTCAGCAATCCTTCGACTGTACGCATTGCTCATGCAAGTGCTGTAATGGTTGGCTTATTTTCACATAAAAAAAACAACCATTTATGTAGTTCTTAAGGATTTAGACCTAGGTGAAGTCAGTGAATGTTCAAATGTCTTACCAAATAGCAGCTTACTTCAACTTAACACTTCCTTGATTTTATATTTCAGCTCTGCAGGTTTAATGAAAGCTCCTCCAGCCCCTGCTTTTGTTCTGTGAACACTGGAAAATGCTATTTAGGGTGGCCACTGGCCTTGCTACGTTGTGTATTTATAGACTCTGAAATATTTCATTCTGCCTGCAATGTTGTTGCTATTAAACACCAGCTGAAGGTATATCAAGGTAGAGGACAAAGTTGCAAGTTAATGAATACTGCGGAAAATGGAGTGTTACTCCCTTAGTTTACGGCAAGTGGATAGTTGCGTGTGAACCTGCCTTTCCTCCCGACCTGACTTTTCAGATCAAAGCGTCACAATAGAACGTTCCGATAGGCGTAGACGGGAGGAAATAAGGTTTGAATCCCCAGCTGAGCCAAGCAAGCATAGGCACGGCTGAGTGGATCCGCCAGTCGGTCACTGCTGCCTCAGTGAAAAACTTCTGTTGGGTGAGGCACTCTCTCAGGGACTGCAACCTGCAGTTGTGTGTGGGCAGTAGAGTGGAGAAGTATGGCAGGCAGTCAACAAATGAGATCATTCCGATCTGAGACAAGACTGTGATGGCCGGGGAATTCAACAACCATGGAGAGCTGTTAGCAGGCGAGCTATTAGTGAATGAAAACCTTCGTGAGTTTGCTGCAGAGATTCCATCTGACTCTGACCCCTGGGTGTTCCCTGATCCTGCCAGCACAGTTTTCATAGATAATAAGCAGGGGCCTTGAGGATGGCTGCCTCGCTAGTAAAATGGTACACGGAGCAGAGCAGGAAATTGGAAGAATAGACCCATGATCTCGCACAGTGGCAGCCTCCATTTTGCCAATCGTTCCCTGTGAATCAGGATATTTCTAAAATGTCAAATGTTTTTTCTTTCCCCCATCCTTTCAGTTGTTCCTCATCGACTTTGGTCTGGCCAAAAAATACCGGGACAACAGGACACGACAGCACATACCCTACCGAGAAGACAAGAATCTCACCGGCACAGCACGCTATGCCAGCATCAACGCGCACCTGGGCATCGAGCAGAGGTAAGAGATCACCACCCAGTAACTACAGTCATCTGGAATCTATTTCAGCCTTCGCTGGATATTCTCTTCTCACTCCTTATTGTTTGCACGCTTTCAGCCGGAGTGATAGGATTCCTAGGGCTTAATATATAGGTTAATGTGTCTTTTCTGCACTTTATTGGGATCATTTTTGAGTGGCATGAAGGAGCTTTTGATGTTCCGACTGTGTGTTCCTGCTGGGGCTGCAAGCTGGCTCTCTAAGGACTTGCCCTCATGATGACCAAGCTGCACTCATTGGTCGCGTTAGAATCTAGCCTCCACCAACAAGCTTGGCTGACCCAGAATCCTAATTTTGACAAACAGGGCTGTGTGATTTAGCCAGTCATGCTTCCCTTAAATACCAAAACTCTGCATTGAGCTGTACAGTAGGCATGGAAGTCCAAGACTACATGTTTTTATTTGTATTGCATATTACAGCAACGTAAGCATGCAGTAATTTTCTTAAAACCTTTGATACATTGTGAGCATTGACTTTCGTAATAAGATAGAATTCAACATGGCTAGAAATCCTTTTGTTCCCGTCTAAACAGGCCTTTTATGAATGCTGGTTTTCATGTCATTTGAAGCATTCAGTTGGGATATAAAAAAAACACCGTATGTGGCTTCTCTACTGACCCGTGCTCCAAAAACAAAATATGTGGGAAAGGATTGCCTTCTGTTGAAACACCGTAACAGGATAGACATCCCACCCTCTAATTCAAGTGAATTATTCAATGACAGTGCCTGCTTGCACTTTACCAGTTAAATGCTATGTCACTGGTCTGAAAGTTAGTGTACAGCTTAGCCATTACAATTACAAAGGGCCTTGAGATTAATGTCAAATGTGTTGCTCTTGAACCAACTGTGATGTTACCTTTTTACGTGCTGAATGCCAAATGTCTCTGCTTGTTTGTTTCCAGTCGCCGAGATGACATGGAGTCGCTAGGCTACGTCCTGATGTACTTCAACAGAACCAGCCTGCCCTGGCAGGGTCTAAAGGTAGGCCAGGCAGGTACTCTAGGGCTCCCAGTCCACTATATAAGTGGTTCATATTTCACCTACTCACATTGAAACCAACTTGCTCACTCGCCACAGCTTTTCCTACATGATTCTGCTACTAGATTCCCCCCCCCCCCCCCCCCCCCAATAAAATAAACTGATTGTCAGCTGTCTCCATAACTTGATTTCAGATTATTTACAATTTTTATGACTTATTCAGATTTGCATGTTTTATTTTATAGTTGTATTCTCTGACAACTTCAGGAATTAAATTGTTTAACATTACATAATATGCCTTGTACAATGCAGGATGTTAGCTAGTCTTGTAGATGACCCCTAACTTTCCATTCAAGTTGTAGTGTTGAGGTCAGCTACTTCCCTAAGGTTTAGCTAGATACCTTTTTTAAAATTAATAAATCCTCCAGAGATATGGGGTGCCTCGAGTGTACTCAGTTTTATGCTTTTGTAAAGTCACCAAGACTTGCATTTGCAGCATAATGCACCTTCCCCTTTTCTGACACTACAAGGGTTAAATAGGGAACACGAGAGATCTGTGCTGTGTGTTAATGTAATTACATGGAACGGCAGCCTACAGTGATAGAAACTCAAGTCCTCAGCAAGGTGTTAGGTACATACCTACAGAACCAAGCCATTCTTCATATACATACAGCCCCAGTTGCCCGGCCTATCAAGATAGGCTAGGTCACAAAACACTATGTACACATTTGTATTACTGAGAAAAATACAAAACTTCTTCAAATGTCCCAACATTTTCCTGAATATTTCCTTTAGGTGGCTCTTTCACAGTGCTGTAAGTCACATCAGGCCAAACTAATACATTACATTCTGTATGGACCACTGACCTCACCGGCAGTGACAAACTTGTGTGTGATGAGAAATTGCAAAGGGTAGTGTTAAACTGTGGTGCACAACATTTTCATTTCTCGCCCACATGTTCCACAGGCTGCCACAAAGAAACAGAAGTACGAGAAGATTAGCGAGAAGAAGATGTCCACTCCAGTCGAGGTGTTGTGTAAGGTGAGTGAAACCATAGAAGAATCAACCTGGCACGCCCACCCGCGGACTGAGTTGGTCCTATTTTTATTTGGGGTCTCCGGGTCAGAAAGGTAGATGCTTACTATGGAAGTCCTTGAGTAGTCACATCAGCCAGTGAAGTACGAGCCTGTTTGAAGGAGTTCTAAAGGCTGTCTCGTAGCGTATGAGAGTAGAGATGTTGGCTGGTGTCGCTAATCTAATCCAGTCTTTAAATAGTGGCTGTTATGCATCCATCACCTTGGACCTGAAAGCATGATGGCCATTGCTCATTAAAAGACTTAAGTAGCTGGCTGAGAGAGTGTGCTGCTAAACCTGATGCCTTGCATTAGGCTGTGGACTAACTTGGGCAACATGCCCGCTCTTTTCTTTCGGTAACTTGCCTTACCAGAACGCATCTGAGTAGTTTATTAGGCACTGACTGTCATGGTAAATAATGTATACATGACCGTAAGCCAGACAGTTGGGCATGGATCGATAGATAACCTTCCTACTTTCCTGTGGTTGTTTCCAGGGTTTCCCAGCAGAGTTCGCCATGTACCTGAACTACTGTCGTGGGCTGCGGTTCGAGGAGGCGCCTGACTACATGTACCTGCGTCAGCTGTTCCGCATTCTCTTCAGGTGCTTGTCATTTCTCAACCTTTAACATGAACCTCTCTGTCCCCAAGGGAGCTGAAATGCGCGTGCACCAAATCACATGTTTCTCTCACTGTCAAGACCCACGAGGCAGAAAAAATTACTTGGTTGCATTGCATGTAAAGCATATGGAGTCCTTAAGGTGTACTAGACGTTAATAGTGAAGTGTACTTTATGAAACAACAGTGAAAGGAGCAACCTCTTTAGGCCTGTGTTTTTCATGTAGTCTCTTTCTGCTTTTATGTATGTTTAGGCTGAAAACAAGTTGTCCTTTGGCAGCAGTAAAAAGTTGATGAATATAGGTGAGCTCAGTGTGACTGCATGTCTGAAAGTGTCTGTTTGTCCAGGACTTTGAACCACCAGTACGACTACACGTTTGACTGGACGATGCTGAAGCAGAAAGCAGCCCAGCAGGCTGCGTCCTCAGGGGGACAGGGGCAACCGGCACAAACTCCCTCAGGCAAGCAAACTGACAAACCCAAGAGTAACATGAAAGGTTAGTAGCAAAAAGCCAAGCGACGTTTCAAGTGCAAAAATGGAGACGCCAATTGCTTTTATTTTCGTTCCCCCTTCAAAGTGCTTGAAAAAAAAAATGGATTTGGAACATTCTCTCCCAGCGGATTAATGAGACCACAAACAACACAACAGTGTTAGTTCGAGGAGGCCCCTGAAAGATAAAGAGAAATTCAATTGGTCTGTCTTGCAGATGCAAAGACGTCCTTGGGAAATTTGACTACTAACTTTGTACCCCAATGTCTTTTATTCTTCTCTGGGACAAATGGTTGTGGCTTTATTATCTTCTGTGGATGTTAAAATTGATTTCCCTCTTGAATTAACCCCTTCTCTAAATGATGTACGATTGACTCTTGATTTCTCGCAATCATTGTTCCTGGATCTAACACTTGTTAATCTTTATTGTAATGCTCTCAGATACAGTGGGAGTGAGATTCTAACCACACACTGCACACACATGTATGAGACCATTGTTCATGGTAATAAATGGCTGCCTGTGTTCATGTGAATTTTAGTGCTCATGTGATGTGACTCTTGAATGACCTCTTTTAATTCCAGTCTCTCCCCTCCCTCTCGTAGAGGGTATCCCGGGTGCCCAGGGTTGATGGCAGAAGAGTCAACCCAATTTTTCAAAAAACCTGAAGCAGTTTTCATCAGGTGATGACTAGGATTTCCACAGGGATTAGGCAATAGCCCATTTAAGTGTGTAATCTCTGGCATGAAATTGCAGAGCAGCCTTCCACTTGACCTGTATTGGTAGTAAAAGGAACGCTTACACCAAGTTAATGCCTCGCCCCCTTTTACTTAAAACCACCATGGTGGTGTTTTATTTGTCCCCACCCCATATTAAACAGCGACTTCGCCTAAGATGCAACTTATCGTTTTCAAAATGGCGTATGTGGCATCGATATGAGTCAAACATTGATTATAGTGTCAAAATTCACTACAAAGTGTAAATAGGATAATTTTGGTCTTAGTCTTGTCCAAAATTGAGATTTGAGAGATGATAGGAAATAATTGTATGTTAAATAATGAAGGGTACCTTAACATTTTCCGTGGGTTGGGTTTATTTTAATCCTACCCACAGCTGCCAGCACCCAAGTAATCATCAATTCAGAGCGCAGCTGCACACGACCCGATCATAATGCACATGGTTAATTTAATATGACATTCGATATCCCGATGGGGTTAGTTAAGGACCATCAGTAAATTACACAATGTTAATGGGATAATATTTTTTTTAAGTTGATGAACTCCAAATTTCAATGACTTAAAAACTTTAAACCAACTAAATTGCAGAAATTCATATACAATTATTGAAAGCATTTAATGAGAACTAAAAGATGTGCAACATAAAAATGTTGTCCCATTTTGCATTGTATAATTTATTGACTGTCCCTAACTATCCCCAGAGATGGGCTATCCAAAGTTTAACCAAATTTGCCATGGTCGCACACCAACAGGCTGAATCTAATTGGCTAAATAAATTGGCAAACTCTTCTCACCTGCGAACACCCACATGAAACTAACTCACGTTTGAATTCAGTTATGGCCGCTAGCATTTCTTAATGAACCAAATCTAAAATGAGGCCAAATCAGGAAGTGCAGTTGCCCTTTAAACCATGGCTGTCACATTGGCCCAGAACTCACTGCTCCACACACACCATGTGTTTGTGCCCTCAGTGCATGGAGGACTCAAATGAAGCCCTCCCTCCCACGTGTATTAGTCCATATGTGCCTGCTTCCAAAATCTTAGGCAGGGCTGAATTAAATTCTCAGTACACAATCGGATTAAGTATTTATTAGACCAAAATGTTTTGGGTTTGAATGCAGGTTGATTGGGGAGGAAGAATGCCCATGTAAATGGGTGACGTGACCTCGATGGCACCCCTGAGAGGGCTCAGTGTATCGGTCCTGCTCTTCCCCAGCACGCCAGCCCCTCTGACTTATTAGCACATTACATTTTATGCTCCTCTACCATTTTGTTTGTGTGACGTATTGTTGGTTAAACCGTGTTTCGAACAGGGCTTCCTGTGACTTATATTTACTGCGGGTTACAGTTTTTTGTTGGATTAGATGTTTTCTCTCGGTGACGTCAGGCAAATCATTTTTGGCCCCTCTGTTGGCCCGACTTATACCAGTGCTGTGTCTTCACTGCCAAGAAGAGCTTTGAAATCCATTAAATATGAATAGGAAATCAAAGCACGAGGACTCTCTATGCCCCTCTCCCCTCTCTTTCAAGGAACATCCCACATGATGGCACTGAACAAGTGCTGTGAGGGGCTAGTTATAAATATGATTTTGCTGATGACGTGGTATTGGTCTAATCCATTGTGTACACGGTGTCTGTTTTAGTATGTGGACTCCATGCACACAGTAGCCTGCAGCACAGTTGAGCTCTGCTTTATGTGCCTTTCATGCAGGCGTGGAGAGATCGAAGTTTTTCCTCTGGAACTGATCAAAAAATTACCTTTGTAAATGGACCCCCAGATTTTTCCCCCCGTGTTTTTGTTTTGAAGATGTATAGAAAAGGACATGTTATTTCTTGGTCTGGTGGTTAGTGTTCTCTCCTGCTAGCTGTCCATTTAAGATAACACTGCCAGTGAAGGTGCTGAGTACCCACAGCCAGAAATTTAAATAGCTGAGCTCTGGCTTATTGAAGCTTGAAAGAACTTGCTGGTTTCTTGGATACCAGTTTGACTTGGCCACACTTAGCCTTGTAACAATGGAAACGTTGTTAATGTGAGTTTGCATTTCAGCCCTCATGTTTTGCCCAATGGCCTTGTATTATATGATATTTGTTTAGAGCAAGCCACGTTGACATAATCAGGCAAACACAAGTAGCCAACGCTCAAAGCAAACTCCGTTAACCCAGCTATACTCTCAAAACATTTTGATGATCGCTTGGTCTTTAGTGTCTAAGGCCTAAATATCATCGCCATGTTGCTGTGACGTCTCCTAAAGGCTATTTGCTATATTAGAAGAGGTTTGATCTGTTAATGGTTTGCATATGGAGGATTGCGCTGCCCTTTCACCCCTGAGAGTGAGACTTGTCTTTTGCATCAGCTGGCCCCTCCAGACACTTAAAACGCCAGGAACATCCGCAGATCCGTGTTAGGTTTTGAATTGAACCAACGATTCACATTGAGCGAAAGCTGCAGACCATTTCATGTGTAATTAAGACCCATTACTTTTGCTTATTTGCATGGTGGATTAATCCTCTGACTCTCTGTAGACACCCTCCCATGTCATCCCTGCAGCAAAACTACCTTTCCTTTGAGTCAAACCACATTGGAGGGTACAGCTGTAGCGGAAGGTGGCTCGTGAGAGCTTGTCAAAAATGCTTCTCAAATCACTCAGATCTGTTGAGATCATGTCCCGACTTGCACTGCACTCATTTAAACCCACTGGATGAGGCTCGGCATGCATCATCAATGTGTGAAGGCTTGCTTGAGGAAGACAAGATTGTAGGAGCCCATAAGAAAGATGAAGGAATCCTCACATCTTTTAGGATTGTTGTGCCCATGTTTCTGTCCTGTGGATTGACGCCTCTCTAAAGGCCAATTGCTGCATGTCTTTGGTTAATGGCTGTCTGTAAAGGTTACCTTCCACTGCAGACAAGTATGAAGGAAGTGTGGCTCACATAAGCAGGCCACATCCCTATTTGTCTTTTTAAAGGTGTTTTTGTTTGATCTCTGTGTAACATTGCCCTTTCAAATAGGTTTATTGATAAGCTGCATTGTTTCCTTCATGACCGTTCCACTAGTGTCTTTCTGTCTGTACCCACTCCCTGGTACACTACACAGCTGCTGTTGTCTCCTGTGCTAGTTGTGAACATCTATACCCACTCCCTGGTACACTACACAGCTGCTGTTGTCTCCTGTGCTAGTTGTGAACATCTATACCCACTCCCTGGTACACTACACAGCTGCTGTTGTCTCCTGTGCTAGTTGTGAACATCTATACCCACTCCCTGGTACACTACACAGCTGCTGTTGTCTCCTGTGCTAGTTGTGAACATCTATACCCACTCCCTGGTACACTACACAGCTGCTGTTGTCTCCTGTGCTAGTTGTGAACATCTATACCCACTCCCTGGTACACTACACAGCTGCTGTTGTCTCCTGTGCTAGTTGTGAACATCTATACCCACTCCCTGGTACACTACACAGCTGCTGTTGTCTCCTGTGCTAGTTGTGAACATCTATACCCACTCCCTGGTACACTACACAGCTGCTGTTGTCTCCTGTGCTAGTTGTGAACATCTATACCCACTCCCTGGTACACTACACAGCTGCTGTTGTCTCCTGTGCTAGTTGTGAACATCTATACCCACTCCCTGGTACACTACACAGCTGCTGTTGTCTCCTGTGCTAGTTGTGAACATCTATACCCACTCCCTGGTACACTACACAGCTGCTGTTGTCTCCTGTGCTAGTTGTGAACCTTTTAAGCTGAAGCGGTGGTTAATATTTTCATTACAGGAGGCTCAGAGTAAAGGCTCCATAAATGTTTGATTCCCCCATCTCAGGCACTCTGCAGCAGCAGGTCCCAGCTTTGCTGCAGAGTGGGACTGGTGACTGGGCACTTTTTATGTTACAGGGATGGAAAACTGCAGTGACTTAGTTGGCCTTGTTTATAGCAGTCACTCAACCCTGTTTGATAACCTGTTCTACTTTGATGTGTAACCTATGGCCTCTCTCTGTCTCTTCGTTTGTCTTGCAGGCTTCTGAGCAGTAAGACGATGAAAGGAAGCAGAGCAGAGTGGCCGTAGCAGGATTTGCCTTCCAATCACACCCCGGCATCCAGGATCAAATTCACCAGAACCTGCCAGGCATTGTGGGCAACCCTTTTTTCCTGTTAAAAGAACTTTCCTTCCATATACTATATATGTAATCGCTCTATATAGATAACATGCTCTGCATATATCTATATATTGTTATGTATATACTATATCCACACCGAAAGCAGGCTTGGTATGGAATTTTCCGAAGCTGTAGCCTTCTCTATTGTCCTGCCCCTGAAGATTTTTTGTTTCTTCAAAACGGAAAACTAAGAAATGGTTGGCTCACTGCGGATGTTTGTGCACCTGCCAATACTTTCCCCTTGATACTTTCTCCCTCTGAGAGCTGCTGTTTGGGTGCCTCCCTCACCTCATGGCTGCCTGTCAGAGCAGCTTTGCCCCCATTCCCTCTGTCACCGAGTGTGGCATGATGACCCAGACACACGTCAGTCAGATTGAACATTTGAAACAACCATTTTCTCTTCCTTATTCAACTTTTTTCCCTCATCCTCAAGCAAAATGAAAGATGTAATCTGAAACTGTTTCCTTTGTTATGAATGAATCCTGGGTATTTACTAAGCAAACATTGGATTTATTTTGTTTTCATAAAAAAGGTAATTAAGATTCTGCCTGCAGATATGTGCTAGAAGAGCTTCTAATGTGAAGATGAAAACACTAGGTTTCTCTTTAGAACGCTGTATTAATATTGTACTTCTGAAGTCTCAAACAACGAATAAAAAATATGAACTCCACAAAAGCATATTCATTATAAATTAGGCACCACTTGACTAAACCTGTTTGTAAATTGCTTAGAAAAAATTATGCATCAATGAATTTATTTTGAAAATGTTTTTGTTTCATGTAATTGCTATTATGGATGGCCTCAATGTTCCGTTTTTGAGACAGACAAACGTGCTCACTCCACCCGCCCTTCCTGTTATAATTTATATATATATATACACACTTTTTTATCAGAACGTTTTTTTCAGTTTTATAGTTGTCTTTCCCTGTATTGAATTGATACTTTTGGGGAAAGGGTGTTTTTGTTACTTTCTAAGGGGAAGCAGATCCTGTCGTAAAATACTCTGGGTCTTTCTCTCTGCAACTACATATTGCTGCTGCTTAGAGTAGCAACCGTTTCCTAATTTTCATTTTTTTTTTATTGCGAAGAAAGTGTTGGAGGGTTTCTTTTTTTTTATATACTTTGAGTCTTGTAAGGCAAGAACCATTTGGATTTCAGTCAGCCTGTAGTCACAACAGATGCACACCAGGGGCTGTTTGTCCCGTCCCCCACACATTATACCCCCTGACCCAGCATTAGCTATTTTACAGCTGGACGTTCTATAAAAGTGTAATTTATTCCCTTTTAGCATGTCAGAATAAATTCAAATGACTTGTCAGCACCACTGTCCCAGTCTGTAATTTGAAGAACACACGGACTTCTGCCTTATGCCTGGATGATAATGGCTGTTGAAGAAGAAAAAATAAGCATTTTTTGCTTTCCATTTGCTTGTCTTTACACATTTACCTGTTGACTACCACACAACCTTAGTATTGTAAGCATTTGGAAACTGGAGACATCGGCAGGATTGGGGATAGATAAGGAAAGACTTTTGTTCAAAGATATCAGACTCAGATTGCTCTAGACAAAGGGACACATTTGTGGAAATGGTCTAAAAAGGTATTGCTGTAATCTAGAAAAAGCAGTTCCTGGTAAATGATGTTGTTGGGTTGGTGGGTAGTTGTAGGTGCTTGTGGTGGTGTTTTGAAAAAAATCTTCCAGGATTTATATCTGTAAATATTAAAATGGCTTCAAATGGCTGTCGTGGAAAATCGTTTAATTATCTACACCTCATCAACTCTAAATAAAACTGCCCAAAGCAAAGAAGAATCTGGCCTAGCAGTAAGTCTTCTGTATGAGACTCATATGCCTCATTATGCACTTGTGGGACAATGGGAGTAAGTGTCAAGGGTTAGTGGGACAACTGAGAAGGAATGCGAGAACTACACAATAGGTTTAGGAGCAAAGTGCAATGCAACAGAAGGTATTTCCCTCCCCCCCACAGCATGGAAATGGGAGTATTTCAAGTAAAAATGGACATCTGTATTAGACTAAACCTCCCCCTAACATTATTGGGGTGTTTGCATTGTTCTGTAAGATCTGTCATTGTAGTCATAGTGCATTGTCAATCCTGCATGGCCACTTCCAAAGCTGGTAGGAAATGTAGCAAAAGTGAAGTGCTCTAAGATGCTGTATCCCTCAGTAGCACACTGGTAATATATCCCCCAGTGTGTTTTCTGGTTTTGTGCAAATACCTAACTGCCTTTGGCAAGTCTGAGAGTCCTAGAAGGGGCCTTGTGTGGCCAAGGATTTGTCAACCATGACACACTAGACACCAGACTGCTTAGAGAAATGCTGGATGGAGTGGGGGATGGGAGGGTTTTTAGACCAAGAGAGAAAGAGGTCTGTGAGACGTCATTCTCCAGGCTAGGAAGACACAACAGCACAAGGGTTGCGGCAGGGTGAATGAGGCCTGTTTGTCATTTTATCCATTGTGAGGTCAACACATGCGGAAAGCAGCTGTTTGCAGAGAAAGAGAGGCCCCAGACAGCCCTCTGGCCTGACAAAAGGGGCCAAAGGGATGACCCTGTCTGGAGAGAGTAAAAAAATAAGGCTAGTATGTGAGCTAGGTAAATAAAAAGAGTAGGTCAAACTTGAATCTCACAATTTGTCATTGTTAACGTTTTAAAGGTAACATGTCATCCGCCATTTCAAACTGTTCAATTTAACCATTATTGACCCACAGCAGCACCCCAGTGTCTTGGAAAGGATAGTATTTTGAAAACGGGGAGTATTCATAAGAGGTTTTTTATTTTTTAAGCTAATTAACCAATCCCATTCAGGATCAAGATTAATTCACCATCTCAGTAATAGAGGGTTTAAATAACTACCCCAGTGCCGCCTCTTCATAAAAGGCTCCGAAGCAGAGGAATGGCCTCGACGTGATATAAGCAGATCGAGTGTTTGGTAGGTATCACATGCTGATCTGGCTCCCCCCTTTCCCTCTCCCTGATAGGGTTTTGTCTAGATGGGATACAGTTTATGTTAAAATTGTATTTTCGTAGCAGACTAGGAGAATTGGGTTAAGGTTCTCTAAAATAAAAAAATCTGTATCCCTTATAGACATGACTGCCTGCTAGAGCTGCTACTGCGGTGTAATGTAATACCTATGCCATACTAACTAAACCATAGCTCTCTCTCTGGCCTTGTCTTCCGTTATACCTTTGCTCCCTCTAAAAACCAGGCAGGCACTACCCACAAAACAAAGAATTTCAGCTGCATGTGGGCACTAGAAAGTGGAATTAGAGAACTGTTGTATAATGCTGGGAGGTGCTAGAGAGGGAAGGGTCCATTGTATGAGGTGGTGAAGCCTGGTTGCTGGGTTTTGTCTAGAAGGGATACAGCTTTTAAGAACATACGCAGCAGGTTAGGAGAATTAACATAGCAGGTTAGGAGAATTAGGTTAAGGTTAGGAAAAGAGTTAGGGTTAGCTAAAATGCAAATAACTACTTTTGAAATCAATCAAACACAAAAGCTGTAGGGAAGAGTGGGATAAGTTGTGTCCTTTTTTACATTCAGCATCACTCTGTCAAGTGAAATATAATATTATTTCTAACAAAACAGTTGAAGTCGTAAGTTTACATACACCTTAGCCCAATACATTTAAACTCCGTTTTCACAATTCCTGACTTTTAATCCTAGTAAAAATTCCCTGTCTTAGGTCAGTTAGGATCACCATTTTATTTTAAGAATGTGAAATGTCAGAATGATAGTATTGAGTGATTTATTTCAGCTTTTATTTCTTTCATCACATTCCCAGTGGGTCAGAAGTTTACATACACTCAATTAGTATTTGGTAGCATTGCCTTTAAATTGTTTAACTTGGGTCAAACATTTCAGATAGCCTTCCACAAGCTTCCCACAATAAGTTGGGTGAATGTTGGCCCATTCCTCCTGACAGAGCTGGTGTAACTGAGTCAGGTTTGTAGGCCTCCTTGTTCGCACACACTTTTTCAGTTCTGCCCACAAATTTTCTATAGGTTTGAGGTCAGGGCTTTGTGATGGCCACTCCAATACCTTGACTTTGCTGTCCTTAAGCCATTTTGTCACAACTTTGGAAGTATGCTTGGGGTCATTATCCATTTGGAAGACCCATTTGCATTTTTTTTTTCTGAGGTCTTGGCTGATTTCTTTTGATTTCCCATGATGTCAAGCAAAGAGTTTGAAGGTAGGCCTTGAAATACATCCACAGGTACACCTCCAATTGACTCTCAAATTATGTCAATTAGCCTATCAGAAGCTTCTAAAGCCATGACATCATTTTCTGGAATTTTCCAAGCTGTTTAAAGGCACAGTCAACTTAGTGTATGTAAACTTCTGACCCACTGGAATTGTGATACAGTGACTTATAAGTGAAATAATCTGTCTGTAAACAATTGTTGGAAAATAAATTTGTGGAGTGGTTGAAAAAGGAGTTTTAATGACTCCAACCTAAGTGTATGTAAACTTCCGACTTTAACTGTATCTACATATATTTCAGGATGATGTGTATCCCTGGAAATAATCATAATGGTGTTAATGATGAGGGAGGACGCACATTTTTTTTACGAGCATGGCCTTATTTCTATTACAGCATATTGGATGACTGTCATTCAATATTCCGTTCACCCTGTTCAATGTAACATCGATAGGTACTCAAACGTTACTATACCCATCATGAGGTTGCTACAAACTAACCTATGAATGAAAGTTTACAACAGGTTGAGAAACATTTGAGTAATCAAGGTGACAGACATTGACACTTTCAATACCGCCTTGCACAATATTGCCTGCATCTAGCTGATCTAGGATGTAATCATTAGTCCAACAGTTCCAAACTATAGTTTCTATGGGACAAATTCAGGTATGTTGATCCCAGTTTCATTCTGTTTAAGAAATATCTTTCAACAGAATTGGCGGAATGAATACACCCGTGATCACACGCAAACACAGTTCACTTTCATAACAACCGGATCGTTGCATAATTCCTTCTCGCATCTACACCTTCTCCTCCTCTCATCTCTTCCCTTCGCTTGTGGACTTCAGTGCACAACAAATCAGCTGTCAGTTACCAGGCGAAAAACACTTTCCAAGCCAAACCTTCATATCATAACTGCTACACACAGCCTACGTCATTGTTACCATATTAGCTAATGCCAAGTCAACAACATCTACTAGAACTAACGCGTTAGTAAACCCGCTACAATCATGCAGTACAGTGTACAATTAGCAAGCAGTTTAGCAGTTATACCGGCAGGTCCCGGTGGCAATAAATTAATAAAACCAAAAGCTTACCTTGACTTGGAAGAGTTCCAGTGTTGGATAGCCATAGCCAGCTAGGTAACATAGCATATATCTATTTGAGCTGGGTGTTTGAGTAGGCTAAACTAGCTAGCTGCATTCGCCAGCTAAGTAAGTGAAAGTGAAAGAAATACAAAATGTAGCTTCTCTCTCTCTCTCTCTCTTGCTTCTCCTTAATTTTTAAAGAAATTAATTTGTTCAATACTGTACAACTGTTGTTTTTCTATCTCTTTGAGTCAACTACTCACCACATTTTATGCCCTGCAATGCTAGCTAGCTGTAGTTTAAACTTTCAGTACTAGATTCATTCTCTGATCCTTTGATTGGGTGGACAACATGTCAGTTCATGCTGCAAGAGCTCTGATAGGTTGTAGGACGTCCTCCAGAAGTTGCCATAATTACTGTGTAAGTCTATGGAAGGGGGTGAGAACCACTAGCCTCCTAGGTTTTGTATTGAAGTCAATGTACCCAGAGGAGGACAGAAATTAGCTGTCCTCCGGCTACACCATGGTGCTACCCTACAGAGTGCCGTGGAGGCTACTGTAGACCTTCATTACAAAACAGTGTTTTAATCAATTATTTGGTGACATGAATATATTTAGAAAGTTTTATCTAAAAATGATAACTTTTTTAATGTTTCCCAATTTTTTATATTTTGAAATTCACTGAGGATGGTCCTCCTCTTCGTCCTCTGATGAGCCTTCACTGAGTGTTAATGCTTACTTACAGGCCCCTCACAACAATGCAGAGAGACATTTCTTGAAATAATATAAAAATAATAACACAAGGAATAAATATGGCTTATGGCTTGGGGGTAGAAGCTGTTCAGGGTCCTGTTGGTTCCAGACTTGGTACATCGGTGCCGCTTGTGTGCGGTAGCATAGAGAACAGTCTATGACTTGGGTGGCTGGAGTCTTTGACAATTTTTAGAGCCTTCCTTGGTCAATTGATTCATTTTGTGTATGGTTTCTTAGAAACAAGGGTGGCTCAACTTATCCCTTTGGCTCAACTTATCCCCTATTGACATGACCTGGTTGCTATTGTACAGTAGACTGAGCCTAGGCTGCTGGTGTGGTGTGGGGGAATGGCTGAAGGATTGTTAAAAGCTCTGCTGCTCAGCCCCTCTCTTGCCAGATTAAAATTGAGTAGCAGCACCACCACACATCTAATTTCACAGACATTTTAATTGAAGATAACTATGTTGTTATCCTAATCCTAGTCATTTATTTGTCTTTGTAATGTTGTTTAGCCACATCTTGTACATCATCATCTTCTGCAAATACATGAACAGTGAAGACATAATATGGAACAGATCCCCAAGGATTTGTGTCTGCAGTGCATATTTCAGAACATGATTTCAGCATTCCACATGGGAAGGGGATGTCTTTGGGACAAAATGTAACCTTTTAACAAGGCTAACACTCTTTTCACGCCACTTCCATACCGAAGTGACTTTTTGGTAGCAGGTTAGGAAAACACAACAGGTTAGGATAATTAACGTAGAAGGTTAGGAGATTGAGGTTAATGTTGGGAAAAGGGTTAGCGAAAATGCTCTCCTAACCTGCCACGAAAATCACTTTGTATCGAAGTGGCGTGAAAAGAGTGTGTCAGGTTTTATCAAGTCCGCATTGTATCTCAGCGGCTGATTGGAGGTTCGATATTCACCCGCTATTACAGGTTGTACAGTTGATGTGCGGAATGCCATAAATGCGGCTACATTTATAGCAGCAGGGCGTAACGTTTGTGTTCACTGTGAAACAGAAACGTTATCATCTGCGATGTGAACCTTGTACTATGCCCCACAATATGACAGATGTAGCGTCCATGTGAAACTGCGCGACAGCATTGTGTATGAACACAATTATTATATTTCTATCTGTCGTATCCCTTCGTCAGCTGGTAGGCAGAACATTGCAATTTTTGTTGCGTTACATATTTTTTTCACATGCCTACAGAATGGTCTATTTGTGAACACGAATAAATATTCCCCTCCCATAACACTACCCCCCACCATATGCAGATGTTTTTGTCAGTCAGCCAATCTGACCAATATTTAAAAAAAATCTCCCCTTTTTATAGTCTCTCAATTATGTTGTTTACTTGATGGTACAATGGGCTACTGTTATTTTCCAATGCATAAAGTAACCTCAGAAATGCTTGAATCACCTCACCTCGTTTTCCAGTGTATAGCCAACTTTGACTTTTACTTTAGTACATTCCCAAAGAAAATACTGTACTTTTTACTCCATACATTGTCCTTATCATACACCCTATCATACTCGTTACAGTTTGAATGCTTAGCAGGACAGGAAAATGGTCCAATTCCCTGGTCATCGCTACTGCCTCTGATCTGGCAGACTCACTAAACACATGCCTCGTTTGTAAATTATGTCTGAGCTTTGGAGTGTGCCCCTGGCTATCCGTAAATTAAACAAAACAAGAAAACCGTGCCGTCTGGTTTGCTTAATATAAAGAATTTGTACTTTTTATATTGAAGTACATTTGAGCAATTACATTTACTTTTGATACTTAAGTATATTATAAACCAAATAGTTTTAGACTTTTACTCAAGTAGGATTTTACTGGGTGACTTTCACTTTTACTGGAGACATTTTCTATTACAGTGTCTTTACTTTTACTTAAGAATGACAATTGGGTACTTTTTCCACCACTGTGTATAGCCTACCAATAGCTATTTATTTCAGGCGGTGTAGTTTACCTCCTTAAGTAATGTGAAAGGATTGGGTCATTGAAATACCCCCATGCACAATAACACAACAATGTTGCTTTCTTTATGTCCCACATATTAGGTAAACCTTTCCTGCTACATAACCAAATCCTGTCTTTATCTCAAACCAGCTCATTTGTGTGCTGGTATGAAGCAGCAAATCACCTCAGATTGTTTTTTCGCCAAGTTGTTTTGTATAGGATGTGTGGGTGTCTTTCTAATCCTTGTAGTACCCAGGTACTGTATCATCTTACATGTGGCCTAAAGTGGGTCATATACATGTAGGAATACATAGACTCTATGCTACCACTTTCCTTATAAAATATGAGGTCGTGCATGCGGGTAGAGAGACCCCACCCCACCCACTTCCTGTATATCTCTCCCCTGATACCTTGTAGGGATAAAGATGGATGATGGGAGGAGAAAGCTGGCACAGTAGCTGGAAAGGCTTTTTATCAATGAGGGAGGCTATAAAAAGATGAGCTGCCCCTAGGGGAAGCCCACTCTCTCTGCTACAGTTGTGTGTGAATGCAGCCCTGACTGAAGCGTTCAACACATCATCAGAGAGGACAACGTTATGTTTTACTAAATCTATGTATTTTCTAGCTTCTTTAGAACATAATATCTGGGTCTTGCTCAGTCTTGCTGGTACTGCTTTGTGTATATGTACAGTGCAGTAGGAAAATATTCAGACCCCTTGACTTTTTCCACATTTTATTACGTTACAGCCTTATTCTGAAATATATTTTTTTCTTCATCACTTTACACACAATACCCCATAATGACAACGCAAAAACGTTTTTTTAGACATTTTTGCAAATGTATATAAAAAAAGAAATATCACATTTACATAAGTATTCAGACCCTTTACTCAGTACTTTGTTGAAGCACCTTTGGCATCGATTACAGCCTTGAGTCTTCTTGGGTATAACGCTACAAGCTTGGCACACCTGTATTTGGGCAGATTCTCCCATTCTTCTCTGCAGATCCTTTCAAACTCTGTCAGGTTGGATGGGGAGCAGCGCACAGCTATTTTCAGGCCTCTCCAGAGATGTTTGATTGGGTTCAATCCGGGCTCTGGCTGTGCCACTCAAGAACATTCAGAGACTAGTCCCGAAGTCACTCTTGTCTTGGCTGTGTGCTTAGGGTCCTTGTCCTGTTGGAATGTAAACTCTTGCCCAAGTCTGAGGTCCTGAGCGCTCTGGAGCAGGTTTTCATCAAGGATCTCTCTGTACTTTTCTCTGTTCAGCTTTTCCTCAATCCTGACAAGTCTCCCAGTCCCTGCCTCTGAAAAACATCCCCACAGCATGATGCTGCCACCACCATGCTTCACTGTAGGAATGGTGCCAGGTTTCCTCCAGACGTGATGCTTGGCATTCAGGCCAAAGAGTTCAATCTTGGTTTTATCAGACCAGAGAATCTTGTTTCTCATGGTCTGAGAGACCTTTAGGTATCTTTTGGCAAACTCCAAGTGGGCTGTCGTGTGCTTTTTAACTGAGGAGTGGCTTCCGTCTGGCTACTCTAACATAAAGGCCTGATTGGTGGAGTGCTGCAGAGATGGTTGTCCTTCTGAAAGGTTATCTCATCTCCACAGAGGAACTCTGGAGCTCTGTCAGAGTGACCATCGGGTTCTTGGTCACCTCTCTGACCAAAATTGTCCCCTTCCTAAATTATCCATGGATGGAGATTTGAACTTGGGGTTTTACTTAAATCTCTGTACTGGCCGATGATTATAACAGTGATTCAGATCCAACCATGAATTCATACATTGTTGTGCCCCTGGCCTGAGATGATGGAAGTTCAATATGTAGCTAGATGTAGAAGGCTAATGTTAACTAGCTAACGTTTCCCATGAATGGAAGTTAGGCTAGCAAGGATTTTAGCCAGTTAGCCCTGGACAACAAAAAATAAAAGCGTGTACGTATGAGTGAAAGACCGTTTTGTGAACGTGAAAGAGAAGATGATGGCATTGGCGTTTCTGTACAAGTAGGGTGAGTCAACATGTTTTCCTACTTGCATGAATGTGCACACACACACGCACACACATCATATTTAGTTTACATTGATTGGACTAAATCGTTTTTGTTATCTTTCAGTTGTCACTGTATTAGACTAAGCAGAGGTGATTTGATGATGTTGAAATGGTGCTGGAATAGTGGAGGCAGCTCCTGTTTTCTTTGTGACTTGCGGTAACCCTCTGTGGTTCTAAATCAATAGTTGTTTAGTTGTCCAAAAATGTTGGAAACATTAACTTGCTTGACCATGCTGTAGGTCATGTAACTGTCTGTTACTGTACATACAATATGCTTTCTGGACATCACTGGACAGAGGTTTTTGTGATAAAACAAAGGTGTGTGTTGGGGGGGCTTGGCTTCCCCAGTGATTTGACCCACGCACCGCTACTGATAGGAAGTCCCACCCAGTTGACTACTTCTAAATAATAGTAAAAATCCTCAATGGCGCTTCCCATGCTTAAACTGGCTTTAGGGCACTAGATTCCTCTATCTCTACGGGAATAGCCAATACCCGTCCTGCACCTGGCCCAACAAGTCTGACTGCATGAAGAGCACTGGGATTCTCCCTTTCACACTAGCAGAGAGTGGCCTGTCGACGTGGCAAGGTGCTGGTCAAACGCTATGGTTTGACTTTGGCGCAGCCGTGTCAGTCGCCCTTCCCTTATCCATTCTCCAGTCTGGATGTAAAAAGTTATACTCAGCTTGTTCTGTCTCTGATTCCAAGGCCTTGACAGCAGCTGGTGACTCAGCGAGGGGGTTGAACTGGGCCGAACCCAATTCAAGGTGTGTTGCAGTCAGCTTTATCAGCAGGTAAGGGAGTGTGGGTGTGTATTCAGGTGCCTCTGCGCTAAGTGTGCCCCTCCCAGTGAGTCATCAATGGGAGGGAGCAGATAGCAGGAGGAGCAGATAAACCAGACCAACTTAATCAGATAGCATGAAACAGCTAGGCCTTATCTACAAGGTTATATGTTTGTTGTATTTGAATTCTCATTCATTGGTGGGACACATGCTATGCTACCTTTCATAGGTTACTTTAGAAACCTTTTGTGTACCATGGATAACATTTAGAGCCTAGTGAGTTAGCTGAGCTGTGACATAGAATGGTTGACATGGAATCTGGGAAATGCTAATACCCTAGTCCAAAGAGAGGCAAAGTTCAGACAGAAAGAATGCCACTAAGAGTAAAGTGTTAACTACTTCCTTATGTATCTGTTAATGGTTTAAGTATTGTCATTTGATGCTGATAATAATTGTTTAATTCATATTGCTAACATCTTTGTCTATCTTGAATGCAGCAGTTCATCTCCACAGCAAATATAAGTCCTCTCTCATACATACAGCCACCCACAGTCTTACAAAGAGCCATCGAAGTCAACAGATTCAAAGTATGAATATGTTTATTTACTGCTGTGAATTACACTACCTTCTCTGTGTCTCCCCTGTTTCTCACAGTAGGGAACAATATTAACATTTCAAATCAACACAGTAGTGGATTCCAGTTGGCAAGTAGAGCCAAACATGACCAAGAACTTACAGCCTATAGGCATCCCAGAAGTGCCTTGTGTGTCTGTATGTGTGCACTCCCCTCCCCCACCCTCCTTTGAGGAATGGGCTTCCACAGTTGGTTGGAAGAGGTCCCTGAGGAGTCTCCAGATGGTTGGAAGAGATCCCTGAGGAGTCTCTAGATGGTTGAAAGAGGTCCCTGAGGAGTCTCCAGATGATTGGAAGAGGTCCCTGAGGAGTCTCCTGTTGATTGGATGAGGTCCCAGAGGTGTCTCCAGATAACCTTGAAGGGAGTGAGTTTTAAAGGGCCACCCTCTCCCTCTTTGCCTGCCTTCCTACTCATACGCTGTGCCTGTTACATTCCCCCTCTCTCTGCCCTCTTACAACTGACTGCAGGCAGGCGACAGCAGAGCTAGGGAACATTTACCAAGGGGGTGCTCGTCTTTCTTATACCAGGCTGGAGAAAGCTCAGATTTATGCAGCCCACACAATGTTCTATGTCTAGTAGACGGTCAATGGAGGAACAGATGGTGTTGTGTAGCAAAGCTATTATGAATGTGACTATCTATCTACGTGCCTACTTTGACGCGAGTCACCGCACATGTTCTTCCTGAATGCCTGAAGGGGTAAGGTTGTGTAGCACCTGTTTCTGGAGCCTAAAAGAACACTACATTCCCAGATATTTTCTAAATCTCTTCATAAGTGATTTCATGTCAAAGCACTTTCTTCTCCCTTTTCCCAGTGCCCAAATAAAGGTTTTTATTGTTTCACATATTATATAAACATTGTACAGTCCCCTGCCTGTAGTCATATGAGCTTTGTCCAAGTTACCCATTTTAATAAATTGAAACATACAAAAGGGATTTAGATTTTCCTACCAAAGGAGATCTATTTGTCTAAGACTAACACATTCTTTCAACTAGTCTTGTAATGGACACAGAACATCACATTTGGGGTACACGCTCCCTGTTATCTTGAAGATGTCTGTAGAATAGTGCCCACAAACACTCATACACATTTCCTCTATGTCTAAATGCTACTCCATGTGAACTGAAATATGTTAAGATATAAAAAAATATATATATTTTTGGTCTGCCATAATGGCAATCTGATGTAGCACATGTAGGATGATGGCCTACCCCTAGTACATGTAAGGAAGTGGCTCAACTCTGACCCCTTGTGGTGAAGATTTTGACAAGCAATGTGTAGTGTTGATATCTACACGTAGAGGGCACTGTTTTCATATTTGGCAGTTTGTCCAGAATTAGATTTGGGTCATTCCAGCAAGTTTACATGATGATCAAAATTGCAGTGTTGCAATAAAGTTGAACGACTGAGATAGACATGTTGGAAATGTTAACTTTTATTGAGTTTTAACATTTGCACAGTGGCAACATTGCCCATGAAAAAATAAGAAAAAAGTGGAGTTATAAATAGCTATTATATAACATGATATGCCTTTATTAAGATTATCTGACAGTGAAATGCATATAAAATGGTGTAGCGTAATTTACAGAGTATGCACCCAGAATGGCCTTGCATCAAGATATACTGTACAGTATTCAGTAACTAGTTTCATCTGTTTATTTATCGTCCTTCCCCAGTCATATCATTTTCACATGACATTACGTTGCAACCACATGCCTGTGGAACATATTACAAGCAGATTGTATTACTATCCCAGATCCATGTAGTCAAGCCCCACCCCCAAGAACAGTATTTCCAGGAATCCCCGTTGTGATTACCCAAGGGATTCCTGGGAAAACTGGACCCCGGGGACGAGGAAAAGCCCAGGGTAATGCTGTAAATGCACTCAGGAGGAGGAGATAAATTATAGCATGGAAAACACACCAGGAACTACAGTCTTTAATGGTCCATTAACATGTTAACATCATGGGTGGAGCGATGATTTGGTATCTCAGATATGTGTCCAGACCTGCGAGAGACACAGAGAGAGAGAGAGAGAAAGAGAGAGAGAGAGAGAGAGAGAGAGACTGGGAGGGGCAGAACCAGTCACGGGGGGCCCTCCCTCCCTCCCTCCCTCCCTAATATCCTGAACACAGATCGCCACAATAACAGCTTCCATGCATGGTCTCCATGATTATAAGGCATAGAGATAGACAGAGCTATCCCTCTGTCCCAGACTACTCACCCCGCTGTAGCAGCACCCTCCTTCCCGAGCTACAGTGCTTCATCTCAGACTCCCAATTGACCAGAGATGCAGCACTGCACCTGGGGCCTGAGGACCAAGCAATAGAGCTACACAGTAAAATATCAATGCCAATGTTCTGGCACACCCACCCACCCAATCATACCTTACCTGTCTTCTCTTCACATCACTAAAGAAAAGGGTTGTTTTGACTAGCAAAGGGGATGGTGTTAGAACCTCTCTGGTTTGTTTCTTGTCTAAGACCCCAGCTCAGACTGACCTGTAGGGAAAAAAGAGCAATGGAAGGATTCTTAAGGGCATTCACCAAACAACATGAAGCACACATTCTGAACTCAATTGTGAAAGTTGTCTTGTCTGTACAGTCCTTTTCTAATTGGAAACTGTAAGAGAGATGGTACCATAAAGAGTGAGGCTGGCTGGCTGTATGTTGGGGAATGTGGGGGCTGTAAACGTTATTGTTGGGGAACAGGAAATGACTTTGACCCCTGCCTGCATATTTAAACGCTGCTCCATCCTGTCCCTGTTCCCACTAGCATTCCTCCCTGTAGCTTTCCCAAATCCCCCCCCCCCCTCGCATTGCACACAACAGCCCACCCCCCTGTGTGCAAGTTGCTATCCCATCCCACCTTACCCCTATCTATATCCCAGTCCCTCACTGCTAGGGATTGGTGTACTGGGGATGTTTTGGGATGCCTGTGGCACTGATTTTCCAGGAGCTTCAGCCATGTTGGATTGTGGCCACAGAGAGTTCTGATCAGCAGCATGTTGTTAAGAGATGCTGCCGTAATGACTGTAAGGGTGTGGTGCCATCTCCTGTTCCAGCACGTTCTTCTCACAGCAACTGCAGAGGGGGTAGAGTGCCAGCAGCATCACCCAAACTAAACCCCTAACTGCAGGACACCCACCCGAACCCCAACCAGGAGCTCCCTCTCTCCCTCTGTTCTAAACACACTTCCTCTACTCTTCATGCTACATCCAGGATTCCTCCCTCAGCCATACCACTCTGGAATCTCTTGCTCGATCACTGCTACTGTATAGGTACTTCTCATTTCTCATCCCGTTAGCCTTGCTCCCACTCCTTTGTCAATTAAAGTCTGCATGCACCATTTCTCAGTAGATTCTTATTGCTATTTATTTAGAATGTAGACTGGTGTAATCATATACGTTAGATAAGATAACCAGTTAATGAAATATTTTAACATTATAATAACAATTTAACTGACTGTAGATGTGTGTTGTGTTTATGCTAGTTGGTGTAGGGGCAGAATGTGTGTCACTGGGTGCCATGGTTACCAGCTCCCTGGGCCTCTGGGAATCCCTAAGGTCAGGACACCACAGTGCCCCACCTCCCAACATCAGACCTCAGCCACCACGAAGAGGAGAAGGAGGAGAAACAGGGGGAGGAGGAAACTCCCATGGAGCTCAGAGACTTTATCTGATTTTAGTTACAGTAACTTATTTAGTGATTATGCTTGGTTGTAAAAATACAACTCTGAGTCAACAACACCCATAATCGAATTAGAGTAAAGAACACACTATCAGCTTATTCTATCGCGGGGGGAAGTGATGTTGTGGGACACTGGGGATGGGAAGGTTTCAAACAAATTTCCTTGGATCTGATATCATCTGATACACAGCCTTCCCCTCAGTGACTTTCAGCCAACTTAGACAGACTGTGCCCTTGAGGGATGGAAGTTGACCCGGGATGAGGGATGGGAGTTGACCCGGGATGAGGGATGGGAGTTGACCCGGGATGAGGGATGAGAGTTGACCCGGGATGAGGGATGGGAGTTGACCCGGGATGAGGGATGGGAGTTGACCCAGGATGAGGGATGGGAGTTGACCCAGGATGAGAGTTGACCCAGGATGAGGGATGGGAGTTGACCCAAGATGAGGGATGGGAGTTGACCCAGGATGAGGGATGGGAGTTGACTCGGGATGTGGGATGGGAGTTGACCCAGGATAACAGTTGACCCAGGATGAGGGATGGGAGTTGACCCAGGATGAGGGATGGGAGTTGACCCAAGATGAGGGATGGGAGTTGACCCAGGATGAGGGATGGGAGTTGACCCAGGATGAGAGTTGACCCAGGATGAGAGTTGACCCAGGATGAGGGATGGGAGTTGACCCAAGTTGAGGGATGGGAGTTGACCCAGCGTGAGGGATAGGAGTTGACCCAGGATGTGGGATGGAAGTTGGCCCAGGATGTGGGATGGGGTTGACCCAGGGTGAGGGATGGGAGTTGACCCAGGATGAGAAATGGGAGTTGTGATACTCACAGTGACACACCAGACTCTACATGAAAGCATTCTTATTACCATTTCTAAGAAGTGACATCAGCTATCTATCACAGCTATGATTTCTGACCTCTGAGGAGGATTAGGTTGATGTAACTGTGGCAGACCGCATGTGACACCCACCTATGGGATACAGTGTATGTCCTGCTCTTAAGTTCAGTATATCCCGGCAGACCTCTGCTGTTTCCCCCACATTGAAATAGGATAGATATAGAAGAGAACAGTTCAACACTAGTTCCAGCAGACAGACAGCAGACTCACAAGACTTCACACAGACACACACAGGAACTGGACACTCAACAGTATGGGCTCATGGATAGCGGTGTCTAATTTTGTGGCTAAGGCATGGCCTGTAGAGATACTGACTAGCTTAGTGACGATGACCTACACAGAGCCATGCTCTACGTTGTTCTCACAGACAAGAGTCCAAACTAAGTGTCCAAAAGCTGCTATGATGAGGTCTATTTAGGAGTACAATAAATCTCCTGTAATCTAACTGAAGGAGTTTTCAGTTTAGTCCAAAGAGGGAAAGCAAAACCAAAAAGAGGTGAAGAAAATAAAGAAGAAACAAGGGGAGAATTCCAGAGCAATTTGGAGCTCTCCCCAAGACGAAAGAGCTCTAGGTTTTCTCAACCCCCTCTCCTGGAGCCTCCCTCTGCCCTTATAAGGAATTCTGAGCCGGAAAATGTAGCTGTACTTTCGATAAGCATTCACTCTTTCAGGCTCTTGCAGGAAGGCAGATAGTTTGTCTCTGCTCTCAACGTGCATGCCCCTCCTCCACCTCTCCCTCTCGCTCCCTGGCTCTCTTGTCGGCTGGCTGCATACATTCCCTTTTCTAGTCACAGAATGCTGCTGACTGACATAAAAGGGAAAAGGGCGCGAAGGTGAAGGAGAAGCCAGAAAAACCCAAGAGCAGTCACAAAGAAGGGCTGCCGTATTGTCTAAATAACATGCTGGGAGTCTATCAGAGACTAAAGTGAGGTGTTGTCTAAATAACATGCTGGGAGTCTATCAGAGACTAAAGTGAGGTGTTGTCTAAATAACATGCTGGGAGTCTACCAGAGACTAAAGTGAGGTGTTGTCTAAATAACATGCTGGGAGTCTATCAGAGACTAAAGTGAGGTGTTGTCTAAATAACATGCTGGGAGTCTATCAGAGACTAAAGTGAGGTGTTGTCTAAATAACATGCTGGGAGTCTACCAGAGACTAAAGTGAGGTGTTGTCTAAATAACATGCTGGGAGTCTATCAGAGACTAAAGTGAGGTGTTGTCTAAATAACATGCTGGGAGTCTACCAGAGACTAAAGTGAGGTGTTGTCTAAATAACATGCTGGGAGTCTACCAGAGACTAAAGTGAGGTGTTGTCTAAATAACATACTGGGAGTCTATCAGAGACTAAAGTGAGGTGTTGTCTAAATAACATGCTGGGAGTCTACCAGAGACTACAGTGAGGTGTTGTCTAAATAACATGCTGGGAGTCTACCAGAGACTAAAGTGAGGTGTTGTCTAAATAACATGCTGGGAGTCTACCAGAGACTAAAGTGAGGTGTTGTCTAAATAACATGCTGGGAGTCTATCAGAGACTAAAGTGAGGTGTTGTCTAAATAACATGCTGGGAGTCTACCAGAGACTAAAGTGAGGTGTTGTCTAAATAACATGCTGGGAGTCTATCAGAGACTAAAGTGAGGTATTGTCTAAATAACATGCTGGGAGTCTACCAGAGACTAAAGTGAGGTGTTGTCTAAATAACATGCTGGGAGTCTACCAGAGACTAAAGTGAGGTGTTGTCTAAATAACATGCTGGGAGTCTACCAGAGACTAAAGTGAGGTGTTGTCTAAATAACATGCTGGGAGTCTACCAGAGACTAAAGTGAGGTGTTGTCTAAATAACATGCTGGGAGTCTATCAGAGACTAAAGTGAGGTGTTGTCTAAATAACATGCTGGGAGTCTATCAGAGACTAAAGTGAGGTGTTGTCTAAATAACATGCTGGGAGTCTACCAGAGACTAAAGTGAGGTGTTGTCTAAATAACATGCTGGGAGTCTACCAGAGACTAAAGTGAGGTGTTGTCTAAATAACATGCTGGGAGTCTACCAGAGACTAAAGTGAGGTGTTGTCTAAATAACATGCTGGGAGTCTACCAGAGACTAAAGTGAGGTGTTGTCTAAATAACATGCTGGGAGTCTACCAGAGACTAAAGTGAGGTGTTGTCTAAATAACATGCTGGGAGTCTACCAGAGACTAAAGTGAGGTGTTGTCTAAATAACATGCTGGGAGTCTACCAGAGACTAAAGTGAGGTGTTGTCTAAATAACATGCTGGGAGTCTACCAGAGACTAAAGTGAGGTGTTGTCTAAATAACATGCTGGGAGTCTACCAGAGACTAAAGTGAGGTGTTGTCTAAATAACATGCTGGGAGTCTACCAGAGACTAAAGTGAGGTGTTGTCTAAATAACATGCTGGGAGTCTACCAGAGACTAAAGTGAGGTGTTGTCTAAATAACATGCTGGGAGTCTATCAGAGACTAAAGTGAGGTGTTGTCTAAATAACATGCTGGGAGTCTATCAGAGACTAAAGTGAGGTGTTGTCTAAATAACATGCTGGGAGTCTACCAGAGACTAAAGTGAGGTGTTGTCTAAATAACATGCTGGGAGTCTACCAGAGACTAAAGTGAGGTGTTGTCTAAATAACATGCTGGGAGTCTACCAGAGACTAAAGTGAGGTATTGTCTAAATAACATGCTGGGAGTCTACCAGAGACTAAAGTGAGGTATTGTCTAAATAACATGCTGGGAGTCTACCAGAGACTAAAGTGAGGTGTTGTCTAAATAACATGCTGGGAGTCTACCAGAGACTAAAGTGAGGTGTTGTCTAAATAACATGCTGGGAGTCTACCAGAGACTAAAGTGAGGTATTGTCTAAATAACATGCTGGGAGTCTACCAGAGACTAAAGTGAGGTGTTGTCTAAATAACATGCTGGGAGTCTACCAGAGACTAAAGTGAGGTATTGCAGCAGCCAAGGTAATTTGTAAACATTTCTAAAAACATTATTCCACTTTGACATTATGGGGTATGGTGTGTAGGCCAGAGACAGAAAATCTCAATTTAATCCATTTTCAATTCAGGCTGCATATAACACAACAACATGTGGAAAAAGTCAAGGGGTGCGTGTGAATACTTTCTGAATGCACTGTATATACAGGTCTCATCCAGGACCCCGGATGTCGTACCCAAACAGATATCTACAGGCCCGAGAAAACATTACTAACAAACACAACACTCTCCCATGCTCTGTGTCTAATGATACTGATACCACAGACACTTAATGACCAACACAAAACAATAAACATCACATTCTGTATTAATTTCCTGTTTCCCATGCTCCTTGTTAAAAACATTTTACTATTACACTGTAAACCCAAAGCTATTTCGAACTCAAATACTTCTAGTAAGTTGAACTCAAAGTCACTGTTACTTAAATGTTTGTGATACTGACTCAAAACTAAATGAGAAGTCACACCAACAACATTTTTTAAAGTTATGATAACGAATTAACTTTTTCCCAGTATGCTTTACTGCAGATAGATTCTTAGAAAAAAATATATACTGTATCTGTGTTTTTGCATGTACATTGAGTGATTGATTTTATGCTACCCAAAGATAAATAACATACATTTTTTTACTAATCCAATCATTTAGTTAGAATTGTTGCAACTGTTATTGAAATGGTTATTCCAGTTTAAATGGCTTAGGTAGTCTCCTCCCACTGTTCCTGACCCTGGCAGACATTATGAATGCAGGCTGCTGGTGAATACAAATTTAAGCTGTTGGATATCCTAACTCTGGATGGATTCTAATAGGAATTACCCATCACTTTGCAAGCCAGAATAATGTGACTTGCAGGTAGGGTTGCAAAATTCTGTTACATTTCCCAGGTTTTCCAGAAATCGTTAGTAAGATTCCTGGAAATCCTTCAACTAGGATTTTTTGAAAATCTGGGAATTTTGGGAAAGTTACTGGAATTTTGCAACCCTACTTGCAGACCTGATGTGGCCTGCAAACCATGAATTTCAGACCACTGTAATCAAGTAAAGCTAGGCCTCAAAATAAGACTAGGAGATATGTAATGTATTGTCATAAAGAGTTTAATTATAATGATAACATTTACCTATGGACTCACTTGGTGAAGGCCACAGGACTGAAAATGAACAAATTCAACAATCATGTCTCTGTCACTAACAAATACAGCCATGGGTAGTAACTCCACAATTCACTCAAAAAGGCAAGGCCCACTGGGAAATTATATTGGAGGGGTGGCTTAATGGGGGCGTTAATAAAGAATTTCAAGCTGATACAACTCAAATCTGGACCCCTGGCCTACAGGGTCACAGTGACTCTATCGGTTTAAGTAATGACTATAAAATCACTTTATGTAACTGTTCTCAGAAATATCTAGTGCAACAGGTTTCCTCATAAAATGTGAGTAATGACAGCACATTGGGGTTTACAGTGAGGGAAAAGGGGAGAGTGGACAAAGCAAAAAACGTTTTTTAGAAATATTAGCTAATTCATAAAAAATGTAAACAGAAATACCTTATTTACATACGTATTCAGATTCTTTGCTATGACACTCAATATTGAGCTCAGGTGCATCCTTTGTCCATTGATCATCCTTGAGATGTTTCTACAACTTGATTACCACCTGTGGTAAATTCAATTGATTGGACATGATTTGGAAAGGCAAACACCTATCTATATAAGGTCCCAGAGTTGACAATGCATGTCAGAGCAAAAACCAAGCCATGAGGTCGAAGGAATGGTCCGTAGAAGGGTACCAAAACATTTCTGCAGCATTGAAGGTCCCCAAGACCACAATGGCTTCCATCATTCTTAAATGGAAGAAGATGGTAACCACCAAGACTCTTCCTAGAGCTGGCCACCAGGCCAAACTGAGCAATCGGAGGAGAAGGGCCTTGGTCAGTGAGGTGGCCAAGAACCCGATGGTCACTCTGACAGAGCTCCAGAGTTCCTCTGTGGAGAACCTTCCAGAAGGACAACCATCTCTGTAGCACTCCACCAATCAGGCCTTTATGGTAGAGTGGCCAAACGGAAGCCACTCTTCAGAAAGGCACAACAGCCCGCTTGGAGTTTGCCAAAAGGAACCTAAAGGACTCTCAGACCATGAGGAACAAGATTCTATGGTCTGATGAAACCAAGATTGAACTCTTTGGCCTTAATATCAAGTGTCATGTCTGGAGGAAACCTGGCAACATCCCAACGCTGAAGCATGGTGGTGGCAGCATCATGCTGTGGGGATGTTTTTCAGCGGCAGGGACTGAGAGACTTGTCAGGATTGAGAAAAAGAAGAACGGAGCAAAGTACATAGAGATCCTTGATGAAAACCCGCTCCAGAGCGCTTAGGACCTCAGACTGGGGCGAAAGTTCATCTTTCAACAGAACAAGCACACAGCCAAGACAACGCAGGAGTGGCTTTGGGACAGGTCTCTGAATGTCCTTGAGTGGACCAGCCAGAGCCCGGACTTGAACCTGATCGAACATCTCTGGAAAGACCTGAAAATAGCTGTGCAGCGACGCTCCCCATCCAACCTGAGAGCTTGAGAGTATCTGCAGAGAAGAATGGGAGAAACTCCTCAAAAACAGGTGTGCCAAGCTTGTAGGGTCATAGCCAAGAAGACTCGAGGCTGTAATCATTGCCAAAAGTGCTTCATCAAAGTCCTGAGTAAAGGGTCTGAATACTTATGTACTTAAATGTTCTATTCTTTATAACAAAAACTGTTTTTGCTTTGTCATTATGGAGCATTGTGTGTAGACTGATGAGGGAAAGAACGATATAATACATTTTAGAATTAGGCTGTAACGTAACTAAATGTGGAAAAAGTCAAGGGGTCTGAATACTTTCCGAATGCACTGTATTTTTCAACTGTGCTGTGATGTTTCACAAAAGTTCTGAACCTTTTTTATTCTCATAGTTTCTACGGATTTGTAATTAAATATGCATTTTTTTGCTAAAAGTATTGTTATATTATTGATCGACTGGCTATGAGTAAAAGGAAACGTACAGTTACATTTGAGTAATGATAAATCATAGTTTCTAAGGTGGACTGCTAAACTCAAACATTTCAAGTACTTATTAAATTACTTTGACTTAAAAAGATGTCGTGTTCACTTCACCCTATTGATTTAATTGAACTAGTGGTTTATATGTATAGAGAAATCAAAATAATTAAAATCAGTTTGCTCATATTTTTTGAGTAGCTAGAACTTATCCGGTTTACCTAGTGTAGTTGTTATGACATCAATGTTCTCTAGCCATATACTACAGCAATGGTGCACATTCTTTTTATTAAATGGTGTCTGTACTACTATGCATGTATAGGCAATGATATAGCTTTGCCTACAGTTTGCTATACACAGTATGAACAATTTCCTAATATTGAATCCCCCCCCCCCCCCTCAGAACAGCCTCAATTCGTCGAGGCATGGACTCTACAAGGTGTCGAAAGTGTTCCACAGTGATGCTGGCCGATGTTGACTCCAATGCGTCCCACAATCATATTAAGTTGGCAGGATGTCCTTTGGGTGGTGGACCACACACGGGAAACTGTTGACCACACTCAAACTGGTGCGCCAGGCACCTACTAACATACCGCGTTCAAAGGCACTTAAATCTTTTGTCTTGCCCATTCACCCCCTGAATGGCACACATACACAATGTCTCAATTGTCTGAAGGCCTAAAAATCCTTCTGTAACTTGTCTCCTCCCCTTCATCTACACTGATTGAAGTGGAATTAACAAGTGACGTCAGTAAGGGATTATAGCTTTCACCTGGTCAGTCTGTCATGGAAAGAGCAGTGTACATGGCATATGCTAGATGTTATGAATGCAATGTTCTGTATATCATTAGTTTAATTACCTGGCTATTTTAACGTATCACTGAAGACCTTTCCAGCCTAAACATCTGTCAAAATGATTTGTAAACCTTTTCACTTCAACTCTTCTCCGATGTCAAGAAACTATCACTTGAAAGTGACAAGGTGAAAAATACATTGCCAGGACTTGCTTACTTTGGTGTGTATGCGTATGTATGTGAGTGAGTGTGTGCAATGTCTCTGTAAATGTGAAGTGCCTAAGCCTGTGCCAAAGTGCTCACCTCCACAGACATACAGACAGACGTGTAGGCAGACACTGTGTTTACACAGACCCATGGCCTGATAATGGACGCCCAAACATTGCCTTTTAAGGTCCCCTCTCATTTCTCCCCATCTCCTTAAATCATCTAGGCAGGAAGCGTGAGGAGGGTGAGGGGTGGTCTCCCTCTCTCTCTCCTCTTTTCTTTTTCCCTCTTCTGCCTGCTCTCTGTGTCTACCACAGAGGATGAATCAGATGTTGATGAAGCTCAGCACTCTAGTACCTCTGAGCTCTCTCTCTCTCGCTCTCTCTCTCAGAATTCAGAGGCAAAGAACAAAGAAACAAATGAATGTCACAGTAGAGGCTAATTGAATAGTCACGGTAAACATTCACGTGGGCCTTACTTTGTAACACATGCATATACATTGAGACATTATGGTCAGAGTAGTATTTGACAGAAACTTATGGAAGCAACTTTGTGCATCCCTGTCTAACTAAACCATCCAGAGGATAAATTATTACTGTGATCGATTGTGCTAATGCCTAAGCGACAGTCAAATAAGCTGTGAAATCAAAGGCTGTCAATGCGTCTCTTACATATTAAACTTTTTACTTGAAGCATATTTCTACTTTTGACGGCCCGTCTTGTTTGGACTTGAAAGTACATGCCCCATCTTCACCATTGTAAGTCAGTGTGCTGTGTTTCTCATCCTATCCCAGATCCAGGACAGCAGAGCCCCCCCCCCCCCCCCCCCCAGGGCACCCCATGCCTGATCCCACAACGCTCCCTCAGATGCATTCCATAAACACAGGATTCCCAGCACTTTGGGAATTTGGGTTGGGTGGATTTCTCAAGACGGAGAGAGAATTTCTGAGAAAGGATGAATCTCTTATCCCAATGGGCCAAAGAAAGTTGTGTGTGTGTGTGTCCATTGGCTTGTGTGTAGGTTAGATAGTGAATTGTACATTATTTTTTAGAATAGCCAGAAAATAAAACAAAGATGATGAAGAACTATAATTTACTTAAAAACACTACAGATGAATAATACACTATCTTGGGCTCCCGAGTGGTGCAGCGGTCTAAGGCACTGCATCTCAGGGCTAGAGGCGTCACTACAGACCCTGTTTCGATTCCAGGCTGTATCACAACCGGCCGTGCTTGGGATTCCCATAGGGCAGCGCACAATTGGCCCAGTGTCGTCCGGGTTAGGGTTTGGCCGGGGTAGGCGATCATTGTAATTAAGAATTTGTTCTAAAGTGACCGGCCTAGTTAAATAAATGTTAAAGAAAAAAATATAAATAATAATATAACAATAATGGACTTAAAACACAAGACGAATAATACATTATTAACAAAAACTATAATGGACTTAAAAACACTACTTTCTTACACAGGGGGTGAAGTTCCTTCTTACGCTCATACGGCTCATGGATAAACAGAATTGAGCAATAATTGGGCAATTTCTTCAGTCAGGTGTCAAAGGTTGTGAATGTGCATCAAACATGCACACAATGAAATAAGAGAAGGAATTAGCAACATGTAAGAGGCAAAGAACAGTGGGCATGAAATTGACTAGATAAATCAGAGATTTCAAAAAGACACAATGTAGCCACATTGTCTTTTCAAAAAGACACAAAACCCAGCAGGAAAAGCATTTTACAACACAGAGAGGAAGTTATAAAACGACCGAAGCATTCCCAGAATGCTGAGAGAGAGAGATGGAATCTGGAATGTGAGGCTGTAGCTACGGAAAAACTGCTTGAGCTGCTATAGCATCCAAAGGATGGTGAGACAAAGTATGGAGATAACCTCACCCACCCGTATAGACAGTATAGAAGAGAACCAAACAACCTCTGTGGTATTGTGTGTGTGTTCCTGAGAGGGAGGGAGAGAATACAGTATGCAGGTGTGTGTATGATCAGGCCAGGGCTTTCTGTCTGTCCTCCTTTGAGAATCTGAAAAGAGGTCTTGGTCATTCTCTGAGGACTTAACCCCCTGTTTCCCCTCCCACCCCTAACCCACCCTGGTGTACATGTGAGAGGGACCCTGGGAACGGGGGTCCCCTGGGGAGGAGGAGAGTGAAACAGAGGACAGGCCAGAGAGCCAGGGCCATTACGGGGTCATGTGAAAAGGCTCTGTGGTTTGATGGCTTCCAGACGGTTTCCTCTCCCTCCCTCACTGTCTCCATCTCCCATCCCCTCATTTTAATCAATCAATCAATCAATCAATCAATCAATCTATCTATCTATCTATCTATCTATCTATCTATCTATCTATCTATCTATCTATCTATCTATCTATCTATCTATCTATCTATCTATCTATCTATCTATCTATCTCATCCATCCATATACTGATATGGCATTCTGCATTAATACACAGATATGGTGGAAAATACCATTGTTTTTCCAAAGACAAGTCTACCAGAAATGACTGATTGTATAAATAAGTTAAGGGGCGGTGGAGTTGTGTTCACATTTCCCTTTTCATACCCTGATGAAAGATAACTTCATGTCAGAAGACGCTACAGCGAGGCATTTATTTGTGTACACATTTTGTAGACTGTCACAATGTTAATGAATATAATCCTTGTTTATAGAACCGTCTGCTTATGACACCGAAGCGGTGTGTGGATGCGTCTGTCGTTCTGTTGTGTAGCTGCCCGATATCAACCACCTAACCGACACGATGAAGTGCTGCATTAATCAGGATCACACTACTGATTTATAGGAATCAGCCAAACACCAGGCCTGTATCAAAGATAAAGGAGCAAAAGAGGAAAACACCAGATACGTCTTGAACTAAATTTAGACAGTTAATAGAATTGCTAAGCATGTTGATGTAATATAAAGCAGACAACACATTCTTTTTAGTTTCCATGGTGATTAGATTCAGGCTGTATTACTAGCCACTTGTTGTGAAGGAACAGAGTAATATTACAGTCCCACCAGTAGAAAGTGTCTGCCATTGTTCACTCCATTATGTGTCAGGTGATACTACTTTATTATACTTATTTATTATATTAATCAGCCCTCAACCTTGACCTCTTTCACTCTCCTTCATGTAAACACACACATATTGAAATAGCAGAGGTGAAAAGAGACCACATTGTTTCCATGACAGAAGTAAAAGGACAACAGAGACTGTAAATGCTGCTTGTCTAGCCTGATAGGATTACAACATCAGTTATACCTCCACCCTGACATGATTACAACTTCAGTTATATCTCCACCCTGACAGGATTACAACATCAGTTATACCTCCACCCTGACATGATTACAACTTCAGTTATACCTCCACCCTGATAGGATTACAACATCAGTTATACCTCCACCCTGACAGGATTACAACATCAGTTATACCTCCACCCTGACATGATTACAACTTCAGTTATATCTCCACCCTGACATGATTACAACTTCAGTTATATCTCCACCCTGACATGATTACAACTTCAGTTATACCTCCACCCTGACAGGATTACAACATCAGTTATACCTCCACCCTGACAGGATTACAACTTCAGTTATATCTCCACCCTGACATGATTACAACTTCAGTTATACCTCCACCCTGACAGGATTACAACATCAGTTATACCTCCACCCTGACAGGATTACAACTTCAGTTATACCTCCACCCTGACATGATTACAACATCAGTTATACCTCCACCCTGACATGATTACAACATCAGTTATACCTCCACCCTGACATGATTACAACTTCAGTTATATCTCCACCCTGACAGGATTACAACATCAGTTATACCTCCACCCTGACAGGATTACAACATCAGTTATATCTCCACCCTGACATGATTACAACTTCAGTTATATCTCCACCCTGACATGATTACAACTTCAGTTATATCTCCACCCTGACAGGATTACAACATCAGTTATACCTCCACCCTGACATGATTACAACATCAGTTATATCTCCACCCTGACATGATTACAACTTCAGTTATACCTCCACCCTGACATGATTACAACATCAGTTATATCTCCACCCTGACATGATTACAACTTCAGTTATACCTCCACCCTGACATGATTACAACATCAGTTATACCTCCACCCAGACAATGATTATAACTTCAGTTATATCTCCACCCTGACAGGATTACAACATCAGTTATACCTCCACCCTGACATGATTACAACTTCAGTTATACCTCCACCCTGACATGATTACAACTTCAGTTATACCTCCACCCTGACATGATTACAACTTCAGTTATACCTCCACCCTGACAGGATTACAACTTCAGTTATATCTCCACCCTGACAGGATTACAACATCAGTTATACCTCCACCCAGACATGATTACAACTTCAGTTATACCTCCACCCTGATAGGATTACAACATCAGTTATACCTCCACCCTGACATGATTACAACTTCAGTTATACCTCCACCCTGATAGGATTACAACATCAGTTATACCTCCACCCTGACATGATTACAACTTCAGTTATATCTCCACCCTGACATGATTACAACTTCAGTTATATCTCCACCCTGACATGATTACAACTTCAGTTATATCTCCACCCTGACAGGATTACAACTTCAGTTATACCTCCACCCTGACATGATTACAACTTCAGTTATATCTCCACCCTGACAGGATTACAACTTCAGTTATACCTCCACCCTGACATGATTACAACTTCAGTTATATCTCCACCCTGACAGGATTACAACATCAGTTATACCTCCACCCTGACATGATTACAACTTCAGTTATATCTCCACCCTGACAGGATTACAACATCAGTTATACCTCCACCCAGACAATGATTATAACTTCAGTTATATCTCCACCCTGACATGATTACAACTTCAGTTATATCTCCACCCTGACATGATTACAACTTCAGTTATATCTCCACCCTGACAGGATTACAACATCAGTTATACCTCCACCCTGACAGGATTACAACTTCAGTTATACCTCCACCCTGACAGGATTACAACTTCAGTTATACCTCCACCCTGACATGATTACAACTTCAGTTATACCTCCACCCTGACAGGATTACAACTTCAGTTATACCTCCACCCAGACAATGATTATAACTTCGGTTATACCTCCACCCAGACAATGATTATAACTTCAGTTATACCTCCACCCTGACAGGATTACAACTTCAGTTATACCTCCACCCAGACAATGATTACAACTTCAGTTATACCTCCACCCTGACAGGATTACAACTTCAGTTATACCTCCACCCAGACAATGATTATAACTTCGGTTATACCTCCACCCAGACAATGATTATAACTTCAGTTATACCTCCACCCTGACAGGATTACAACTTCAGTTATACCTCCACCCAGACAATGATTACAACTTCGGTTATACCTCCACCCAGACAATGATTACAACTTCAGTTATACCTCCACCCAGACAATGATTATAACTTCAGTTATACCTCCACCCAGACAATGATTATAACTTCGGTTATACCTCCACCCAGACAATGATTACAACTTCAGTTATACCTCCACCCAGACAATGATTATAACTTCAGTTATACCTCCACCCAGACAATGATTATAACTTCGGTTATACCTCCACCCTGACAATGATTACAACTTCAGTTATACCTCCACCCAGACAATGATTATAACTTTGGTTATACCTCCACCCAGACAATGATTATAACTTCAGTTATACCTCCACCCTGACAGGATTACAACTTCAGTTATACCTCCACCCAGACAATGATTACAACTTCGGTTATACCTCCACCCAGACAATGATTACAACTTCAGTTATACCTCCACCCAGACAATGATTATAACTTCAGTTATACCTCCACCCAGACAATGATTATAACTTCGGTTATACCTCCACCCTGACAATGATTACAACTTCAGTTATACCTCCACCCAGACAATGATTATAACTTTGGTTATACCTCCACCCAGACAATGATTATAACTTCAGTTATACCTCCACCCTGACAGGATTACAACTTCAGTTATACCTCCACCCAGACAATGATTACAACTTCGGTTATACCTCCACCCAGACAATGATTACAACTTCAGTTATACCTCCACCCAGACAATGATTATAACTTTGGTTATACCTCCACCCAGACAATGATTACAACTTCAGTTATACCTCCACCCAGACAATGATTATAACTTTGGTTATACCTCCACCCTGACAGGATTATAACTTCGGTTATACCTCCACCCAGACAATGATTATAACTTTGGTTATACCTCCACCCAGACAATGATTATAACTTCGGTTATACCTCCACCCAGACAATGATTATAACTTTGGTTATACCTCCACCCAGACAATGATTATAACTTTGGTTATACCTCCACCCAGACAATGATTATAACTTCGGTTATACCTCCACCCAGACAATGATTATAACTTCGGTTATACCTCCACCCAGACAATGATTATAACTTTGGTTATACCTCCACACTCTTATTGATTGTTATATAAAACCACAAGAATATAGAAATGAGATCATTGTTAGTGGTGCTCGTCTGGCCCCACCACATTCAGATGAGTTGTTGTGTCACCTAACACAAGGTAAAGTATTCACTGAAGAAGCCTAATGCACTCCTGCCCGCACTAACTCAATAAACCATTGTCTTGCTGACAATGGCAGCAGCCTTAAGGTTGAAACCAACCAGTACCAAGAGTAACACTGGAGTGACACTGATTCTGTGTCCCAGTGAGAGCCATCATCTCATCTCCTGGCTGTTCATCAGCTCAGTGTCAATTTAGCCTGCTGTCTGTCATCATGACACACGGACACAACAGACATGTCACCGTGGCGCTGCCACAGACGCGCCTGGCAGACAAAAACACCCTGACCCCAGGTCATCCAGCCCTCAGCCTCCAGCACAGACAGGAGAAGATGACAGGTGACAAAAAACTCTATCAGTCACCTTCAACCTTGTATTCTGTTGATCGTCTGCCCGTCCGCCACATCAAGACTTCTACCTATGAGCATCTATCAGGGTATCACTTGACCATACAATGTCACATAGTCCACAGTTGACTGGTATATTTTCCACTTTGGGGGAGTGAACCCTGTCTCTAAAGATGCACACTCCCCTAAGTATGTAATTGGACAGTGAAGCTAAAATATGTACATTTGGCTCTATACTCCACCATTTTGGATTTGAGATCAAATGTTTTATATGAGGTGACAGTACAGAATGTCACATTTTATTTGAGTTTTTTTCCATACAGTATGTGTTTTAGAAATGAAAGCACTTTATGTATGTAGTCCCCTATTTGAACATGTTCTTTTTCATACGTATTTGGACAAATTCACTTATATGAATGAATTATGAATAATGCTGAGTGAGAAAGTTATAGAGGAACAAAGATCATACCCCCAAAATGCTAACCTCTCCTGTTACTGGTAATGGTAAGAGGTTAGCATATCTTGGGGGTATGATATATAATGCTAACCTCTCCTGTTATTGGTAATGGTGAGAGGTTAGCTTGCTTTGAGGGGCATGCTCATTGTGTGTGTTCAGAAACATATTCTATTATTATTTACAATAAAAGTTCCTCCAAAATGACACAATACATTATTTACCATTAATTTATATTGAGCACAACATAACCCGAAATACATCTAAAACAAACTGCAAATGCATCCAACAAGTGTGTAGTGTCACAGGCTTTATGTAGTCATTGTGTGCTAGGAATATGGGACCAAATACTAAACATTTGACTACTTTAATACACTGTAAATTAATTTAACCAAATACTTAAGACACCTTCAAATGGAGGGACTAGATACATAAAGTGCTTTCATTTCTAAACGATATAATAGATATGTATGAAAATACACTCAAATAAAAGGTGACATTCTGTACTTTCTCATCATACAAAACAATTCATCTCCAGTCCAGAATGCTGGAGTATAGAGCCAAATTAAAAGTTTTAGCTTCACTCTCCAAATAAATACTGTACGTAGGGGAGTGTATGTAAGGCTGTGTAGCAGAGGCAGACTTACCTTTGTGCTGCTGTCTTTTTGCCTGTGGCCCTGGTCCTCGGTGGCTCCTGTGTTGCTGTCTGTCCTAGACTTGGCCCGGTGGCTGACGCTGAGTGGTGAGGCCTGGGTGGGGGTGGAAGTGGGAGGTGTTGGGGGGCTTCCCAACACTGCTACCATGGCCGATGTGTGAGCCCAACTGGCTGAAGGGGGTTCCTGGTGCAAGGCTTGGGGAGCACAGACTTTTCTTTGACCTTATATGAGGCGAGGGGCAGGCACCAATGAGGGAAAGCCCCCAAAGCTCTGTGATTTGCTAGCGTGAGGGCCCCGTGACCTCAGCCTATGACCTGCAATGTCTGAGAAGGAGATCTACGGGGGAGGGAGGGGGCAGGGTGAAGGGGGTGCTGGGCCTGTCTCCCTTGCAAACGAAGCCGCATTTGACCATTTTCATATTTCTTCTAAATTTGGAGTTTTCTGCCTGTGCTGTAGGCTTGGCCGCCCACTCCAGAGCTCCATGTGGAAACCATTAAGGAGGAGAGAGGGATCCTTGCCATTCCTGCCTGCTCTAGCCTGGTCGGGTCAGGTCTGGGAACATGAGTACAGCGCTCAGACACAGCTATTTGGAATAATTATCTTCCTCTCAAAAAGTCTGACTGCCCCATATGGGAAAGCATTCGCTGAATGTAAGCTGGGAAAGCATTCGCTGAATGTAAGCTGGGAATCATATACTGAAAGGTCAGGGAAAAAAGAGGAGGGAATACCAGAGAACAGAGGGAAAATAAGTTTGTTTGCTTTTAGAAAGGAGGGAGAATAATGGGGATGGAGGTAGTGAATTTTTCATAGCTAACCATCAGGGTGACTGTAGAGAGAGTTCACTAGAGCATGGAAGTGTTCGATGAAGACATTTCATGAAAGCCAACCACATGCACTGAAAAACACAGCTAGGTCTGGCTCATGTCAAATGATGGTGGGAAGGAGTCAGAGCACTATGGGAGGGAGAGCAACAGGAAGTGTGACGGGCCAACAGATCAGCTCATCAAGGTAATTGGCTACATATCCTGTGGCCGCGAGAGTGAAACATGCCAAAGCAGCTGGTGCCAATCCAACATGAAAAGACTGGCAATCATCTTCCAAATGTTGTCACAGTTTGCAGGGGAGACTGTGGTGAAGAGCAATTTAGGAAACTGCGGGTGACGTTAGCCCTCAGCCCAGATGTTAGTCCTCAGCCCAGACGTTAGCCCTCAGCCCAGACGTTAGCCCTCAGCCCAGACGTTAGCCCTCAGCACAGACGTTAGCCCTCAGCACAGACGTTAGCCCTCACCACAGACACGCACTTAATCCTACATCTCAGGAACATTTAGATACACTGCCTTCAGAAAGTATTCACACACCTCGACTTTTTTCACATTTTGAATTTAAAATGGATTCAATTGAGATTTGTTTGTCAATGGCCTACACACCATATCCCATAATGTCAAAGTGCCATTTTTTAAATGTTTACAAATTAATTAAAAATGAAAAGCTGAAATGTCTTGAGTCAATAAGTATTCAACCCCTTCGTTATGGTAAGCCTAAATAAGTTCAAGAGTAAAAATCAGCTTAACAAGTCACAATAAGTTATATGGACTACCTCATCTTTGAATGACTACCTCATCTCTGTACCTCACACACACAATTATCTGTAAGTTCCCTCAGCCGAGCAGTGAATTTTAAATACAGATTCAACCACAAAGACCAGGTAGGTTTTCCAATGCCTCACAAAGAAGGGCACCTATTGGTGGATGGGTTAAACATTTTAAAAAGCAGACATCGAATATCCCTTTAAATCACACTTTGGATGGTGTATCAATACACCCAGTCACTACAAAGATACAGCCGTCCTTCCTAACTCAGTTGCCGGAGAGGAAGGAAATCGCTCGGGGATTTCACCATGAGGCCAATGATGACTTTAAAACAGTTATAGATTTTAATGGCTGTGAAAGGAGAAAACTGAGGATGCATCAACAACATTGTAGTTACTCCACAAAACTAACTTAATTGACAGAGTGAAAAGAAGAAAGACTGTACAGAATAAAAATATTCCTGAAAATGCATCATGTTTCCAACAAGGCACTAAAGTAATGCTGCAAAAAATGTGGCAAAGCAATTAACTTTTTGTCCTGAATACAAAGTCTTATGATTGGGGCAAATCCAATACACTACTGAGCACCATTCTCCATATTTTCAAGTATGTTGGTGGCGGCATCATGTTATGGGTATGCTTATAATCGTTAAGGACTGGGGAGTTTTTCAGGATAAAAAATAAACGGAATGGAGCTAAGCACAGGCAAAATCCTAGAGGAAAACCTGGTTCAGTCTGCTTTCCACCAGACACTGGGAGATTAATTCACCTATCAGGAGGACAATAACCTAAAACACAAGGCCAAATCTACACTGAAGTTGCTAACCAAGACAGTGAATGTTCCTGAGTGGCACGAATTACAGTTTTGACTTAAATTTACTTGAAAATCTATGGCAAGACCTGAAAATGGTTGTCTAGCAATGATCACCAACACTTAAGTAAATTAGATATTTCTGTATTTCATTGTCAATAAATTAGCAAACATTTCTAAAAACATGTTTTCACTTTGTCATTATTGGGTATAATTTTTTTAATCCATTTTCATTTATTTTCTTCACACAACAACATGTGGAATAAGTCAAGGGGTATGAATACTTTGAAGGCACTGTATGTCTTTAACACTATCATATATTGTGGTGATCAGACATTCTGCTCACCAAGCCGAGTCAGCTAAGAAGATTCATCAGTGTGGTCATTCACTAAAGATGCACTCCAGGATCTTAAGCACAACATGTTTGTAACATATAGTATGAATTAGATTCACTTTTGTCTCATGAGCACCACTTTCAAAACTACTGGTTGAAATTATACAGAAGATTGAGAGTGCATTTTTAAGAAAGAAAAAAACGGGACACAAAGCCATGACCTTGTGGCTCATACCCTGCCAGATGAAGTTTCCTCCTGTACGCCTACAGCTGTGGGGATCCAACACACAGAATGGACTGGGATCTCCTGGGGGTGGGGGGAGCGCCCTGCCATGTCTGTGAAATGTCACTCATTCTGTGTCAGCCACCCCCCACCCCTTGACCCGTACCCCTCATCCTCCAGACTCTCGAAGCCTAGGTGCTGCTGTTGCTTCCTGAGGTACTGCCTGGCTGGAAAAGACTACATTCAGACAGACACAACACTGAAGGAGAAAAAAGTGAAAAGAGTAAAACAAATGAGGGAATGTTGGTTTGCACCATGGCTGGGCAGGGCAGAACCTTCATTAGGGTTGTGCAGAAAGCTAGGGTCACCCCCAGCCCTGTTCCCTCCCTCCCGGAGAGGCCTTAAAAAGGCAATGTTAGGAGAAGCTCCTCTGTTTACATCTGGAGAAACGAGGGCTATTAAAGACGGCAGCCAACCAGTGCCTCATGGCTTGGCAGCTCCCAACCCTAATAGCCCAGCCGATAGGGCCCTTTTTTCTTCTTGTAAATTGCAGGCTTCATGTGTGTACACTTTTTCCCTCATATGGAGAGGACCCATGACTTATGGGCTTCCCCCTAAATAGTTGTATATATTATATTATATATAGCGCCAAATGTGTGTTCCTGTGTTCTTTTTTTGTTCTTTCTCTGAACTGAGCGAAGAACCAAGAATTGATGGATATGTTAAGAGAACATTGTTGAAATAGAGACCCACCATGGACAAGGAATTGTTATAGAAACCAAAGGGGTGATACATTATCAACTTTACTCAGACTGGGGCTTCACATTATACAGCTTGTTTAGATTGGCTGAGAAATTATTCTATGGCAGCATAAATATACAGAGATAAATATGAGTAGCAGTGTATACAAACATTCACCTTCATCAAAAAACGTGCAAAAAACGGTCTTTTGATCCTGTTGTCCATCCACCACCTCTAAACTCAGATTTGTGGTGAGTTGCCAGTTTCTATCTCTCAGACTGCTATTTCGCACCTCTCAGTTATGTGTCTAGATTGGAGTCTGACCATGGAGTCCGATCTTTCTAGGATAGGGTGCAGAGGCACAAGATGAGACACAACAAATACTATGCTTCTCAGTTCTCTTTCATTTGAACTCCATGGAGAGATATTTGGTAGCAGTGACATTCTAGGTCATTAATAGGGACTTTTCTATTAGTCTAGGTCTAGAGTTGTTAATGACTTGAATGCCTTCAGCATTATGTAATACCCCTGGGTCTATGTAATACCCGTTGGTCTATGTAATACCCCTGGGTCTAGAGTTGTTTTGCCACATGCAACACAAATACATAAAACACACACAAACCAATGGGAATTCCCACCAAGTCCCACATTCACTGTCTCAATGGATGTCACCAACCAACCCCATCTAGAAGCAATAGCCGTCTGTTGTTATTGGAGGGACTGAGCCATTTCAACAGAGCACTGAACTTAAAACACAAAAATGTGGGCAATGGGAGAAAGAAACTTAAATGCAGAAGACACATTTCAGTTGTATCCCCTTTCCGTTCCCTTACTATTATATAGCACAATATAGGTTGACAAGAGGGAGATGTGTCTCTGCTCTCAAAGACATACACTATATATACAAAAGTATGTGGACACCCCTTCAAATGAGTGGGTTTGGTTATTTTAGCCATAACCGTTGCTGACGGGTATATAAAAGCGAGCACAAAGCCATGCAATCTCCATAGACAAACACCGGCAGTAGAACGGCCTCACTGAAGAGCTCAGTGACTTTTAACGTGGACCGTCATAGGATGCTCTTTCCAACAAGTCAGTTTGTCAAATTTCTGCCCTGCTAGAGCTGCCCCGGTCAACTGTAAGTGGTGTTATTGTGAAGTGGAAACATCTAGGAGCAACAACGGCTCAGCCACGAAGTGGTAGGCCACATAAGCTCACAGAACGGGACCGCCGAGTGCTGAAGCTTGTAGATTGTAAAAATCGTTTGCCCTCAGCGGGGGAATCTGGGTTTGGCGGATGCCAGGAGAAGTCTACCTGCCCGAATGTATAGTGCCAACTGTAAAGTTTGGTGGAGGAGGAATAATGGTCTGGGGCTGTTTTTCATGGTTCGGGTTAGGCCCTTTAGTTCCAGCGAAGGGAAATATTTTTGTGTGGAAGAACATGACTGGCCTGCACAGAGCCCTGACCTCAACCGCATCGAACACCTTTGGGATGAATTGGAATGCTGACTGCGAGCCAGGCCTAACTTCAGTGCTCGACCTCACTAATGTTCCGCAGCAATGTTCCAACATCTATTGGAAAGCCTTCCCAGAAGAGTGGAGGCTGTTATAGAAGGAAAGGGGGGACCAACTCCTCCCTCACTCCATCTCCCTCCCTGCCTGCTTGCCTCCCTCCCTACCAGCTTGGGAGACCTGCCTGGGGGACCTGCCTGCTTGCCTGGGGGACATGCCTGCTTGCCTGGGGGACCTGCCGACCTGCCTGGGGGACCTGCCGGCCTGGGGGACCTGCCTGGGGGACCTGCCGACCTGCCTGGGGGACCTGCCGACCTGCCTGGGGGACCTGCCGACCTGCCTGGGGGACCTGCCTCCATCCCTCCCTGCTTGCCGCTCTCCCTCCCTCCTGCCTCCCTGCCTCTACCTCCCTGCCTGTCTGTCTCCGTTCCTGCCAGCCTGACTCCCTGCCTGCCTGACCGGGAGAGGGATGACAGAAACCATACAGCCTGGCAGCAGGATATACTGTAGCAGGAGAGGAGCACATATCATATTTGGCTGACAGTCAGAACTCTGGATGTATGAGGGAGACAAATAGAGGGATAGGAAGGTAAATGGATTGGGGTGAAGGGTGGCGTCGTGAACTTAGCAGCCATTTATGGAACCAAATGGATCCTTCAATTTAGGAGTCTCGAGTCTTCCCACTGCTGCTGGGACAAATAGATGACAGGGCTATATAAGGAAGTGGCTTTCAGAATCAGCACTGGCTGCCCTCATTCGTTAGCTCTCTTATCAGCCTAGCACTTCAGCGGCCTGCTGTATTGCACAACCACCAGTGTGTTCCAAAGGTATAAGAAAAAGAGAGAAGATAATTTAATTACAGTTAGCTTGATTTTCTTGCAGCCAGTCAGACCAATTACAGCTAAACAATCTGGGGAGAGAAGATAGTTAGTAAAAACAAACATACAGGGAGCACAAAACAGTTTGCGACATAATTAGCTGGACTGAGATTCAGAAGGGAAACTACGGGGTCTCAGCTATAAAACGACAGTCATAGAGGCTGGAATGAATACAGAACCGTTACTGGTTTGAGTCACCACACTGAATCCTCCCTCTTTCAACAATCTACATCACACAGATAGTGAGCCTGTTAGCCATTCAAATTAAATATAGCCTTGCCTGGCTCCGACATAGTTTGCCTGTTTTGGTCATATTGATTGAAAAGACTGAAAAGATCTAGCGTCCTACACCCCGCTCCGTCTATAGACGTCTGCAAAGTACCAACTATAGGAAATTATGTTTATACGTCATGAACACAGTTAGGAGTCATCTCACAACTGTGGTCAATTATAAAACACAGATTTGTTCTGGTGGAAATGAAGATATGGATGTTGGGGCTGAGCACGCTAACATAGATAACAATAACAGCCTAGGGTTGAGAAGGCGGTTGGAGGAAGGGTCTTGCCAGATGTTTTTGCGTCCCAAATGGTACCCTATTCCCGACATAGTGCACTACTTATGTGGAATAGGGTGCCATTTGAAACGTAAATATTCAAATCATGTGTGTGAGGAATGTAGTTTTCCACAGACACAGGCAGCTTTGGAAACATCAACAGGAAAGAGTCAGGCTGTGAGACTTGGTAATTAGGGGGGTGGGCGCAGGCACCAGATCCAGCTCAGGAACATATTTTCCTTTTAATCAAAGTGGAAGAGGCGAAGCGAGAGGGATAACTGGGCCCCAAAATCTGTCTTCTCCAGCAGGTGGCGTTTATTAGTTTCTCCCTCATCAAGCGATGAGTTTTTGTATCGACATCAATGAGTGTCAAATTTGGTTAACAAAAAATGTTAGGGCTTATGTGCTACATGTGGCTTGTTTGATCGTATAGAAGTTTCGTAATGCTTAGGTTGTGTACTGATATGACGACTTTGAGCAATTTTGAGAAAACGTTTATCTCGGATTTGTGCCTGATCGTCACTAGTTACCACAGCCACAAACCCTTCTACAATTTATCTTCTTAAAATGTGATTTTAAACCTAACCCTACCCACATTGGTAACCTTAAGCATAATCCTAACCTTAAAGTAAAACCACATTTTAGTTTTCATGAATTTTTCCCGAACTGACTGTGGCTGTGGAACCCGTGTGAACAACGGGCACAACGGTTATCTGCCCTCTCATTGGCTAGAACTGTCCCACCTGATCTTGCATCCTCCCATCTACCTTCCATTTTTGAAGACTTTTTCATTGTTAGAGCGGCCACTTGAGTGTCTGGTCAATATAATGGATAATCTGTCCCCCCCTCTCCTCTAATATGCAGTCTTGGCACAATTACATAGTTGGGTGTTCGAGGTGTTCTGTTAAACACTTTGCTGTACCAGACTTAATACACAACATTACCTAACACATCAATACACATCGGTACTTAGATATTACATATTAAGTGCCATATTATTTTGGTGTTAAACATTCTTAAACCTTTTTCTGAGGTTGAAAGATAAACTAATTCTAGCTCTTACTGGGATTAGCCAAACTGTCACACAGACATACTGCAGGTCCAACATGCTATCTCCACAAATCTTCTGCTCTTCCTGCTTAAACTAAGTAGAAGGGGACATTACACACCTATTATGTGTCAGAATGTATAAACAGTGTGACAATGACTTACTCCAGACCAGACACACAACCTATATTACAGTACTTGTCTTGTGAGTCCACTTAAACTACAGCAAGGAAATGGATTCTCCACAGACGCAGGGCAGCATTACATAGTACACTGGCTAATTGAAAAGCTGGCAGTCTCCTCTCCTTGTCTCCAGGTCTTTTAGGGGTTCTACTAAGCTAATATATGGATAATTGTTTTATTTGTTTAATTTAATAGTCAAGTCAGTTATTAACAAAGTCTTATTTACAATGACGGCCTACCAAAAGGCATCCTGCGGGGAGGGGGGGGCTGGGAAAAAAAAAATATATATATATATATATAGGACAAAAAAACACATCACGACAAGAGAGACAACACTACATAAAGAGAGACCTAAGACAACAACATAGCATGGCAGCAACACATGACACAACACAGCATGGAAGCAGCACAAATCAGGGTACAAACATTATTGGGCACAGACAACAGCACAAAGGGCAAGAAGGTAGAGACAACAATACATCACGCAAAGCAGCCACAACTGTCATTAAGAGCATCCATAATCAAGTCTTTGAATTTGTGTCTCTTGAATTTTAGGACCCCTGTAAGTATAAAAAAAAAATATTGAATTTGCCCTTAACTGCTATAGCCCAAATAAACACCTTGAATAACACATTCATAAATAGCAAAACAAAGTCAAAGAATGTATCATAAGAAATAAGGTTTTGAAGTATCTGTCCTATATCTAGGAGATATAGTCTGCCCTGGCGGCTGATGTGTGCATCTATGGTTCTGTTGTCAGTACATGTTGTCCTATCAGTACTGGGAGGAAGTGCCGGAGTCCAAGGTGAACTCCAGTACATTGACGTAAGCCGTTGTTCATGGTGCTGACCATACACCATGGACCCCTGAATGCTTCAAGACTGCTCCCCATCCCTGTACAGAGGCGTCTGTGATCAAAGTCACCCGGTTGCAAACTGCACCTAGGAGAACTCCACTGGGAATTTAAGTGCTAGGCGCCACCATTGTATTGCTTTCCAGCAACTCATTGAAATGTCCAGCTTTTTGTGTTGGTCCTTTCTGGGACATAGACTGTGTCTGTTGTACCAGTGCTGTATTAACCACATGTGGAGCAAGCCCAACAGTACAACATGGACTGCAGCAGCTAGGAGCCGCTGACTCTCTAGCGCCATCACCCGTTTTCTCAGTTTGAATGTTAAAAGACAATTTGTCAAAGATACCACTCTTTCTGGATAGTGTCGATCATGCACTTTGTGAAAGTGCGAGGGGTGAGCGAAAGGCATAAGGGTAGAACAGGAAACTGAAAAACATGTTATTCGACGGCAAATCAGGTATTTTCTGTGTGATGGGGATATGGAAGTATGCCACTGTGGTGGACCAATCACCTGGTTTTACTGACTGAAGGATAGTTTTGATTGGCAGCATTTTGAAGTGCTGAAAGATGATGATTCAGGCATATTAGGTCCAGGATCGGACGGAGGCCTCCGCCCCGTTTTTGGCACAATAAAATAGATTGATTAGAACCCGCTGTTTTGTTGCGCTAGTTCTACCTCTTTGACTGCATGCTTTTCCAGGAACCAGGAGATTTCTGAGCAGAGTGTTTGCTTTTGTTTTTAAGACACCCCTGAAGTGTGGGGGTTGCTGACAAACTGTACTGCGTAGCCTTGCGTTAGAGTACACAAAACACCCATTTGTTGGCCGTTGACTTTTTCCAGCTGGAATGGTGGTGCCAGAAGAAATGGTGTTGAGTCTTGGTCCAGGCTCTGCATGCTATGGTGCAGAGGGGATGCGGCCTGCATATCGTGTCGAGACGTGTAGTCGACGTGTAGTCCACTTGTCATTCCAATCTCCTTTGCATTAGCGTAGCCTCTTCTGTAGCCTGTCAACTATGTGTCTGTCTATCCCTCTTCTCTCCTCTCTGCACAGACCATACAAACGCTTCACACCGCGTGGCCGCCGCCACTCTAACCTGGTGGTCCCAGCGCGCACGACCCACGTGGAGTTCCAGGTCTCCGGCAGCCTCTGGAACTGCCGATCTGCGGCCAACAAGGCAGAGTTCATCTCAGCCTATGCTTCCCTCCAGTCCCTCGACTTCTTGGCACTGACGGAAACATGGATTACCACAGATAACACTGCGACTCCTACTGCTCTCTCCTCGTCTGCCCACGTGTTCTCGCACACCCCGAGAGCTTCTGGTCAGCGGGGTGGTGGCACTGGGATCCTCATCTCTCCCAAGTGGACATTCTCTCTTTCTCCCCTGACCCATCTATCTATCGCCTCCTTTGAATTCCATGCTGTCACAGTTACCAGCCCTTTCAAGCTTAACATCCTTATCATTTATCGCCCCCCAGGTTCCCTTGGAGAGTTCATCAATGAGCTTGACGCCTTGATAAGTTCCTTTCCTGAGGATGGCTCACCTCTCACAGTTCTGGGTGACTTTAACCTCCCCACGTCTACCTTTGACTCATTCCTCTCTGCCTCCTTCTTTCCACTCCTCTCCTCTTTTGACCTCACCCTCTCACCTCCCCCCCTACTCACAAGGCAGGCAATACGCTTGACCTCATCTTTACTAGATGCTGTTCTTCCACTAATCTCATTGCAACTCCCCTCCAAGTCTCCGACCACTACCTTGTATCCTTTTCCCTCTCGCTCTCATCCAACACTTCCCACACTGCCCCTACTCGGATGGTATCGCGCCGTCCCAACCTTCGCTCTCTCTCCCCCGCTACTCTCTCCTCTTCCATCCTATCATCTCTTCCCTCTGCTCAAACCTTCTCCAACCTATCTCCTGATTCTGCCTCCTCAACCCTCCTCTCCTCCCTTTCTGCATCCTTTAACTCTCTATGTCCCCTATCCTCCAGGCCGGCTCGGTCCTCCCCTCCTGCTCCGTGGCTCGACGACTCATTGCGAGCTCACAGAACAGGGCTCCAGGCAGCCGAGCGGAAATGGAGGAAAACTCGCCTCCCTGCGGACCTGGCATCCTTTTACTCCCTCCTCTCTACATTCTCCTCTTCTGTCTCTGCTGCTAAAGCCACTTTCTACCACTCTAAATTCCAAGCATCTGCCTCTAACCCTAGGAAGCTCTTTGCCACCTTCTCCTCCCTCCTGAATCCTCCTCCCCCTCCCCCCTCCTCCTCCCTCTCTGCGGATGACTTCGTCAACCATTTTGAAAAGAAGGTCGACGACATCCGATCCTCGTTTGCTAAGTCAAACGACACCGCTGGTTCTGCTCACACTGCCCTACCCTGTGCTTTGACCTCTTTCTCCCCTCTCTCTCCAGATGAAATCTCGCGTCTTGTGACGGCCGGCCGCCCAACAACCTGCCCGCTTGACCCTATCCCCTCCTCTCTTCTCCAGGCCATTTCCGGAGACCTTCTCCCTTACCTCACCTCGCTCATCAACTCATCCTTGACCGCTGGCTACGTCCCTTCCGCCTTCAAGAGAGCGAGAGTTGCACCCCTGCTGAAAAAACCTACACTCGATCCCTCCGATGTCAACAACTACAGACCAGTATCCCTTCTTTCTTTTCTCTCCAAAACTCTTGAACGTGCCGTCCTTGGCCAGCTCTCCTGCTATCTCTCTCAGAATGACCTTCTTGATCCAAATCGGTCAGGTTTCAAGACTAGTCATTCAACTGAGACTGCTCTTCTCTGTGTCACGGAGGCGCTCCGCACTGCTAAAGCTAACTCTCTCTCCTCTGCTCTCATCCTTCTAGACCTATCGGCTGCCTTTGATACAGTGAACCATCAGATCCTCCTCTCCACCCTCTCCGAGTTGGGCATCTCCGGCGCGGCCCACGCTTGGATTGCGTCCTACCTGACAGGTCGCTCCTACCAGGTGGCGTGGCGAGAATCTGTCTCCGCACCACGTGCTCTCACCACTGGTGTCCCCCAGGGCTCTGTTCTAGGCCCTCTCCTATTCTCGCTATACACCAAGTCACTTGGCTCTGTCATATCCTCACATGGTCTCTCCTATCATTGCTATGCAGACGACACACAATTAATCTTCTCCTTTCCCCCTTCTGATAACCAGGTGGCGAATCGCATCTCTGCATGTCTGGCAGACATATCAGTGTGGATGACGGATCACCACCTCAAGCTGAACCTCGGCAAGACGGAGCTGCTCTTCCTCCCGGGGAAGGACTGCCCGTTCCATGATCTCGCCATCACGGTTGACAACTCCATTGTGTCCTCCTCCCAGAGTGCTAAGAACCTTGGCGTGATCCTGGACAACACGCTGTCGTTCTCAACTAACATCAAGGCGGTGACCCGTTCCTGTAGGTTCATGCTCTACAACATTCGCAGAGTACGACCCTGCCTCACACAGGAAGCGGCGCAGGTCCTAATCCAGGCACTTGTCATCTCCCGTCTGGACTACTGCAACTCGCTGTTGGCTGGGCTCCCTGCCTGTGCCATTAAACCCCTACAACTCATCCAGAACGCCGCAGCCCGTCTGGTGTTCAACCTTCCCAAGTTCTCTCACGTCACCCCGCTCCTCCGCTCTCTCCACTGGCTTCCAGTTGAAGCTCGCATCCGCTACAAGACCATGGTGCTTGCCTACGGAGCTGTGAGGGGAACGGCACCTCCGTACCTTCAGGCTCTGATCAGGCCCTACACCCAAACAAGGGCACTGCGTTCATCCACCTCTGGCCTGCTCGCCTCCCTACCTCTGAGGAAGTACAGTTCCCGCTCAGCCCAGTCAAATCTGTTCGCTGCTCTGGCACCCCAATGGTGGAACAAACTCCCTCACGACGCCAGGTCAGCGGAGTCAATCACCACCTTCCGGAGACACCTGAAACCCCACCTCTTTAAGGAATACCTAGGATAGGATAAAGTAATCCTTCTAACCCCCCCCCCCCCTTAAAAGAGTTAGATGCACTATTGTAAAGTGGTTGTTCCACTGGATATCATAAGGTGAATGCACCAACTTGTAAGTCGCTCTGGATAAGAGCGTCTGCTAAATGACTTAAATGTAAATGTAATGTGTCGCCTCTGCGCTCCACCTCTTCGGTATGGCTGAGAAGGTCTGTTCCTCCACAGCAGGTGCAGTGTGAGTCTGGGCCTGGTTTCTTGGCATCCCAGTTGGGGCCTTGCGACGGGAGTAACGGTTTGCTGCTGAAGCATTCCAGGCTTTGGAATGAGGCGCTGAACCTCCATCTGTGCTTCCCTGTCCTCCTTAAGACACTTGGAAGTAGGGTGCTGCTGGGCCAAATGTCTGGCCTGGTGATATGGGTACACCTAGGAGTGGAACCTTCTTTGTCAGGGAGCTTGGACTGCGGTAACCATAGGTGGCACCGTGCAACACACAGTATTGCCAAACATGTGATCATTGCCCTGAAGGCATTGGATGAGTAGGTCTGTAACTGTATACAGTTTGTTCATGGTCTCAGCATCCTAGTTTGCAGAGCCTAGTTTACCGGCCTTCTGATAGAAGACGGGAGAAATGGACAAAATCATTCTCATCTGCACCAGGAACTGTAGCTAAGCGAGTGTGTATGTTTGGCATGGCAGGGGTTCGGTCATTTGGCGTGCTCCAAGTGCATTGGAGCTCACTCACAAAGTATTTGAACAACAGGATGGATGTCTCAGTCTTTGAAGAACTGAATTAATCAAAACTTGGATGTGGACGTCATGGCAGTAGGTACATGCTTCATATTGAGGTTTTCGTTTACCCTCTCAAAGATTTCAGACATGGATCTTTTCTGGTCAACCGTCACCGCGGCGAGCTGTGGTGCATAGCATTATCATCATCATCAGATTGCAAAGAACTAGCGAGCTAACACAAGGATGGACATGCCCGACAAAAAGCAATCAGGTTAGCTAGTTGTAGAATTGTATAAGAGTAATCTGAAGGTGATTAATAGCAAACTCGTAATGTAAAACAAACGTGAGTGACGTATTAGACAGTATGTCATGCCACATAGCCATTTTTAGTGACAGGTCACATGGGTACAGTAAGGGTGTGGCGTGACTGTAAATATCTTCGATATTAAGCATATCAATCACATCGCGTGAAGGGGAAGGAGTTCCCATAGCTCGTTTGGCGACCCGCTACAAAAACGAAAGAGGACACCATCGTGTTTGAGTCTCACCTTTCCATAGAGTGGTGATATTAGTTTGTAGGCCAAACCGTTCAGACGCTAAAGACGTTTGTGAGAAGAGTGATTTTCGGGATGTCTCCTGGGCTCTAAACAGCCGAAGATGATGAGGGCTGACAATCAGATATCTCTAGCTTAAACAGATGGATTTTGATGGGGACTTCATTATTTTAATTAGAATGATGCACAGGTGCTTCCTAGAGCCTATGTTCTTTATAGTGCACTACTCTTGACCAGGGTCCATAGGGCTCTATTAAAAAGTAGAGCACTATATAGGGAATAGGGTGACATTTGGGACGTATTTTTTCCAGTATAAAGACTCTATAGAGCTCACTGTGAACTGGTCAGTTTCAATAAAAAGAGGATTCACATTTAAATCACTAACAGACAACGCATGACACACAGTGGTGCTCCACTTGATTCATGTCTCCCTTTTTATTATGTGAAATAGTTGTTTTTATATAAACATATAAAACAAATCTAAGATCCATTAAATACAGCGTATCTGTACATGTGTTTTTGTACAGGCTTTTTTCTGCAGTGATTAGCGTATTTAGATTAAATCCACAAGCATTACTAGCTTGGCTTTGGAAGAGGAGGGTGGAGGGAGTCACCCAGGCTGGCTTGGCTTTGGAAGAGGAGGGTGGAGGGAGTCACCCAGGCTGGCTTGGCTTTGGAAGAGGAGGGTGGAGGGAGTCACCCAGGCTGGCTTGGCTTTGGAAGAGGAGGGTGGAGGGAGTCACCCAGGCTGGCTTGGCTTTAGAAGAGGAGGGTGGAGGGAGTCACCCAGGCTGGCTTGGCTTTGGAAGAGGAGGGTGGAGGGAGTCACCCAGGCTGGCTTGGCTTTGGAAGAGGAGGGTGGAGGGAGTCACCCAGGCTGGCTTGGCTTTGGAAGAGGAGGGTGGAGGGAGTCACCCAGGCTGGCTTGGCTTTGGAAGAGGAGGGTGGAGGGAGTCACCCAGGCTGGCTTTGGAAGAGGAGGGTGGAGGGAGTCACCCAGGCTGGCTTGGCTTTGGAAGAGGAGGGTGGAGGGAGTCACCCAGGCTGGCTTTGGAAGAGGAGGGTGGATGGAGTCACCCAGGCTGGCTTGGCTTTGGAAGAGGAGGGTGGAGGGAGTCACCCAGGCTGGCTTGGCTTTGGAAGAGGAGGGTGGAGGGAGTCACCCAGGCTGGCTTTGGAAGAGGAGGGTGGATGGAGTCACCCAGGCTGGCTTGGCTTTGGAAGAGGAGGGTGGAGGGAGTCACCCAGGCTGGCTTTGGAAGAGGAGGGTGGATGGAGTCACCCAGGCTGGCTTGGCTTTGGAAGAGGAGGGTGGAGGGAGTCACCCAGGCTGGCTTTGGAAGAGGAGGGTGGAGGGAGTCACCCAGGCTGGCTTGGCTTTGGAAGAGGAGGGTGGAGGGAGTCACCCAGGCTGGCTTGGCTTTGGAAGAGGAGGGTGGAGGGAGTCACCCAGGCTGGCTTTGGAAGAGGAGGGTGGAGGGAGTCACCCAGGCTGGCTTGGCTTTGGAAGAGGAGGGTGGAGGGAGTCACCCAGGCTAGCTTGGCTTTGGAAGAGGAGGGTGGAGGGAGTCACCCAGGCTGGCTTTGGAAGAGGAGGGTGGAGGGAGTCACCCAGGCTGGCTTGGCTTTGGAAGAGGAGGGTGGAGGGAGTCACCCAGACTGGCTTGGCTTTGGAAGAGGAGGGTGGAGGGAGTCACCCAGACTAGAGAAACAGTAGAGCAGCAATAAATGGAGTCATCCCACTTTAATGGCTCTTCCTCAGACTCTTAAAGTGGCCTTCAAAATAGATTTCCTTAACTAACTTGAGTTCAGGAACACGGGGTTCTTTCACAGTTAACAGATTCAGCGTAGTCAAGACAAAATGCGTGTTTGTTGGCATACACCACCTGACTTCCTGTCCAACAGCCTGTTGAAACTCAAACATCCAAAAGGTAGGAGACACTAGGGAGCAAAGTAGTGTCTTTTTCACCTCCAGAGAGCTTGAAAAGAAGCTCCAGATCATATGGTACGTTCCTGTCCTGTTCTTCTCCTACCTCCTGTGTTACAGTGCAGTGCACATACATGAACAAAACTTAGCTGTGCTTCCCAAAGAGCAGTATTATTATTCCACATAAAACACAATGTGGAGCAAATGTGTTGAAGGAAGGTCCTCTTGCTTGGACACAGTCCGCATGCCTGCAGTCATCTAGAGATGAATGAGACATGCTTTTAGGACCCTATCTAGCCATGCCCCTTAAATCAAAGCAGCCAGCGCCCTTCTTAGTCTTGAAATGAGAGTTCAATTAGAGGCAGGGAGAATTCTGAAATGCTTGTATGCATGAAAGACTAAATAAATTAAATGTATTTTTTCCTATTTTTCTTCTTCAGGATAATTTGTGGAAATTATTTGGTAACACATTTCTTTGGATTCCGCCGCGGTCCTCTCTCGTTTGACCAAGTCGTGAGGTAAATAGAACTGAGCAATACAGACCATAACTCATAATGCACACCAAACCAACCGACCCCCCCCAAATGACAGACCTCAGGAAAAGAGGTGAAGAAAAGGATTAAAAACAGGAAATACTAATTTAAACAAAGCAGAAATAAGAAAAAAAACGATTTTGAAAAAACGAAACAAAAGCTAAATGTTCTTTACAAACAAATCTAAGGGCACTTGCAGCATTTAGCTTGAGGGTGCTTCTCTAAAGCTGGTTTCTGTCAGCACCAGAGGTAGGAGGTGAGAACACCAAACTCTCAAACACTGATATTCTTCCATGGCAGTGGAAATCTCTCTGAAACACAAAAAGGGATTTCAAAACCTCAGAAAAGTAACATCCCAGTGAGAACAGAATACTAAGCCCTGCGCTTTCAATTCTCCACCAAGCTAATGCACACCGTTTTCTCTCGATGCAGATATCCAATTCATACAATAACATAGGCATACACACTACCCTGGGTGCTTTCACACATACACCGGCCACCACACAATTCCAACATCACCTTTACTGAGAGGCAGTGCATGGAAAGATGAGAGGTCAACATAGCGTATCTATGAGTATGAATGGTAGCAACAGAGCGGAGCTCTAACTCCTCAAAGTTCAAGCAGCTGTCAATCCCCCACTGAGAGAAACAATCCCTAAACCATGGCTAAGAAGAGAACAAACACACTGAGCAGCCTTTCTCTCTCTCTCTCCCTTCATGTAAGGTCAGCAAATACAAAAACAAGGCAACTCGAGACAGACACCCCAGTGCCAACTCCCTGGAGCGCCATAGGAAAGGCAGTCAAGCACTAGTTCTCACTCAACAAGGGGCGTTGAGTCTGCACTACAGAGCCCCTCCCGCTGTCTCTCTCCCAGGACAGAAAGCACTAGATGTGGTCATCGTCCACAGGTTCACCCTGTACGTCACAGTAGTGTATGAAGACCACGGCCACGCGCTGGAAGACGCCCTTCCGCATCTGGCGCCGCTCAGAGATCTCCTCGCCAATGGTCTCCATGCAGATGTCTGCCGAGAGCTGGCCCTTCCTCCGCGGGGCGTAGATGGTAGCTGCAGGAGAGACACAGGAGAAGAGGGTTGACAATCACAGACTTAAATGGTGCTACCATTTTAGAGGAAGTTCAGAGTTATTCTAACTACGTAAATGGCTCAAGACACAAAGACCACCTGTACTACTCATAACAGAACTGTAAATGATCTATAAATAGAGAACCTGTTTGCCAAAGACAGTGGCTGCAAGACAAAGAGAGTGGCTGCAGGACACAGGACAAAGAGAGTGGCTGCAGGACAAAGAGAGTGGCTGCAGGACTAAGAGAGTGGCTGCAGGACTAAGAGAGTGGCTGCAGGACTAAGAGAGTGGCTGCAGGACTAAGAGAGTGGCTGCAGGACTAAGAGAGTGGCTGCAGGACTAAGAGAGTGGCTGCAGGACTAAGAGAGTGGCTGCACCTTATGATTGACTGGCACAGACTCAGTGCTACCTATCAGGTAGGTACCAGACCGATCACAGAAGAAGGCCCTGAAAAGATCTAAACATTCATGTGAATGGCTCAACAGACGGGGCGGCAGCGTAGCCTAGTGGTTAGAGCGTTGGACTAGTAACCAAAAGGTTGCAAGATCAAATCTGTCGTTCTGCCCCTGAACAAGGCAGTTAACCCACTGTTCCTAGGCCGTCATTGAAAATAAGAATTTGTTCTTAACTGACTTGCCTAGTTAAATAAAGGTAAAATAAAATAATAAAGACAAAGAGCCAGATCACTGGGCTCATATAACACATGATTGTAGAAATAGGACAGCAGTTTGGCCTGGTGGAGCTGTGGACATAGTGACGGCCACTCACGGCTCTCATCATCCTCAGTCGTAGCATGCGTAAATGTTGGGGTCAGCTGTATGTAGGGTACGGAGCCAGGGGAAGTCTGTGATCATGGAGTAGGGGACTTCATCTACCACTCCTACAGACAGAGAGAGTAGATATATCACAACAGGGCAGAGCAGCAGCTGCCACCAAAACACTAAGGGACTAGTGAAGGAACTATTGAGAAAAACTGATTAAATAATGTAGGAATTGCATCATGAAAACCTGAGGGGGACAGTAAATGGAGCATGGAAAAACACAAAAGTTTAGTTTATGTAGCATAGTGACCCTAGGGGAGGACGTAGCATAGTGACCCTACGGGAGGACGTAGCATAGTGACCCTAGGGGAGGACGTAGCATAGTGACCCTAGGGGAGGACGTAGCATAGTGACCCTAGGGGAGGACGTAGCATAGTGACCCTAGGGGAGGACGTAGCATAGTGACCCTAGGGGAGGACGTAGCATAGTGACCCTAGGGGAGGATGTAGCATAGTGACCCTAGGGGAGGACGTAGCATAGTGACCCTACGGGAGGACGTAGCTCCGCTGTGAAGAGACCCAATCTCAGTCTCAGAGTGCTGAACAGGACTTCCTCCATCTCACCCTCCAAGGTGTAGATGTCTCGGCCCCAGGGGTAGTTGGGATACTTCTTCACATCCTCTTCCGTCCGCATGGCTTCGGGGAAGAACTCATACTTAATGAGCTCCCTGTTGATGAAATGAAAGTGGTTGTTTATGTCGGGTTTTTAGATAGAGGAAGGAAGGAACTGGACACTGGTTCTTGACCACCATGTCAACAGTACAGTGATTGAGGTCAGAAAGGACTCAACAGCACCACCTGCTGGCTGTAGTTATAATGACACCAGGGCCATGATAAAGAAAGCGATCTACTGTAGGAAACAGAAGGGCAGCAATACACCAAACATCAGGGGTTGGAACCCATTCAGGGAACAGAACAGAAAACTGTGAAAGAACAACATTTTTTAGAGGAACAGAACCAGATGCAAGAACGAAAGTGATCTATACTGTTCCGGAACAGAACCATTATTTTAAAAGCATGGGAACCAGTTAATAACATTATTTTATGTTCTGGGCATTTCTTTCCAGTCCCACAAGTGTCTGCCTGCTTGCCAGCTGAAAATCTTTGCCAGTTTGTGTGTGTAGGCTACCTGCCCCTCCCCTAAAGCCTGTATAGTCTACTGTAGCTAGTGACGCTACAAATCTTATTAGTCACATGCACTTATTTAGCAGATGTTATTGCGGGTGTAGCAAAATGCTTGTGTTCCTAGCTCCAACGGTACAGTAGTATCTAACACTACACAACAATACATACAAATCTAAAATTAAAATTATGGAATTAAGAAATCTATAAATATTAGGACAAGCAATGTCGGAGTGGCATTGACTAAAATACAGTAGAATAGAATACAGTATATATATATATATATATATATATATATATATATATATATATATATATATATATATATATATATGAGATGAGTAAAGCAGTATGTAAACATTATTAAAGTGACTAGTGTTCCATTATTAAAAATGGCCAGTGATACCATGTCTATAGGGCAGTAGCCTCTAAAGGCGTGATTCAGAAATTAGGGAGATTGATTTTTTATTAGAGAACAGTGGATTCACTTTTTCAATGCTAGTTAAGTGTACTCCAGTTATGCCATGTCTCATTGGATTTATTAATTACAAAAACATGTGTTTTTATTTTAATTCTGGTGCCGCTTTGCACACACAAGCGTGCTAGCTAGCTAGCTAGCTTGTTAGCTAGCTCTGGTCTAGCTCTCTAAAACTCTATGCGGCACTTCGTGTAATGGAATGGAGAGTCATGGTCAAGGGCTAGCTCTGGTCCAACGTTAGTTAACCGCACTAGGGTAGAGTGCTCTATTATCACCTCCGGATGAAAAGCGTGCCCAAAGTAAACTGCCTGTTTCTCTGGCCCAGAAGCTAGGATATGCATATAATTGGTAGATTTGGATAGAAAACACTATAAAGTTTCAAAAACTGTTAAAATAATGTCTGTGAGTATAACAGAACTGATATGGCAGGCAAAAACCTGAGAAAAATCCATCCAGGAAGTGGGATTTTTCTATTTTTGTAGTTTTCCATTGACTGCCTATACAGATTCCATTGAATTAGGACTCAAATTGCACTTCCTATGGCTTCCACTAGATGTCAACAGTCTTTAGAAATGGTTTCAGGCTTGTATTCTGAAAAATTAGGGAGTAAGAACACTTTGAATGAGTGGACCATTCAGTGTCCCAAAGATTTTTCATTCGCGAGACCGAGAGTGCGCCTTTCTTGTTTACCTTTTATATCGTCCGTTTGAAATATTATCGATTATTTAGGCTAAAAACAACCTGAGAACTGATTATAAACATTGTTTGACACGTTTCTACGAACTTCACCGATACTTTTCGGATTTTTCGTCTGGCTGTTGTGATTGCCTTTGAGCCTGTGGATTACTGAACAAAATGCAAACAAAACAGAGGTTTTTGTATATAAAGAGAGACTTGTGAGTGCAACCATATGAGGATCATCAAAGGTCAGTGATTAATTTTATCTCTACTTCTGACTTGTGTAACTCCTCTTTGGCTGGTAACTGTTTGTAATGATTTGTCTGCTGGGCACTGTTCTCAGATAATCGCATGATATGCTTTCGCCGTAAAGCCTTTTTGAAATCTGACACCGTGGTTGGATTAACAACTCTCTGAAGTTCAAATACATTAAAAGTTCCCCAATAGAAGCCGCTCCTCCGTAGGCCTAATTCAGGCAATGCAGGTCATAACAAGATGGCCAGCGCTTCATGCCCAGCGCTCTCCTCACCCGCAAAATTTCAGTCGCATGCCGCACCCTACATGTACATAGCCTGCCCGCTCCATAGCAAGCTGCTCTACCTATTGAAGTATTTTAATTTCGAGCTAAATGTAAAATATTAAATAAGAAGTTTAAAAAGGAACAGAAAGGAGCCATATAAACTGACTAACAGGTTCAGAATGTTATTTTGCACGTGGGAAAAGTGTTAGAATAAAACAAATTAGGGATTGGGCCATTTCAGCCACAGCTGTTGCTGTCTCAGCTGTTGCTGAGAGGTGTATAACATCGAGCACACAGTCATAGACAAACATCGGCAGTAGAATGGCCTTACTGAAGAGCTTGCTGACTTTCAACGTGGCACCGTCATAGGATGCCACCTTTCCAAACAAGTCAGTTTGTCAAAATGTCTGCCCTGGTCAACTGTAAGGGTTGTTATGTGGAAGTGTATAGTGCTAACTTTACAGTTTGGTGGAGGAGGAATAATTGTCTAGGACTGTTTTTTCATGGTTCGGGCTCCGTAGTTCCAGTGAAGGGAAATCTTAACACTACAGCATACAATGACAGTCTAGACGATTCTGTGCTTCTAACTTTGTGGCAACAGTTTGGGAAGGCCCTTCCCTGTTTCAGCATGACAATGCCCCCCGTGCACAAAGCCAGGTCCATACAGAAATGATTTGTCGAGATCGGTGTGCAAGAACTTGACTGGACTGCACAGAACCCTGACCTCAATCCCATTGAACACCTTTGGGATGAATTGGAATGCGAACTGCGAGCCAGGCCTAATCGCCCAACCTCACTAAGGCTCGTGGCTGAATGGAAGTCCCCACAGCAATATTCCAACATCTAGTGGAAAGCCTTCCCAGAAGAATGGAGGCTGTTATAGAAGCAAAGGGGGGACCAACTCCATATTAATGACCATGATTTTAGAATGAGATGTTCGACGAGCAGATGTCCACATACTTTTGGTCATATACTGACTTTTGGTCATATACTGTGTCTATTTAACAGAGGATCTTTCAGGTGAAAGTATCATTACTAGATAGCAGTATGTGTTACTCACTGGCTGATGTTGGCGATGGTGTCCATCCAGCTGCGTACTCTGACCTTGTTCCTGACGTTGGGGGGGTTGCTGAACTCATGTATGATGGAGATGTGGTAGGGGTACGGCCCATGGAACAGTTTCCTCTCCAGGGCCAGAGAGTCAATCTAGGACAGGGAACAAGGAGATGGTCAGAGTAAGACTAGGTTTACAAACCATATCATGCACATGTAACAGTATAACTTTAGTACGTCCCCTCGCCCCGACGCGAACCAGGAACCCTATGCACACATCAACAACAGTCGCCCACGAAGCGTCGTTACCCATCGCTCCACAAAAGCCGCGGCCCTTGCAGAGCAAGGGGCAACACTACTTCTAGGTTTCAGAGCAAGTGACGTAACTGATTGAAATGCTAGTAGCGCGTACCCTGTCGTGGTAATTTCCTGTATTACTCAATAGAGAGAGAGAGAGAGAGCCAACCACACACAAGTCAGAGTTAAATTATATATTCCATCTTTAATATATATATACAAGCTTCACCAAAGCCCTTTAATGACTCTCAGATCAATTCAGTGTCTATAAATGAATTCTCTGAGAGTGCTTACAAAACAATTCTTAGTTTCATTTATAGCCAAGATACACCCCTCTCAACTTACAAAGAATCCTTTACCCGAAAGAGGAGTATCCTATCGCTAGACAGCATCAGCTATAAATCATCGTTCAGTTTGATCTCCCAAGACAAGGTTTAAATCTCATGCTTGATACTTCACTGTCTACCAAAACATTACCTCATCCAATGGCATATATCAATTGTCATTTCTAGATACTCCCAAACCTGGACAAACTCAAAATCAGACAGTGAGCCCCTTAGGTCAAATACTAGGTCAAGATAAGGGCAACCTCAGAGGGGACATACAATGGTTCCAAACACGGCCAAACTCCTTCCCCCTATGAGAAAAGTAGGGAGTGACTGGCGTACAGACATTGTATGAGATAACTAACTGGTTCCCCAATTAATAACTCCATCCCATGGTTTAGGAATAGTTACAAACAACGTTCCCATAAGAAACCAACGTTCCACTCTGTCCTCCTCCCCTTCTGATATTCTACTTAGTACCACATGGTTTAACAGATACATTGACTTATGAAGACAAGCCTGACCTCTCCCCTCTCTGGCCCCAAGTTACCAATCCCTAGCTCAGAAGATTCTAATGACAAGTATCTCACAAGCATATGATGAAAATAACATCTTATCTATCTATGTTACTTAGCTAAATCTGATTCTGCCACGACAACCCGCTAACTAGCTAGCCATTTCACATCTGTTACACTCACCCCCCTTTCAACCTCCTCCTTTTCCGCAGCAACCAGTGATCCGGGTCAACAGCATCAATGTAACAGTATAACTTTATGGCGTCCCCTCGCCCCGGGCGCGAACCAGGGACCCTATGCACACATCAACAACGGTCGCCCACGAAGCATCGTTACCCATCGCTCCACAAAGGCCGCGGCCCTTGCAGAGCAAGGGGCAACACTACTTCTAGGTTTCAGAGCAAGTGACGTAACTGATTGAAATGCTAGTAGCGCGTACCCGCTAACTAGCTAGCCATTTCACATCCGTTACACACAAAGGGGTTATATAATGTGCTTTATGGAGAAAACCTGGTCACATTTCCTCTGCAAATCCTATTTAATGTGCAGACAGACTGAATTGAGATTATACACATATTTGACCTAGGTTACAATCCAATTTTATTAGTTGGGAGCTATGGACTATACAAGGACTATACAAGGAGTTCCAGGCAGTGGTCCTGACCTGCTGCATGGGGCGCATGTAGATGATACGGTTCCTCTCAGGGGGCATGCGGAGGATCTGATCCAGGACCTGCTCCATGTCCAGCTTCTTACACTGTGCGTAGTCGAAACGGTTCACTATGGGAGCACTTTCCACCTTCAGATGCTTCAGCACTCTGCAGCGCGTGGCTAGGGACACAGCGGGGGACAGCAGAGGGTTAATGTTCATCCCAAATGGCACCCTACTCCCTATATAGAACACTACTTTTGACCAGGGCCCACGTGCCTCTTAAATGTCCCCCTATTCTCTATATAGTACACTACTTCTCAAAAGTACGGTGCTATTTGGGACTTAACCTTAGTATGAGAGAATGGCCCACTAATTATGTTCCTTATCAAGCCCTGATTATACATAGAAGGGAAACCTACCGTGAACAAACATCTTGGGGCATCTTCAGCACCAGGTCAGTGATGCCACAGTTAGTGAGGGTGATTCCCACCAGGTTTTTGGATTTTAGCATCCGCACCTTCATGGCATAGGAAGGGATTGTGTCACAGGGCGCTGCAGTTAGAAGGGAGTTCATGTCCTTCATTTCACCATGAAGTTCTGTGCTGCTTTGCTCAGGGAGAAGGGTCCCCCCCCCCCGAAATGGCACCCTATTCCCTATGTAGTGGCAATTGGGACGCAGCCTGAGACTCATCCCAGTAGGTGTAGTGTCCCTGCTGTGGGTTTCCTCTTCACCGTGACCCGAGGCTTGGACAGCTCTGCATGAGAAGAAACAACAGAAGCTCTATGAGGAACTCACATTTTCCACAGGCTTCCTCCTTCACTATTAAAGCCACAGACACACTCGACTACCTGTGTTTCTTCAGCTTACAATATTGAATACAATTTGATGACATGGATTTCAAATTATGAGTGTTACAAGTGTTCCATGCTCTGACAGAGAGCGACAGTCTGCTGCGGGCGCGGGTGAAAGGTCTACTGGGGAAGCTGTCCCTTAACCCCCTGGGCTGGGGCTCTGCTCCGTGGACCTCCCTGAAGCTCTGGCCCGACATCCTCTCACCACCATGCCCCTCAGCCATACCCCTCGCCCTGGCTGGGCTCTCCTCAACAGGGTCCCCGGCCTCCAGCCCCTCTGCCCCTGCTCTCCCCCCCCAGATCCTGCCTCCTCTCTAGGGTCCTGTCCCCTCCTCCTGACCCTCCAGAGGATGGGTGGTTGGGCCCACCTCGAGTCCTTTCCTCTGGGCCGGGGCGAGCCCTACTGCAGGTGCAGCGAGTCCTGACCATCCCCTCGTCTCCCAGCTCCCCTGCCCTGGCCTGTTCCTCCCGGTTCTCGGAGTCTTCTCTCCAGTGGACAGAGCATACACAGCCCCCTGTGGTGCAGACTGTCCCCCCAGCAGTCCCTGCCCCCCAGCCTCCCCTGCTCCTGCCGCAGGCTCCTTGGAGCTCTTGTCTTTGTCAGGGACCTCAGTTGCAGCCTTCAAGTCAGCCTTGGTCTGCTCACTGGTGACCTGGCAGCTCTTCTCACAGCTGGGCTCCTGTAAGGGTGTCCCTCGCTGACGCAGGGGCGTCTTCCCTTTACCTAGAACACACACAGCACAGGACTAAGAACATACTGAGACTAGCTGTGACAATGTAAATACAAGCCATGGAAATAATTGAGTCTCATGGTAAGGATAGAAAATAGCTTTTCATCGTCAACATTTTGGCTCTTATGGTCTCATATTCTACCAGAATTGTAAAAGCCTCTTTTCGATGTGAGGAGTAAAGATTTGAGAGACTCACTACTAGGACTATGTAATGCAAATGGGTGCCGGTCTTACGGTAATTGACCATTAATTAACAAACATGTTTTGCATCTTAGCTGAATAAACTAGAAAAGGATATGAAGTGGCTATGTCGAGCGTAAAAGTCTTCTACGCTAGATTTAGATTTGGCAATTTTTTCTTAGCTAGCTACATAGCCGTCTTTGTATCAAAGATAATTGTGTAGTTTAGAGTAATTAGAGTAATTATCGAGGTTAGCTAGCCAGCTATTTTCGTCCTTCTAACGTAGTCAACACTGCTAGCTAGCCAGCTAGCCAACTTCTACCGAATAGCAGCACTGTAGAAACTATTACATTACAACGGAACGACTTGATTAGTGTAGTGTTAGCTAGCTACATAGTTGTCTTTGCTGTCTTTGTATCTAAGATAATTGTGTAGTTTAGAGTAATTATCGAGGTTAGCTAGCCAGCTATTTTCGTCCGCCGCGCCGCCGTTCTCCTACCTAGTCAACACTGCTAGCTAGCCAGCTAGCCAACTTCTACCGAATAGCAGCACTGTAGAAACTATTACATTACAACGGAACGACCTGATTAGTGTAGTGTTAGCTAACTACATAGTTGTCTTTGCTGTCTTTGTATCCAAGATAATTGTGTAGTTTAGAGTAATTATCGAGGTTATCGAGGTTACCTAGCCAGTTATCGAGGTTACCTAGCCAGCTACACTTTCAAACAAAGTCAACAACGCAGCCACTGCTAGCTAGCCTACTTCACCAGCCAGCAGTACTGTATCATTTTAGTCAATAAGATTTTTTGCAACGTAAGCTTAACTTTCTGAACATTCGAGACGTGTAGTCCACTTGTCATTCCAATCTCCTTTGCATTAGCGTAGCCTCTTCTGTAGCCTGTCAACTATGTGTCTGTCTATCCCTCTTCTCTACCTCTCTGCACAGACCATACAAACTCTTCACACCGCGTGGCCGCTGCCACTCTAACCTGGTGGTCCCAGCGCGCACGACCCACGTGGAGTTCCAGGTCTCCGGCAGCCTCTGGAACTGCCGATCTGCGGCCAACAAGGTAGAGTTCATCTCAGCCTATGCTTCCCTCCAGTCCCTCGACTTCTTGGCACTGACGGAAACATGGATTACCACAGATAACACTGCTACTCCTACTGCTCTCTCCTCGTCTGCCCACGTGTTCTCGCACACCCCGAGAGCTTCTGGTCAGCGGGGTGGTGGCACTGGGATCCTCATCTCTCCCAAGTGGACATTCTCTCTTTCTCCCCTGACCCATCTGTCTATCGCCTCCTTTGAATTCCATGCTGTCACAGTTACCAGCCCTTTCAAGCTTAACATCCTTATCATTTATCGCCCTCCAGGTTCCCTTGGAGAGTTCATCAATGAGCTTGACAAGTTCCTTTCCTGAGGATGGCTCACCTCTCACAGTTTTGGGTGACTTTAACCTCCCCACGTCTACCTTTGACTCATTCCTCTCTGCCTCCTTCTTTCCACTCCTCTCCTCTTTTGACCTCACCCTCTCACCTTCCCCCCCTACTCACAAAGCAGGCAATACGCTTGACCTCATCTTTACTAGATGCTGTTCTTCCACTAATCTCATTGCAACTCCCCTCCAAGTCTCCGACCACTACCTTGTATCCTTTTCCCTCTCGCTCTCATCCAACACTTCCCACACTGCCCCTACTCGGATGGTATCGCGCCGTCCCAACCTTCGCTCTCTCTCCCCCGCTACTCTCTCCTCTTCCATCCTATCATCTCTTCCCTCTGCTCAAACCTTCTCCAACCTATCTCCTGATTCTGCCTCCTCAACCCTCCTCTCCTCCCTTTCTGCATCCTTTGACTCTCTATGTCCCCTATCCTCCAGGCCGGCTCGGTCCTCCCCTCCTGCTCCGTGGCTCGACGACTCATTGCGAGCTCACAGAACAGGGCTCCGGGCAGCCGAGCGGAAATGGAGGAAAACTCGCCTCCCTGCGGACCTGGCATCCTTTCACTCCCTCCTCTCTACATTCTCCTCTTCTGTCTCTGCTGCTAAAGCCACTTTCTACCACTCTAAATTCCAAGCATCTGCCTCTAACCCTAGGAAGCTCTTTGCCACCTTCTCCTCCCTCCTGAATCCTCCTCCCCCTCCCCACCCCTCCTCCCTCTCTGCGGATGACTTCGTCAACCATTTTGAAAAGAAGGTCGACGACATCCGATCCTCGTTTACTAAGTCAAACGACACCGCTGGTTCTGCTCACACTGCCCTACCCTGTGCTTTGACCTCTTTCTCCCCTCTCTCTCCAGATGAAATCTCGCGTCTTGTGACGGCCGGCCGCCCAACAACCTGCCCGCTTGACCCTATCCCCTCCTCTCTTCTCCAGACCATTTCCGGAGACCTTCTCCCTTACCTCACCTCACTCATCAACTCATCCTTGACCGCTGGCTACGTCCCTTCCGTCTTCAAGAGAGCGAGAGTTGCACCCCTTCTAAAAAAAACTACACTCGATCCCTCCGATGTCAACAACTACAGACCAGTATCCCTTCTTTCTTTTCTCTCCAAAACTCTTGAACGTGCCGTCCTTGGCCAGCTCTCCTGCTATCTCTCTCAGAATGACCTTCTTGATCCAAATCAGTCAGGTTTCAAGACTAGTCATTCAACTGAGACTGCTCTTCTCTGTGTCACGGAGGCGCTCCGCACTGCTAAAGCTAACTCTCTCTCCTCTGCTCTCATCCTTCTAGACCTATCGGCTGCCTTTGATACAGTGAACCATCAGATCCTCCTCTCCACCCTCTCCGAGTTGGGCATCTCCGGCGCGGCCCACGCTTGGATTGCGTCCTACCTGACAGGTCGCTCCTACCAGGTGGCGTGGCGAGAATCTGTCTCCGCACCACGTGCTCTCACCACTGGTGTCCCCCAGGGCTCTGTTCTAGGCCCTCTCCTATTCTCGCTATACACCAAGTCACTTGGCTCTGTCATATCCTCACATGGTCTCTCCTATCATTGCTATGCAGACGACACACAATTAATCTTCTCCTTTCCCCCTTCTGATAACCAGGTGGCGAATCGCATCTCTGCATGTCTGGCAGACATATCAGTGTGGATGACGGATCACCACCTCAAGCTGAACCTCGGCAAGACGGAGCTGCTCTTCCTCCCGGGGAAGGACTGCCCATTCCATGATCTCGCCATCACGGTTGACAACTCCATTGTGGCCTCCTCCCAGAGTGCTAAGAACCTTGGCGTGATCCTGGACAACACCCTGTCGTTCTCAACTAACATCAAGGCGGTGACCCGTTCCTGTAGGTTCATGCTCTACAACATTCGCAGAGTACGACCCTGCCTCACACAGGAAGCGGCGCAGGTCCTAATCCAGGCACTTGTCATCTCCCGACTGGATTACTGCAACTCGCTGTTGGCTGGGCTCCCTGCCTGTGCCATTAAACCCCTACAACTCATCCAGAACGCCGCAGCCCGTCTGGTGTTCAACCTTCCCAAGTTCTCTCACGTCACCCCGCTCCTCCGCTCTCTCCACTGGCTTCCAGTTGAAGCTCGCATCCGCTACAAGACCATGGTGCTTGCCTACGGAGCTGTGAGGGGAACGGCACCTCCGTACCTTCAGGCTCTGATCAGGCCCTACACCCAAACAAGGGCACTGCGTTCATCCACCTCTGGCCTGCTCGCCTCCCTACCTCTGAGGAAGTACAGTTCCCGCTCAGCCCAGTCAAAACTGTTCGCTGCTCTGGCACCCCAATGGTGGAACAAACTCCCTCACGACGCCAGGTCAGCGGAGTCAATCACCACCGTCCGGAGACACCTGAAACCCCACCTCTTTAAGGAATACCTAGGATAGGATAAAGTAATCCTTCTAACCCCCCCCCCCCCTTAAAAGAGTTAGATGCACTATTGTAAAGTGGTTGTTCCACTGGATATCATAAGGTGAATGCACCAATTTGTAAGTCGCTCTGGATAAGAGCGTCTGCTAAATGACTTAAATGTAAATGTAAAATTTGGCAAATTTAGAATGTCTAAGAAATCTAATATACATGGGCTGCATGCTGCCACTATCCTACTGACTATTTGAAAAAGGTAGCAAAAAAAGCTTGTGCCCTGTTCTTTGCCTCGGGCTGCACACCCTGTTCTCTCATCAAGTGATCATATATTGTCACCCATCAGACTACTCTCAATTTAAATTTTGTCGTATGTGGAAAATTTGTTTCGATTTAGAAATGGACAACTATCAAATGGGTAGGAACAGGGTCAGGGGGGAAAAAATACCTAATCCGTATGCACGGAGGCCGCTTACCCGCGGTTTAAATCATGCCGGTTTTAAAGGTGAGTGCCTGTGAAATACATATAGTAGCAGCTGGGATCCTCAAACATTACAACTATGCTTTCACACAGGATTGCATATATAGAAATGTCTTATAAGAACAGTTATTTCACGTCACGTATCAACCACTGTTTGAGGAGCATGCTGCCTCTTGCTGCGCTACAGGTGATATTCCACCCAATCTCTGTATGCCATGGGCTCTTCAACCCTGTGCTGCAGCTACCCAAAGCTTCATTTGGGAAACCAAGTGAAATCTGTTCGGGAACATCAACATGTTTTCACAACGAAACATATTAAACGGTTGACAGCCCCCATCTTTGCGTGCTGGAGAAAGGAATGAAGGAAAGAGGAGAGATGGAAACACATGGTGGTGAGATACTCTATCTAAAAGGTCATGTGTCAGCCTATTATGAAAATATTAAAAATGCCCTATTACTAGGCTATTCAAAATTAAATTCACTATAATATACAGTAAAAAATCCTCAGCCATCTAGACAATACCCCATAATGACAAAGTGAAAAAAGGTTATTAGAAATATTTGCTAATGTCTTCAAATGAAAAAACAGAAATACCTTATATACATAAGTATTCAGACCCTTTAATATGAGACTTGAAGTTGAGTTCAGGTGCATCCTGTTTCCATTGATCATCCTTGAGATGTTTCTACAACTTGATTGGAGTCCACCTGTGGTAAATTCAATTGATTGGACATGATTTGGAAAGGCACACATCTGTCTATATAAGATCCCACAGTTGACAGTGCACGTCACAGCAAAAACCAAGCCATGAGGTCGAAGGAATTGTCCGTAGAGCTCCGAGACAGGATTGTGACGAGGCACAGATCTGGGGAAGGGTACAAAAAAAATGTCTGCAGCATTGTAGGTCCCCAAGAACAGTGGCCTCCATCATTATTAAATGGAAGAAGTTTGGAACCACCAAGACTCTCCCTACAGCTGGCCGCCAGGCCAAACGGAGAAACCGGGAGAGAAGGGCCTTGGTCAGGAAGGTGACCAAGAACCCGATGGTCACTCTGACAGAGCTCTAGAGTTCCTCTGTGGAGATTGGAGAACCTTCCGGAAGGACAACCATCTCTGCAACACTCCACCAATCAGGCCTTTATTGTAGAGTGGCCAGGCGGAAGCCACTCCTCAGTAAAAGGCGCATGACAGTCCGCTTGGAGGATTCTCAGACCATGAGAAACAAGATTCTCTGGTCTGATGAAACCAAGATTGAACTTTTTGGCCTGAATGCCAAGCGTCACGTCTGGAGGAAACCTGGCACCATCCCTACGGTGAAGCATGGTGGTGGCAGCATCATGCGGTGGGGATGTTTTTCAGTGGCAGGGACTGGCAGACTAGTCAGGATCGAGGGAAAAATGAACGGAGCACACAGATCCTTGATGAAAACCTGATCCAGAGCGCTCAGGACCTCAGACTGGGGCGAAGGTTCACCTTCCAACAGGACAACGACCCTAAGCACACAGCCAAGACAACACAGGAGTGGCTTTGGGACAAGTCTCAATGTCCTTGAGTGGCCCAGCCAGAGCATGGACTTGAACCCGATCTAACATCTCTGGAGAGACCTGAAGATAGCTGTGCAGCAACGCTCCCCATCACACCTGACAGAGCTTGAGAGCATCTGCAGAGAAGAATGGAAGAAACTCCCCAAATGCACAGGTGTGCCAAGCTTGTAGCGTTATACACAAGAAGACACAACGCTGTAATTGCTGCCAAAGGTTCTTCAACAAAGTACTGAGTAAAGGGTCTGAATACTTATGTAAATGTGATATTTCAGTTTTTGCTTTGTCATTATGGGGTATTGTGTGTAGATTTGAGGGAAAAAAACGATTTAATACATTTTAGAATAAGGCTTTAACGTAACAATGCGGGGAAAGTAAATTGGTCTGAATACATTCCAAAGGCACTGTAGAATTGTAGGCCAACACGGTAATCCACCCTGCACAATCAAGAACCAACAGCATTGCCTAGGCCTGCCTATATGTTCTCTCCCACACTCATGGATAGAATGTCTGGCGCATAACATTAGGTAACCAGTCCATCCCGTATGCATAATAATATAGTCCACACAAAGGCAATTACTAGAATTTGTTTCATTTTGGAGTATAGGCTACACCAATTATGTACTAAAGACATCTTAAATCAGTATTTTTTTGTATGTTTTTCTGCCGTGAGTAATATGCGGTAGGCCATGTATTGTATAACGGCACAATCATTATTTTAATTCACGCTCATATACAGTACATGCACCAGACAGTTATTACGTACTCCACCATATTCCTGAAAATGGTTTGCTCCTACAGACAGTGAGACGTGGCCGTGGCTTGCTATATAAAGCAGATAGGCATTGAGGCATTCGGTTACTATTCGATTAAATGTTAGAACGGGCAAAACGAGTGACCTAGTCGACTGAGCGTGACGTTATCGTCGATGCCAGTATCTCAGAAACGGCCTCGGTTTCCAGAGAATGGTGTGAAACAAAAAACATCCAGTCAGTGGCAGTCCTGTGGGCGAAAACTGCTCGTTGATGAGAGAGGTCGAAGGACAATTGCAAAAATCATGCAAGCTAACAGGCAGGCCACAAACAGACAAATAAAGGCGTAGTACAACAGTGGTATGCAGAACGGCATCTCGGAAAGCTACAACTCGTCGGTCCTTGTCACGGATGGGCTATTGCAGCAGACGACCACACTCCTATCGGCTAAAAACAAGAAGAAGTGGCTCCAGTGGGCACGAGATCATCAACACTGAACAATTGATTGAAAAACATCACCTGGTCTGACGAATCCCTGTTCCTGTTGCGTCATGCTGATGGCAGTCAGGATTTTGTGAAAGCAGCACGAGTCCATGGACCCATCTTGCCTGGTACAGGCTGGTGGCCGTGGTGTACCGGTGTAGGGAATGTTTTCCTTGCACACGTTAGGTCTCTTGATACCAATTCAGCAACTAATGTTTCCGACACCTTGTAGAATCCATGCCCTGAAGAATTCAGACTATTACGGCGGCAAAGGGGGATCAGACCCGGTACTAGTTGGGTATACCTAATAAACTGGCCGGTGCATATAGGCCTACGCATATGTATAAGTTTTAGTATGCGTATGAGTGTTTTACATGCAATATCTTAAATGCTTTGAATTAATCATTATCATCTCAAAAAACTAAAAATACTCATGGGCGAAGGAGCAAATATGTATTTGCCTGCCATAGCCTGAGGGACACTGAATAATAACATCTGCATAGTAAGCAGTAACTTACTTATTATGACTGTTATTGTTATTACTGTTATTGTTATTAGTATTATTATTGTTGTTTATCATTCCAAATAGTAATGGTATGGGTGGTAATGGTAATGATAGCAGTTTAATGATAGTGGTGGTGGTAGTGGTGCATTACACCATACATTACATTCGACTATTGACTGTTACCATTTTATTGTTACTATTTTTTATATTTAATTTTGTATTATTATTTACTGCCATTCTATATTATTATTTGTCATTGTTTTAATTGTATTACAATGTATATTGTATACATTGTTGCTTTGGCAATATTGACACAATGTTTTTCATGCCAATAAAGCAGCTTGAATTTGAATTTGAATTTGAATTTGAGAGAGAGAGAGAGAGAGAGAGAGAGAGAGAGAGAGAGAGAGAGAGAGAGAGAGAGAGAGAGAGAGAGAGAGAGAGAGAGAGAGAGAGAGAGAGAGAGAGAGAGAGAGAGAGAGAGAGAGAAAATAAGTCAGAGGAGCGAGATAAATAAAAATGAGAAACGTCCCTTTTCTGTTATGGATTTAGTTCTGTCCAGACCTGCTTGTTCCTTGTCAGGCTGAGGGTTGGCAGGCTGACTGGGACCAGACGGTTCTTCCTCCTCAGCAGGCTGACTGGGACCAGAACCAGGCGGTTCTTCCTCCTCAGCAGGCTGACTGGGACCAGGCGGTTCTTCCTCCTCAGCAGGCTGACTGGGACCAGGACCAGGCGGTTCTTCCTCCTCAGTAGGCTGACTGGGACCAGGCGGTTCTTCCTCCTCAGCAGGCTGACTGGGACCAGGCGGTTCTTCCTCCTCAGCAGGCTGACTGGGACCAGGCGGTTCTTCCTCCTCAGCAGGCTGACTGGGCCCAGGCGGTTCTTCCTCCTCAGCAGGCTGACTGGGACCAGGCGGTTCTTCCTCCTCAGCAGGCTGACTGGGACCAGGATCAGGCGGTTCTTCATCCTCGACAGGCCAGGCCTCGCCCACCACCTCAGCCTCAATGTTCTCCTCCAGCACCATCCCATTCACCTCAGGAAGCTCTGCAGCAGAGGACCAGTAGTATTAAGGCCATGAGTTTGTAGCAATAGTAGCAATGTTGTAGGAATGTTATAATTAAGCAATAATGCCTAAGGGGGTGTGGTATATGACCAATATACCACGGCTAAGGGTTGTTCTTATGCGCAACGCAGAGTGCCTGGATACAGACCTTAGGGGTTGTATATCGGCCATATACTACAAACTCCCGAGGTGCCTTATTGCTAACATAAACTGGTTACCAACGTAATTAGAGCAGTAAAAATAAATGTTTTGTCATACCCATGGTATACGGTATGATATACCATGGCTTTCAGCCAATAAGCATTCAGGGCTTAAACCACCCAGTTTATATTGTCATGTAGTAAAGTAAGATTGTGAGCGGCGGCGTACCCTCTGCCCTGTGTTGTGGCTGAGGCATGGCAGCAGCAGCACCACCCTCCTCGTTGTCATTGTTGTGCGGTGGGATGTTGGGTGCGTTGTTGTTGTGCGAGTTCTGGTTGCTGACCAGAGCTGAGGAGACACCTATTCCAGTGCCAGCACTTAGACCCACACGGGCACAGCGCTGAGGGAGAAACAGAGGTCACTCAGAGACAACAGTTCAGGACAGGGAACATTATGACCTAGAAGGTGTTAACTATATAGACCAGCCTGTATTAAGCACTTCATATTCAGTCTTCCAAGGTGGTTAATATCATATATACTGGTCCTGTATGGCCCAGTTGGTAGAGCATGTCGCTTGCAATGCCAGGATTGCGGGTTTGATTCCTGGGAGCCACCCATACCTGAAATGTTTGCATGCATGACTAAGTTGCTTTGAATAAAAGCATCTGCTAAATTACATATTATTATACACTATATATCCAAAAGTATGTTTAAACCCTTTCAAATGAGTGGATTTGGCTATTTCAGCCATACACGTTGCTGACAAGTGTATGAATTTAGCACACAGCCATGCAATTTCCATAGACAAACATTGTCAGTGAAATAGTCTTACTGAAGAGCTCAGTGATTTTCAACTAGAGGTCAACTGATTAAATCGGCATGGCCGATTAATTAGGGCCGATTTCAAGTTTTCAGAAATCGGTAATCGTCATTTTTGGATGCCGATTATGGTCGATTACATTTCAATCCACGAGGAGACTGCGTGGCAGATTGACCACCTGTTACGCGAGTGCAGCAAGGAGCCAAGGTAAGTTGCTAGCTAGCATTAAACTTATCTTATAAAAAACAATCAATCTTAACATAATCACTAGTTAACTACACATGGTTGATGATATTACTAGTTTAACTAGCTTGTCCTGCGTTGCATATAATCAATGCGGTGCCTGTTAATTTATCATTGAATCACAGCCTACTTCAACTTCGTCAAACAGGTGATGATTTAACAAAAGCGCATTTGCGAAAAAAGCACAATCGTTGCACCAATGTACCTAACCATAAACATCAATGCCTTTCTTAAAATCAATACACAAGTGCATTTATTTAAACCTGCATACTTAGTTAAAATAAATTCATGTTAGCAGGCAATATTAACTAGGGAAATTGTGTCACTTCTCTTGCGTTCAGTGCAAGCAGAGTCAGGGTATATGCAGCAGTTTGGGCCGCTTGGCTCGTTGTGAACTGTGTGAAGACCATTTCTTCCTAACAAAGACCACAATTATGACATTACATTGAAGGTTGTGCAAGGTAACAGCAATATTTAGACTTAGGGTTTCCACCCGTTCGATAAATTACGGAACGGTTCCGTATTTCATTGAAAGAATAAACGTTTTGTTTTCGAAATGATAGTTTCCGGATTTTACAATATTAATGACCTAAGGCTTGTATTTCTGTGTGTTTATTATAATTAAGTCTATGATTTGATATTTGATAGAGCAGTCTGACTGAGCGGTAGTAGGCAGCAGCAGGCTCGTAAGCATTCATTCAAACCGCACTTTCCTCCGTTTGCCAGCAGCTTTTCGTAATGCTTCAAGCACAGCGCTGTTTAGGACTTCAAGCCTATCAACTCCCGAGATTAGGCTGGCAACACTATAGTGCCTATAATAACTGTTGGTTATTCACATTACTTGTGTGATAAGCAGTCATGGGCAGTCACTTCCATCACAGGACTTTCATTGTTTTATTCTGTGTTGTTACCGCATTCAACCCACATAATGCATAGTGCATTTAATGTTTTTTTTTATTATTATAGAAACCTAAATCGTGATATATATATTTTTGATCAAATCGAAACTGACCTCATAAAGCACTAATTACTCAGCACTAGTAACTATACAGTATAACATCTTAGACCTTGACTGACTCACACTGCAATAGGAACTCATCAACGTATCCGAGGTGCAAAGTCTCAAACTGGGGGAACTCCAGTTCAGCCATCTTCAGTGCACAGAACACCCCATCTTTGGTTAGGGAAGGCTGGATTCAAACCTCACGCAATCTAGAGGAAAACCCAAAGCACTTGCTAAATCTCCCCATTCATCATGTTTATCTATTGAATGATCTTAAACAGTGAGTTGTTACCTGCGTGCAGCAGTAATGATGAGGTAGCCCAGGTCAACTTCAAGTGCATTCTTACAGGCACCAAATACAATAGTGTGCAAATTGCAAAATCCCCCTGGGGCACAATAGGTAGGAGTAAATGCAGAGGGTGATTGAAACACACATAAACTGTACTGAATATCATTAAGATGGTCCTTCAGCTTACCTGACTTCCAGCTGTCCTCCACCACGTGCTGGATGAGCCCCCCAAGGAAGGGTACTCTGACCAACTCCAGCTGCTTCAGGTTGCCGGCTGAGGCCAGGCCTGTCACCAGGGGAACGTACTTCAGGGAGTTGGTGGGGCCCGCGCAGTTCCTCATCACAAAGGTCCGTAGGCTGACACACAGGAAGTCTTTGAAGGGCTGGGGCTTGGTCAGGCGAACCCACTTTAGGTAGAGGTGTCTCAGCATGGACACACAAGGGATCTCTGGCACATTCACCCCTGGGACATAAGAGGAGTACAATAACGTAGTACACTGTGGTGAGTGTCTTTAGCCTGGTAAATACAGTTGTCCATTGAGCACAACAAAGGAGTTATCTAAAGCCCACACAGCTCTGTTACCAGGCTAGGGTATCATGGCCTAAACAGACAGGTAGCTATAGTCCCTGATGCACTCACCGATGAGATGCAGGGTTTGTATTTTGGCGGCGATGGGGGTGGCGAGCTTGTTTTCGGGGGGAATGGGGAACATCCCGCTGTGGCTGCGGAACTTCCCCAGGATGTGGACCTGAGGCATGTAGTGCCAGATCACCTCCACCAGCTCCAGATGAGACGTCTCCACTCCCTGCAGACAGACGAAGACATCTTAGCGTACACGGACAGACGAAGACATCTTAGCGTACACGGACAGACGAAGACATCTTAGCGTACACGGACAGACGAAGACATCTTAGCGTACACAACATCTCTACTAGGCATACAGTATCATAGAGCTGGTATAACTCTAAATGTCTTAGCGTACACGTACATGACGTCCTGCGTAGGTATCACTATAAAAGATCTTTATGCAAACGTATAAATAGCTTTGAAGATCACCTCAACATGAATGTTGTTTTCTGAATTGAACATAACAGTCACAGGTCGTGTCCCAAATGGCACCCTATTCCCTATATATAGTGCACTACTTTCAACCAGAGCCCTATGGGCCCTTGTCAAAAGTAGTGCAGTACACATGAGCCCCAGACTCACCAGCAGATTGGGGCAGGCCTGAAGAGCCTCCAGTACTCCTGGGATGCTGAAAGCATGGTATCCCCGGACCTTGCGGTGCTCCAGGTAGCGGGGGTGCAGTCCATACAGCTGCTTCAGGTCTGGCATCTTCTTCAGCAGCATAAGGAAATTGGGGTCCGTGAATCCTGCTCCATTGCACCAGGCCAGAACAGTTACAGAGGGTTAACTACAGAGTGAAGTCTGTATAGGTTCCCTATCACAGAGTACGTACATATTACCTGCAATCTTAAGTGCTTTAATCTTTCATTTGTGTTTGACAGCCCCAAAAAATTTACCATTCAAAAAAATAACTATCAACTATTCTGCATAGGATCATTATCATAATCAATCATAATCAATAATCAAATACAAAGCATACCATGTACCTCTCTGCCTACCTGAGGGAATGTACTCCCACCAGCGGCTGGCACACAGGTCCACCACCTTCACCCGCCGCAGGTACTGTGTTACCGCCTCTCGGAGCTTCCGAGACAGGCACTCCATACACATGACGTCCTGCGTAGGTAGATACCTGCATGGACGAGGAAAGCCCTTGAACTGAAATTGGTCCCTAACGCAGGTAAAACTAAGTATATGTTATTTTCCAAAAAGCTTTTTAAGCTTAGTTCAACAGTTTCTGATGATTTATGGATGGTGCCTACATTGATCATGTGCCCGCTTAAAAACATCTGGGTATCTTTCAAAAAGCATATTGATGAGTTAAGTCAATCATTAAAATGCGATTCCTTTAGGGGAATAGCGCATGCCTTCCACAGGGGGTTGGTGGCACTTTAATTGGGGAGGACGGGCTTGTGGTAATGACTGAAGTGGAATAGTATCAAACACAAGGTTTGATGCCATTCCATTTACTCTGTTCCAGCCATTATTATGAGCTGTCCTCCCCTCAGCAGCCTCCACTGATGCATTTCATTAAACAGAAGAAAACAAATTATTCAGTCAACATTCATACCGGTTATAGACTATGGGGATATCGTCTATATGAATGCAGCTGCCACTGTATTGAAGCCATTGGACAGTTTATCATAGCTTATCATCACACTACGCTTAATTACAGGCGACAGGTTCAGTACACATCACTGCATTCTGTATCAGAAAATCGGCTGGCCCTCAAGTTTCATAGATCGATGCATTGCACTATTTTTGTTTATAAAGCCCTCTTACACAAACTTCCGCCATACCTTACTTCATTGTTAACCAGACCCGGTCTCAGGGACAGCTAACTCTGGAGATCCCTTCTATCTCCACTGAGTTAGGCAAATCTGCTTTTTTAAATTACTTGTGGAATAATCTTCAAAACTCTTAAATGTGATGTTCTGGTGCCTCTAGGGCAATTCAGGCAGCTGATTGACCTTCTTACTGAGGTGTTTGTTTTCTATGATTGTGTTTTGTATCTCTGTTTTGTTTTTTGTGGTGCATTATAGTGTTTTGTAGTGAATTTTGACTTCAATACCAGGTTTAGTATCACAATACTCGATACCATCACAATACCACAGCAAAAAAAATGCATATTAGCCAAAGTCACAGAATGGCACTTGATCCAGGCAGATAAACTCAGCTACTGCTAAGTTCAATATCATTACATTATAAAAGAATACATCAACATTTTTCAGAGACAGCCATGTATGCATTAATGAATAAATTATACAATTAATGACTGTTTCTTTTTACCAATCTAACTAAATAATGGTAATAATTTAATTTAATGGTAAATCTATTGATAAACTGGGTAAATCAAGATGTAGCCTAGGCCTATTCACAAGACAGGTGAATACATATTCAATAGGAGTGTGTGCATGCATTGAGTTATTGAGCTTGTTTAGGCTGATTTCAGATGTCAATCTGTGTCCCTTCCATTTGGGACTTATTTTATTGTACTGATCAACATAATTTTCATAGAAGTAGCTTATTTTATTTTTTGCTGTCTAACCAGTAATGAGGTCATTTATGAGGCAAGAGAGGCGCGGTCCGTCAGTTCGCTGAGGCAATAGATAATCTCTCACCTCTCTCTCAAAGGTTATGTGAATGAATACAGTATTGGTGGTAATCGTCTTAGAAATCAGCATGTTTTGCATATTATCACAAACTAAGTATTAGGGTAGTGAAATTATGTTCGCTTCAGCTGTAAACTAGCAAGGAAAGATGGCTTCCAAAGCTGGAAGATACCGGAATCTTCTTCCAATGTAACGTGTTCTAGCCTGTATGGACATAGCAAACAGTAAATAACAGTTTCAACATTTCTATATACAATGTTGCATTATTCAAGTGTGTTAACTTCTGTGCAGTATGAGTGGGGAGCTAATATGATGCTGCCCAGACTCCCAGTGCAGGCTAAGTGGAGCAGGCACGGTGTGCTCACGCTATAAGGGGTACATCGGCTGCGTTGATAGACTTGATCCGTGACACACATTTGACAAGTACTGAAAGTTTCCCACCGTTTTTCATGATCTAGTATCAAAAAAAGTACTGAAGTTTCAGTATAACATGCAACACTAATGTATTGATATGTATATTTTTGTAATTACAGGGATCCTATGAAACAGACCGTGGTCTCAGCATGACTGTCAAAATAAAGATGAAATAGAAAATACATTTTAAAAAGGGAAGAAATATTCACAGCTACCCTATCATCTCAGAACAATGAGTCCGATATTTCAACGGATGTATAAACGTGAAGCATCCGGTTACCGGTTCCACTCACTACCAAATATGGTGATGAGAAGAAGCCCATTTGATGGCAGTGGGAGAAGTGGGAGGGAGAAAGATTTTGGCTGACATTCTGCAAATTTTCTCACAATTACACATTTAATCTCCATACAGTTTACTGTTTCCAAAACTAGAATATGTAACAAACAGAGTGGAATGCGTTTTGTAAACTTTAGCCTTTGCCAAAATGTTTAAAAAAATAATTGTTTAGGAGTGCAAGGGCGAATTGAGTTATTGACCACACGCGCTTCAGAGTAGGCGTTCCCTAATGGAAATACGCCAATGATCTACTTAGCTCATGCTTTGCTCTGCCCACCTCCTTGCTTATTCTACCCACTATGATTAATTTGCTCCCATTGAAAACGACAGGCTCTGGTCTATCTTGGATTAGCTATAAAAATCTTTGCTATCACGGTCATTGTGGTGAAATTGAAATTTGGAACATCTGGGGTCTTCCTGCATGGGGGTGGTGGATGGGTTCTTCCTGTGGCATACATCTGTGGCATACATCTTGGACCCTGTTATTCAGGCATGCACACACACTAACGGATTACTCTTCTGCAAGAGAAGAAAAACAACATGACAAAGGTTGTTTTTCACTCTGGGATAAAGAGGGAGCACTTTGTGGACCAAAAGTGAGAGACTCAATTCACCAAGCATTTCTTGAACAAAAAAAGTTGACAGACTTTAGGAACCAGTGCTTGACAAGCGGTTTAGCAAGAATTGACTTCTAGCAACTAACATGGTCATATGTCAAACGCTAGCCTACATGCAATAAGCTTTTCACTTAGCTAGTTAACGTTACTCTACATGCTATCTATAGTTAACGTTACTCTACATGCTATCTATTGAGGAGTCATTATTGTAAAGTTATATTCAGATAGTAGTCACTGCAGCAATACAACTAGCCCATCAGTAGCTGAACGACTGCTGAACATACCAATTAACGCAACAATAGCTAGCTAGCCAATGCTAACCTAGCAAACTACAGTACTTTGTTCATTAAAGTTCCTGCATAAACTGGAAGCAAAAAAAGCCACCAGCGCGCCCTATTTAATGACACGGCATTTTAAAACAATAAAGATCTATATCTATAAGCAAAAGAAAGTGAAACAATGGACATCAATAACCCAAAGTAATTAACGTCGTCAGCAGCAACTGTTAACAATGACTAGCTATTACTAAGTTAGCTTTGTAGCATGCTTTGCTAGCTTAATAGCATTCACATTGCAGGCTAGTGGCAATTCATGAAGAGAGGGTTGATGTACATTAAATTCTTTCTAAGTTCAATACAGGTTAGCTGGCTTGCAAGCTAATTGACTCTTACTTGAAGCTTCTAATCGCTCAATATAGATGCACTCAGACAGCTGGCTAGAAAGTTAGCAACATCCCCACCCGACACCCGTGGAAGTAACTTATAGCCGTTTGTGGCAGTGGCAAGGTCTGAAACACAGTTTTAGTTATCCGGTGGTTCTAACTGAACCCAACCCTTGTCTAGGGGCTTGGACCGGGCCCCTCTGTCTCCAAGAGATCCGATAAACATAGAATATGAAAGATGAATTCGGACCTCGATTTCTGAGCTCAAAGATTGTCTACTATATTGACAAGATAGTCAAGTGACAACTCTAACAGCGGAAATACATGTCCTCAAAGATGGAAGGCAGTTTTCTTATTTCTTCTTCAATGGCTGATCGCGTCCAACTCATAGGAATCGCCACCCAGTTGACTACTTTAAAATGGTGGAAGCCATTTCAGTCCTCTAGGCACAACTCAGATATAAAGTCATATTTTTCAAAGTTGTCGAAATGCCACGCGACTCACTTATATCATTGAATTCGTAAAAAGTTATATTATATCAAATAAGCCTCGTATAGAAAATTAGCAATTACATTTTTTGTTAACCAAATTTGACACTCGTTGACCTCCATACAAAAAAAACGCCCTTATTATCTCCATGCTGGCATAAATCATAGGTCACAGACGCTGAGACGCCATAGTTGCGTTCGTAACCAAGTGGAGGTGGGAATTTACCATTTGTAAAGACGTATATTCCAGTTGGACGCATTCAAGTGCTTTGAACTCGTTGAAACGCTAATTGGCTAATGGCCAACAAGCTGTGTAAACCATAAACTAAAAGTACAGCTATCATGCTTGTGAACAAATTATAGTGTTCAAAGACAATATTAATAGATTACTTTTTATAACTAATGTTTTGTTGCATTTCGCTGCCGAAAAGGCTGGTATCGGGGAAATTATTTTAGTATGTCACGTCAGAAGTCAGCATGTGGGAGAAGTGGGAGCTCAGAACGATAGATGAGTTCTCACTAGTAATTAGCAGTTGGAGGGCCGTTCAAGTGCATTTTTACCAGTATTATGTGGTAAATTCCACATCCCACTTGATCATGAACGCACCTCACGCTGATCTCCAGGGAGGAGTCACGAGAAGGGGTTACAAAACGCCAAATAAAACGAAACGCTAAGGAACAGAGCTATTCGAGGTTGACGGGCTAGCAGGCCGTTTGAAGGAAAGATGTCGGAAATGGATGCTGATTTCGAATTGAGCAGCGCGTCGAGTAAATTTGGTGAAGACCAATGTTTTGAATGGACAACATTAGTATCCAAAAAATTGAAATAGTCAAAAATTGTAGTGGAGGATAAGTGTGTAAGTGATAATGATTCGCTTCTTGTTGGGATGTGTTGGTTGAGTAAGGATGTATATGTGGGAAACCCGTTTCAGGTGTCAAATTGTTAAATAAGTATGTGCTTGGAAAAATGGAGTCTGTCAGAGTGACCAGGAGTGGTCTTATTTTGATTAATTGTATTTCTGTTTCTGAAGAGAAGAAGAAGATTGCAGTGGGCCTCAAAAGAATCCTAACAACAGAAGTTTTGTGGAATAGAGCACCTGTCAAGGAGTAATTTCAGGGGTGACGATGGATATTCAGGTTGAATACCTGAAGAGAATTCCTGGTGTGGTTTGTGCCCGGCGTCTGACCTACTGGGTGAATGGAGAAAAATAAGATAGTCAGTTGGTGTTGTTTTTTGATAAAGAGCAAATACCTACTCATGTGAAGCTTGGATACGTAAGATACACTGTTAATGTAACAGTATAACTTTAGACCGTCCCCTCGCCCCGACACGGGCGCGAACCAGGGACCCTCTGCACACATCAACAACGGACACCCACGAAGCATCGTTATCCATCGCTCCACAAAAGCCGCGGCCCTTGCAGAGCAAGGGGCAACACTACATATTGGTTTCAGAGCAAGTGACGTAACTGATTGAAATGCTACTAGCGCGTACCCGCTAACTAGCTAGCCATTTCACATCCGTTACACTCACCCCCCTTTCAACCTCCTCCTTTTCCGCAGCAACCAGTGATCCGGGTCACGGCACCAATGTAACAGTATAACTTTAGACCGTCCCCTCGCCCCGACACGGGCGCGAACCAGGGACCCTCTGCACACATCAACAACGGTTGCCCACGAAGCACGGTCGTTACCCATCGCTCCACAAAAGCCACGGCCCTTGCAGAGCAAGGGGCAACACTACATATTGGTTTCAGAGCAAGTGACGTAACTGATTGAAATGCTACTAGCGCGTACCCGCTAACTAGCTAGCCATTTCACATCCGTTACATTAAGAGCTTTCGTCCCCAAACCACTGCAGAAGAATTGTAAGGGATTTGATCATGATCCTGAGTTAGAGCCCTGTAAGTGTGAAGGAAATTGAGTTGGCAAAAGTAAGAGCAGTCAATCGAATCTCCTATGTGAAGGCGATTAAAATAATTGAGAAAACAAGTGGTGCTAGTGAAGAGATGGTAGTGGATACACCACAGCTTGTAGTAAATGTTTGCTGCCAGACAAAATATGTGTGTTAAAAAGGCGGATTTTGTTGCGTTCGTTGCCACAGTTGTAAACTGTACAGCACAAGTCTCAAAGAAGTCGAAAAAACTGGACATTATTGTGGCTGAGGCAGAAAAGTTTTTGGGACTAAAGGATTTTACATCGGAAGTCTTGCGAGAGGTACTGGCGCCGGAAGACCCGACCTCCCAGATTCCCCTTGAGCCAGTGTAGGGATCAGATCTGTTTTTTTTTTTTTAAAGAAAAGCTGTTTGATTTAGTTTATACATTTTTTTATAGTTTGGTAGCTGTTTTAGTATTTAGTTCCATTTTGGGAAATCCTGTTTACATCCTGCACAGTAGGTTGCGGAATGCACATAAAATTGTGCGATCGGCAAAATACCGCAGAAGAAGAAGGCGAACATGCTGGAATTAGGATGCTCGGTAGTGAATGGCAGAAAACGTATAACGCCACTGGGGAGTGTTGATGTTCCTTGTTATTATGTAAGATGTTGTAATAGTGTAAAACACAGAAATATCACATCGAGATTTTAAATTAAAACTTGTGCATTCACAACACTGCAATCATATCAGGGAATATAGATGTATCATGTGCATTTGAAATGTTGTTGGTTGTTTTTCTGTTCAACACTCTTAGAACAGATGTGTTAAAAACAAGTTGTGTTATTTTTTTAACACAGTGGTCCCCGGGTACTTGGCCAATCTACAGGGGGTACTTGAGAAGACTCATGGGACCATAGGCCTCAGTGGAGGCTGGTGGGAGGAACTATAGGACGACAGGCTCATTGTAATGGCTGGAATGGAATAAATGTATGGTTTCCATGTGTTTGATAGCCTTCCATTAATTACACTCCAGCCATTACAATGAGTCCGCCCTCCCACAAGCCAATGGTAAAATGCACATGAGGGGGTACTTCAGGGGTACTCCGGGCAGAGCAAAATTCAGTCGGTGGTACATTAACTAAAAAAAGTTTTGAACCACTGTTTTAATACATCTGTGTGTCTAATTAGGAACAATCATTGTGTTGGCACATTTAACACATCATTTGTTAACACAACAGGAGAAGATCTCAAATGCAATCACTTCTCGTCTCCTGTCTCAAAACGCACTGGAGGACAGGGTCAGAGGGGCGGGACCTCTGGCTTTCTCATCCAATGGGTTTTGAGAGAGGACGAACGGAGTATGCAGTTGAGATCTTCCCGGGGTGTCATCCCTAACTAGAAACGGGTGAGTCAAAAGATTGCTGTGTCTACAAAGGCAGGCAAAATCTAATATTTTTCCACCGGTTGGTCTTTTGACCAATCACATCAGATATTTTCACATCAGATCTTTTACAGAGCTGATCTGATTTGTCAAAATACCAATTAGTGAAACAAAGATCAGAATTGGGCTGTGTAAACAGCTGATTCTTCACATATTGCATTATATTCCACTTAACAATTCTGTAAATGGGAAAGACGTGTAGAAAAACAGTAGCCATTTGTTCAATTAATACAGTGCTCTATATACCAAACTTTTACATTGAACACATTTTTGTACATGCAAAAGATCATTCTTGAAACATCTCAAACAAGTTATTTATTACATGTCAGCCAGTCAGATATGTAGTACAGATTGACCAACTCAGACAATTTTGGACCTGAGATACAGAAGAACGGACGTTTTCAGCATTTAACAAATTCATTGCAGGAACTGACACAAAATGTTGAGAAATCATTACACATAAATTGTTGTTCAACAACACATATTTTCTAAGAATGAAGCTATGGCGCTAAAATGCCACTAGATGGCATAACAAACACATTCTCAACACAACTTGAGTATTTTACATGGTAAGAAACAGCTAAACTCCCTGGCCTTTTAATGGTAAATAGATATTTTGATGCAATATGTTACTCTGTTAATCCTCTTAAGATAATGTTTTGTGAGCATTTTGTTTTCTGAGAGAAACATTTCACAAATAAAATGTTTTAATTGAAATGCATTTTGCAAACAGAACACGAAACAGTAAAAAGTATTTTTTAAAACAATTTATTACAAAAATATTATTGTACAGTACTAAATGTACATGAGCACCAGAGGTGAGTTTGCAGCATGCAATGTTTCACAGAGGAATTGCATAAGATTAACATGGCAATTCTAAACCACATTTTCTTTGTAATCATTATCTTATATACAGTATACATATGGTCAGATTCTTAATTAAATATGAGACAACTAGGCAAGCATAAAGTTGTAATTCAACTGAACAATACAATCAACACTTGTCATTTTTCACTAAATGACCCATAGGTCAATCCAATCTGGAATAATGGTGGTTACCAAAAGAAAAATAGAAGAATAAAGTAAAAACAACTAAATAGCTTTTTGGTGAGTTTTAAAAACCAATAGACACAGGTACAATACTCATCCTCATGTACCTTATATAAAAATATACCTCACAAGAAATGTAAGTAAAATACACATCTATAGCGCTGTAAAATAATTTGGCATCTTACACATAGGGTGAATAATACTACTCCTAATAATACAGATTTTTTTATTTGGATACATATTATACAATATCTGAATACAAAAATAAAAAAGCCCTCATCACCAAATCCATCTAATTTCCCTGATGAATTGTACTTCCCTACATGAAACAATAATACCACCTAATCAGAACCGAGAACAGCACAGTTTGTGTTGCTATAATGAGAATTTCACATTTGTAAACATTTTGTTGAGATTTTAATTTGTCTTATATTACTTAATGCTTTGGGAGTTTGGATACCGGTACATGTTTAGATGAGTGTTAAAAAATAGTAATACAATTGTACATTCCAGAGTTGGGATTAATTCTATTAGAAATGTTCATTTGTGTAAATTGGAATACCTTTAATCAAATTTCAGTTGACCTAAATTGAACCTAAACCTGGTAATTTCTCCTATTAACTAATTCATGATTTATCCAGGGCTACATGCATCCAAAGACATCTAAATCTTTTTTGTAAGTAATTTTCATCCTTTAAAATACAATTAGAGTTTGCTCTTGGTTGACTAGTATAAAAAAACACATAATAAAGAAATGACTCTAGCACACATGTGAGAGGGTATTTCTCGCCCTGAGACTTCTCAATGAAGCTGTATTTCTACAAATAGAAATAGTCTTAGTAATATGCGTATCCCAGGTAAAGGTTTTGACACTGTATGGTGTTTTAGCACTGCTTATCATGGGAGGTGTAGTTCATATGAACTACAAGCCTTTCCTTGATTCCATCTACCTTGCTCATAGTCCATTGTTGGGTGAGAATAGCAGCAGTGACTAGGAAACAAGGCCGTAGGTGTGGGGTGGGATGAGAGGGGGCTGGTTAGCACTGGTAGTGGAAATGCTGGTGTTGATGGACCTTACCATCCAAGTGTGTGTGTGCGAGTGCATGTCTGTGTAAACGTTGGAGTAAATCTTAGGGGGCCCACTAAGGACAGGGGCTCCCAGGCCCACCAGTCTATGGCTGGGGTAGTCAGGGCTATTCAGGGTATTACAGGGGGTGTTGGTGCTGGGCTCTTTGTCCGAGATGTGTTGGTCTCGGTGGGCTATGGTCATGGGGCGGGGGGGCAAGGTGTTGTGGCGTCGGCGGCTGTGGCACAGCCAGAGTACAATGGTGCCTACGATGAGGAGGGCTGCTGCAGGGATGCCAATAATCAGAGGCCAGGGCAGGCCGGAGCTCAGGTGTGGAGGAGTCACTGTGTTCTCCACCTGAGGGTCTGGACACACAACAGTGGAGAGATCAGTGAGCTCTACAGATCTAAGCTTTCTGAAGTGTTATAAGACAAGATATAACAAGAATAACCCACTGCCATTCCATCCCAGTAAAGTCCCATTCTACAGTTAGTGAATGGCTGTACTCACCTGGCAGCACGGTGAGGTAAGCACTGCGGAAGCTGTAACCCATTGTGTTAGCTCCCAGGCAAATGTACATCCCAGCATCCCCATCATGGGCCTTGATGATAGCCAGCTTGTTGAGGTAGGAGCCGTCAGGCCGGGACCACACGTCCCCTGTGGGCAGAACCACAAAATGCTGCCCTCCGACTTCCAGGGTGGAGTTATAGCGGTCCTCTGTGCCTGGGTCAACCCTCTTCAGCCACTGGACCACAGGCTTCACGTCACTGTGGACCTTACACTGGAAGGAGGCGGTGCCACCATACTCCACAGTGGTGTTGACCGGGTGGGTGCCGGTCAGAACAGGCTTGCAGTGAGAGCGCTCTGTAGGGAGATGGACAGGATTCATAAGCATGTGAATCATAATGACAACATACTCAGCACAATTACCTTGGCAACGTAAGAGAGGCCTGGGGTATAAATACAACTGGAGTGTGCTGTAAAATGATTTGTGGTGTTGGCCAGTGCAGAGACCCATCCTTACCGATGACATCCAGCTTGTAGGTGGCGTTGATGTGCCCGGCTGGGTTGGAGACATGGCAGGTGTACTTGGCACTGTCCTGGGGTTGCAGGTTCTTTAGGGTGAGGGTCCACTGGGGGCGCTTGCCCTGGCGCGGGGGTGGCAGCGGGGTCTGGTCCTTCCACCAGGTGATGACGGGAGGAGGGGTGCCGCTGGCCTGGCACTTGAACCTCACTGAGCTGCCCACCGGCTTGTACAGCACCCGCCTGCGCATCTTAGTGGGCTGACTAAACCGAGGCTTCACTGCAGAGAAGATACATCATGAAGGTTAACACAGACTTCAATAACATTCCGCAGGGCTATAATGTAGTGAAGGGAAGCAGTCGGGTACTCACCCCAGGGCTCTCCTGTAGGATCAAGCTGGGTGAGCTCAGCATTGGGTTCCACTATGGCAGGTGGAGGGTCTGTCTGGCTCGCTGCTGTGTCATCTGAAAAACAGTCAGTCAGTCATTGACTGAGGGTTAGCCTCTGTGACTTACACCCATGTATGGAGTATGAAGATCATTTCATAGCAAAAGAAAGGGCTTATAACATTCATAGGACTATTAATTCCCATTCTGAATAAATCTGATCGTAGGACTGTGGAAGACAGAACACATTACTCTAGTATCTAAAAAACATCAAAGTTGGGTGTTTATGTAGTCTTAAAAAAAAATATATTGCTGAAAAATAATCTACTTGTCACTACAGAGGAAACAAAGCCAATATAAAACCAATGGGTCAAAGATGAGAGTTCTCCTACCCCCTGCCATTACCACAACGTATCCTTCAGATATTGCCACATAAATCTAGTGGTCAGTTATTGTTTCAGTGAGGTGAGCTATTTCATCTAGGACCCAAGTACTAATGTCTGCAAATGGCGTCGCATAAATCACATGGGGTCTAAGGATGAGTGCAAACTGCTGGAGAATCTCTGATATATTTGCCTTGCTTTGAGCTCCAACCGGATCAAATCAAAGTTTAGTGGTCGCGTACACAGATTTGCAGATGTTATCGCAGGTGCAGCAAAATGCTTGTGTTTCTAGCTCCAACAGTGCAGTAATATCTAACAATAAAAAACAAAAATACACACAATTCAGAAAAGTCTAAATTAAGAAATATCAGAATGAGCAATGTCAGAGACTGGAATATGCATGTATGTATGTGTAAAGACAGTATATGAATAGAAAAGGTGTGTACAGCAGTAGTTATATGGTATGGTGTGTATAGACAGTATATGAATAGAAAAGGTGTGTACAGCAGTAGTTATATGGTATGGTGTGTATAGACAGTATATGAATAGGAAATGTGTATACAGCAGTAGTTATATGGTATGGTGTGTATAGACAGTATATGAATAGAAAAGGTGTGTACAGCAGTAGTTATATGGTATGGTGTGTATAGACAGTATATGAATAGAAAAGGTGTGTACAGCAGTAGTTATATGGTATGGTGTGTATAGACAGTATATGAATAGAAAAGGTGTGTACAGCAGTAGTTATATGGTATGGTGTGTATAGACAGTATATGAATAGAAAAGGTGTATACAGCAGTAGTTATATGGTATGGTGTGTAAAGACAGTATATGAATAGAAAAGGTGTGTACAGCAGTAGTTATATGGTATGGTGTGTATAGACAGTATATGAATAGAAAAGGTGTGTACAGCAGTAGTTATATGGTATGGTGTGTATAGACAGTATATGAATAGAAAAGGTGTGTACAGCAGTAGTTATATGGTATGGTGTGTATAGACAGTATATGAATAGAAAAGGTGTGTACAGCAGTAGTTATATGGTATGGTGTGTATAGACAGTATATGAATAGAAAAGGTGTATACAGCAGTAGTTATATAGGATGGTGTGTATAGACTATAGACATATGAATAGAAAAGGTGTATACAGCAGTAGTTATAAAGGATGGTGTGTATAGACAGTATATGAATAGAAAAGGTGTATACAGCAGTAGTTATATAGGATGGTGTGTATACAGTATATGAATAGAAAATGTGTATACAGCAGTAAGTAATATAGGATGGTGTGTATAGACAGTATATGAATAGAAAAGGTGTATACAGCAGTAGTTATATAGGATGGTGTGTATAGACAGTATATGAATAGAAAATGTGTATACAGCAGTAGTTATATAGGATGGTGTGTATAGACAGTATATGAATAGAAAATGTGTATACAGCAGTAAGTAATATAGGATGGTGTGTATAGACAGTATATGAATAGAAAAGGTGTATACAGCAGTAGTTATATAGGATGGTGTGTATAGACAGTATATGAATAGAAAAGGTGTATACAGCAGTAGTTATATAGGATGGTGTGTATAGACAGTATATGAATAGAAAATGTGTATACAGCAGTAAGTTATATAGGATGGTGTGTATAGACAGTATATGAATAGAAAATGTGTATACAGCAGTAAGTAATATAGGATGGTGTGTATAGACAGTATATGAATAGAAAAGTTGTGTACAGTAGTAAGTAATATAGGATGGTGTGTATAGACAGTATATGAATAGAAAAGGTGTATACAGCAGTAGTTATATAGGATGGTGTGTATAGACAGTATATGAATAGAAAAGGTGTGTACAGCAGTAGTTATGTAGGATGAGCCATGACTAGAATACAGTATATACATATGAAGTGGATAAAACAGTATGTAATAATTAAAGTGACCAGTGTTCAGGACCGCTCTGTGTGAAACAGGATGAATAATTCTGCTTGGAGATCAGTGGAGTGTGAGGTGTCTAAATGACCGTGTAACTAACTGGCTATGTGAGGCAGGGGTGAGCAAACAGTGCCATATTGTTGCTTCTCTCAAGTTTCCGCAATGTTTAAAACAAGACAGCGTGTTGACGTAACCCTGAGCAGGAAACCAATTAACTGCCTTTAACCTAAACTGCGCAGGCAGGCAGTCAAACGGACAAGGCTGAGAGAGAGCGCTGCTTTGTTTGGGCCGACCCTCTGGCACGACCCACAGGAATACACAGTGAACCTATTCTAACCCAGAGTCCACTGCGGACTGGGCTAACACACACATACAGTGCATTCGGAAAGTATTCAGAACCCTTGACTTTTTCCACATTTTGTTACATTACAGCCTTATTCTAAAATGTATTAAATATTTTTTCCCTCATCAATCTACACACAATACCCCATAATGACAAAAGCAAAAACAGGTGTAGATTTTTTTGCAAATGTATTAATAAAAAAACAACGTAAATGTTAAAATTACCTAAGTATTCAGACTCTTTAACTGGTACTTTGTTGAAGCACCTTTGGCAGCAATTACAGCCCCGAGTCTTCTTGGGTATGATTCTACAAGCTTGGCAGACCTGTGTATTTAGGAGTTTCTCCCATTCTTCTCTGCAGATCCTCTCAAGCTCTGTCAGGTTGGATGGGGAGCGTCGCTGCACAGCTATTTTCAGGTCTCTCCAGAGATTTTTGGGTTCAAGTCCGGGATCTGGCTGGTCCACTCAAGGACATTCAGAGACTTGTCCCGAAGCCACTCCTGCGTTGTCTTGGCTGTGTGCTTAGTGTCATTGTCCTTTTGAAGGTGAACCTTCGCCCCAGTCTGAGGTCCTGAGCGCCCTGGAGCAGGTTTTCATCAAGGATCTCTCTGTACTTTGCTCCATTCATCTTTCCCTCGATCCTGACTAGTCTCCCAGTCCCTGCTGCTGAAAACCATTCCCACTTCATGATGCTGCCACCACCATGCTTCACCGTAGGGATGATATTGGCCAGGTGATGAGCAGTGCCTGGATTCCTCCAGATGTGACGCTTGGCATTCAGGCCAAAGAGTTCAATCGGACTAGATAATCTTGTTTCTCATAGTCTGAGAGTCTTTAGGTACCTTTTGGCAAACTCCAAGCGGGCTGTCATGTGCCTTCTACTGAGGAGTGGCTTACATCTGGCCACTCTACCATAAAGACATGATTGGTGGAGTGCTGCAGAGATGGTTGTCCTTCTGGAAGGTTCAGTCAGTGACCATCGGGTTCTTGCAAGGCTCTTCTCCCCCGATTGCTCAGTTTGGCCGGACAGCCAGCTCTAGGAAGAGTCTTGGTGGTTCCAAACTTCTTCCATTTAAAAATTATGGAGGTCACTGTTTTCTTGGAGACCTTCTATACTGCAGAAATGTTTTGGTACCCTTCCCCAGTTCTGTGCCTCGACACAATCCTGTCTCTGAGCTCTACGGTCAATTCCTTTGACCTCATGGCTTGGTTTTTGCTCTGACATGCACTGTCAACTGAGGGACCTTATATAGACAAGTGTGTGCCTTTCCAAATCATGTGCAATCAATTGAATTTACCACAGGTGGACTCCAATAAAGTTGTAGAAACATCTCAAGGATGATCAATGGAAACAGGATGCACCTGATCTCAATTTCGAGTCTCATAGCAAAGGGTCTGAATACTTATGTAAATAAGGTATTTGTTTTTCAAACATTTCTAAAAATCTGTTTTCGCTTTGTCATGGAGTATTGTGTGTAGATTGAGTAAAATAATTATTCAATACATTTTAGAATAAGGATGTAAAGTAACAAAATGTGGAAAAAGTCAAGGGGTCTGACCACTTTCTGAATGCACTGTATATACTGTAACTATACACACACACTTACTAACCAACCGTGTTTTGATTAACCTCGTGTCAACAACTGTGTGTGGTACGCAGGCAATAATGATTCACACGTTAAAACATTCACAGATGAATTGTAACAACTCCTTATTGTGACAACGGAGTCTGTGTAAAATAACATACCGGATCTATTTACATTTGAAATAGGAACATTGAGTTTTTATCTGTAAATGATCAATAGTGAGATTTATTCCTGAACACCTCATCAAATGGCTACCCAGACTATTTGCATTCCCCCTCTTTTACAGCATTGCTACTTTCTGTTGTTATCATCTATGCATAGTCACTTTAATAACTACCTACATGTACATATTACCTTAACTAACTCTGTACCGGTACCCCCCTGTATATAGTCTCGCTATTGTTATTTTACTGCTGCTCTTTAATTACTTGTTACTTTATTTCTTATTCGTATTTTTTAAATTTTTTAAACTGCATCGTTGGTTAGGGGCTCGTAAGTAAGCATTTAACTGTAAGGTCTACACCACGCACGTGACTAATACAATACAATTTGATTTGAGATGTAAAAGTTTCCTAGCAGCACTGAACACCACAGAGTAGAGACTAAGCTGATTGTCCACTCTGTCTGCTCTACATAGCATCAACATCCCTGTTGTCTGATGGAACCTCAGGTCACCAGGTGTGGAGGGTCAGGTCAGGTGTGTGGGTGTGCTGTCCTTTGTCCTGATTTCATCCCACTGTTCTGGTCCAGAGGGCCTTACTACAGCGCGAAGGCCACACCCTGCTTCTCAACACAGTGTAGTGAGGCACAGGAGAGTCCGGAGAGCCCAAAGCCAGCACCAAGTGTTTTTTCTAGCCCAGCCCCCATTGTTACTATTGGCCCAGGGCTCTGGGAGAGTAAGCCTGGGTATAGTAACGGTTCCATTGGCACGGGAGAGGGGGCTATTCAGCAGCACTGAGGTGGAATTAGGGGGGCATTATCTTGTCTAAAGAGGTTTCAGCCAGGGCTCATTCCTTCACTCTGCGCTAATGTATGGGGATGTTATCCCTAAACAGGTGCGGAGGGAGAGAACAGGTTTTCCCTGATCATTGGACCTTTTCCTTTTCCTAAGGATTGGATTTATTTTCTTCTAATACTATGTTTATACATTCAATACATTTGATGTCATCTGTGACCAGTTTAAATGACTAGTTGAAGTTTTTAGTGAGTGGTGGAAAAAGATTGTCTAGGTGAAGAAAGTACGTCAGGTAGGCAGCCGTCAGGAGCATGGCCTGACGCGATGACGGAGGCACAGCACGGCTGAGCAGACAGCTCCAGCTCTGGCTCCTGTGTGTAGTGGAGAGGAAAGTGGTGCTGGACTGCTGTAGCGCTAGGCTGGGGGACAGGGGGCCCCTTTTCCTCTGCTCCAGTCCCACAGAGCACACACACAGACGGGCAGAGAGGGGCAGGGGGAAGGTAGAGGGCGGAGGTAAGGGTGGAGACGGTAGGTCTGGGGGAGCTCTAACCCTACAGCTTTCCTTACAAACACTCTTCATGTGGAGGCTGTGTTTATAAGGTCCCATATTATTTTTTCCTACTGGGAAAACTTTTTGGGCCTCCCCCTCAAAAAGCCTCATTCTCCATTCATACCGGGTACCTGTGTTCAAACACGTGCCACTGTGTCTGCCATGGAGCAAAAAGCCAAAATAACAGTCTTTAATAAAAAATTAAAATCTCTGACTGATGAAAACAATGGAAAGATGAGTTGTTCTTTTTATGTTAGAAAACATAGAATAGAGTATTATGTGGTAATTCCATTCCGTGATGGTGGTCCACTGTTACCAAAACAATACTGTTCATGAAGAGATAATGAAGCAGAGCTATTTTACCTTCCTCTCACAGGTCATAAGATTTGAGCAGTGATATGGACCTGAATGACATATGAGTTCTACTTGAGCAAAGAAATTCACAGACGAGAAGATAATCATAGAACTTGACATGTCAAGAAAGTCAGAAGGAGTTCGTAAGTTCAGAAGATTTGAGGTTCATTTTAAAATAGACTAAAGCTTTTTGTTCAATGTGTGACTATCAAGTTAATCATTTATCAAGACCCCATTACAAATCTCATGGAGCCATGTTTCTCACAACGTGAAATTGATGTATGTCTGCCTGCCGATAGCTAATTACAGCAGTGACTGAGTGTCTGTTGTACCTCACGTTAATTGAAGCCAGAGAGAGGCAAGCAGGCAGGATGGCAGTCAGGCAAATTAGAGAGCGTTGTCGTCAGCGTCCCTCCACACAGCATGAGAGACAGAGGGGAAGCTAGCGCTGCGCTGGAGGAAATGCTAATTAGAAGTCTCCTGGTATCTTTTATAGAGCCATAAGCGGTTTACAGCAACAGGCGCATGGTGACTCCAGAGGAAATTACCCCCAGCATTTTCTTTTCTTCTCTGTTGTGCTTGGCTGTGAGGGGCGAGGCAGGGTGTGGCGGGGGGAGGAAGGGTGGGTGGGCAGGCCCCGGTGCATCATGCCTGCTGAGGAGGGCCCAGCCCAATCCTCTAGTCAGTCAGCTACCTGCTGGCCACTCCAAGGAGCCTCTGGATGAAAGCTACTTTAATGTGGTGAACTGGTCAAGGGGGCTAATTTGCATCCTTTCAGTTGGATCAAACCCCTGTTTCTACCAGCAGCCTAGCGGAGGCTGGCAGGGTCCTGTTGGGTCATGGAGGGCCTAGCTAGCCACACAGGGCCTGGGGGGAGTGGGGGATTATTTAGGATAACATTGTTCTGAGCTGTTCTCACTAACATTACGTGAGAATAGACGAGCGTAATGGTGTCTTTGGTACGGATAGCATATTAATTATAGCACAATGACAATTCCATCACCCCCTTGTATTGTTATTATAATGTAGTCATGTTTAGAAGATGACTTAATGCTAACCCTGACGCTAACCTTGACCATGACACGTTCTGGCTCCCAGCCAAACCCTCTCCTCAACTAACTATAACCTTTAACATATTTCCATATTTAACTTCACCCACATCCTGGCACTATCTTTAACTCCAACCTCCTCTTGCCCTAGGTATCAAAGTCTAGACAGAACTGACTCCCTCACTGCTTGTCCTACTACTTACAACGGACAACTCTTTCTCTGTGTCTCTCCTTGTTCAGCTTCATTTCATCTGAGACCAGAATGGATTCAATTCCATTAAACATCCTTTCATCTTTCTGTCTTTCATCCACTACTCACTAGCATGGATTCATGTGTCCATATGTGCTTGTGCTTTGAACTTGCTGCAACATATTTGACTACAATGAATGAGGACAAAAACAAACATGTCCTAGGACGCACGGGTGGGTCGGGTCGCGGAGTTCTGTGGTTCTGTGTCACAAAAGCATTCATCAGAATTAGAAATTAGATCATTGTCACGTCGGTGAAAACGTGATCAAAAGGGACGACTCTCTCCCTCACACGCATATTTCACTGTTCAGAAGTGTTAATGTGTCATCTCCAGTGTCAACTGTAGCACTGTAAACACTACTCACGCTACTCACTGTCAACAGCTTTTCGTCTCTCAACATGTTAGACTCACAAACCTTACCTCACCAATAGTTCACGGGCCATCAGAGAGACAAGAAACTGTGAGCTGTCTGAAAAATAAGTGTCAATCATTGTCCCTCAAGGCAACAGATAGGAGTTTGTGGTGGTAACTGTTGAGGCACTCTATTTCCAGGAGTATTATGAGTTTGGTGGCGGGAGGAGGAAACTGGGAGAGGAGTGTTCAGTTTTCACCACACGAGTCATGTATTAACACTGGTGGCAACTAACCCCCACTCGTTCCTTAACATGGCACAATCCAAAGTGTGCCTGCACTTCTGACTAACTCCCCTGTGGCCGCAGCAGTGGTCTAGAGCTGGGCCTGCCATTGTAATTTCGATACAATTATCCATTTAGGTGTGGGAGGCGTGGGCTAAACTGCAACACATGTACCTCACAGCGGCAAACAAAGAACAAAAGGTCTGGGGCTGGAGCTGCTCCACCAGGCCCTCTAGAAAACCTTCAGCCCTAACTCACCGACCAACCATCAGACTGTGCCCGCCTCTCGTCTGACCACGGTCTCACAGTCTCCACCATAACGACAGACAGACAGTGGGGTGGGTGTCCGGGGACGCCGCTGTGAGCGCTGCTATAGGTGTGTTGCTGGGAAGCCAAGCAGAGAAGGAAGCCAAGCAGAGAGAACTCTCTAAGGAAAGAATGTCTGTCTCTCTCCTACCCTGTGTGGTTGTTCAGAGTCAACATTGACACAGGGCATATATAGAACAGCAAGGTCATGCAAGCCAAGTAGACTCACCTGCCTAGTATCGATCTATACATGACTGATCTTCTATTTTTGTTCCAGTATCAGTTCTGGGTCTGGTAGTGTAACGGCTGTCTAATTCCTCCTCCTCGGATGAGGAGAAGGAGTAAGGGTCGGACCAAAACGCAGAGTTGTTAGTGCTCATATTGATTTAATCAAAACGAAACTGAACACTTACAAATACAAAAAAAAAAACAAACGTGACAAAACCGAAAACAGTCCCGTGTGGCACGAACACTGACACGAGATACAAACACCCACAAAACACACGTGAAACCCCGGCTGCCTTAGTATGATTCTCAATCAGGGACAACGATTGACAGCTGCCTCTGATTGAGAATCATACCAGGCCGAACACAAAATCCCAACATAGAAAATCACACATAGACAAACCCACCCAACTCACGCCCTGACCAACTAAATAAATACAAGACAAAAGAAAACAGGTCAGGAACGTGACAGGTAGACTTCCTTTGCCTCTTGTATTGGCATGGTTTGTGACCCAGAAAAGGGGCAATAACTATTACTGACTCCATCCCTTATGTACAACTGTTGAAGGAGAGCTACAGTCCTTTCCTTCTGAATTCCCAAGCGAAGCACTAGTGCTGCGCATTAACAATGTTGACTGCATGTGGCCTGGCCCTAAAACAGCAGAGTTACACAGCTGGGAAATGGTAGGGCTAGAGCTAGAGCCAGGGATATATACAGCCAGGCCCTTGGGCAACAGTAATGGTGGTGTAGATGTGAGCCGTTGGAGCCCAGTGTGTGGGACACTGGGGATTAGGGGTGGGCTCACCTGAGGTCAAGGGTCAAGGTGTTACCTCTCCTGAACTCTGACAGCTTCCAAATGTTTCATCCCTTGACAAAAGAAGAACTTGTACTGCCGTGGAGGTGAAAAGAGGGAGACATTTTAAAGCCTTGTTTTGGCAGCAGCACATAAAGCAGCAGTACTCACCCAGCAGTGTGAGATTACAACCTGTGTTTATGATGTCGCCTCTCAGAATAGTATTGACGTATACACTGACTCTGTGACTGGGTTCATCAGGAAGTGCATAGAGGATGTTGATACCACTGTGACAATTAGAACTTATCCAATCCAAAAACGTGGATAGATGGCAACGTTCTCGCAAATCTGAAAGTGCGAACCACCGTATTTAACCATGGCAAGGTAACTGGGAACATGGACATGTACAACCAGACCAGCTATGACCTCCGTGAGGCAATCGAAGAGGCAAAATGACAAGGGACAAAGTTAAGTCGCAATGCGTATGTGGCAGGAACTCCAGACAATCACGGATTATAAAGGGAAAGCCAGCCACATCACGGACACCGACGCCTTGCTCCAGGATGAGCTAAACACCTTCTTCGCCTACTTCAACGAAACATCGAGCCGCCGACGCAGGCCCCGACGCTCATGAGGACTGTGTGCTCTCGTTCTCCGTGGCCGACGTAAGTAATTTAAGCGTCCCAAGCCACATCCTCAGAGCATGTGCAGACCAGCTGACTGGAGTGTTTACGGACATATTCAATCTCTCCCTATTGCAGTCTGTTGTTCCCACTTGCTTCAAGATGTCCACAATTGTTCCTGAACCCAAGAAAGTGCAGGTAACTGAACTAAATTACTATCGGCTCATAGCATTTACTTGAGGCATTTTGAGAGGCTAGTTAAGGACCATATCACCTCTATACCTGACACCCTAGACCTACTACAATTCGCATATCGCCCCAACAGATCCACGGACTACGCAATCGCCATTACACTGCACAATGGCCTATTTCCACCTGGACAAGATAAATACCTATGCTCAGCCTTCAACACCATAGTGCCCTCCAAGCTCATCACCAAGCTCAGGGCCCTGGGTCTGAACCTCTCCCTGTGCAACTGGGTCCTGGTGGACTGACCACAACTGGTGAAGGTAGGCAACAACACCTCCACCACGCTGATCCACAACACGGGGGGCCCACAGGGGTGCGTGCTCAGCCTCCTCCTGTACTCCATGTTCACCCATGACTGCGTGGCCATGCACGTCTCCAACTCAATCATCAAGTTTTCAGATGACACAACAGTGATAAGCCAGATTACCAACAACAATGAGCCCTGGCGGAGTGGTGCCAGGAAAATAACCTCTCCCTCAACGTCAACAAAACGAAGGAGCTGATCGTGGACTACAGGAGACAGCAGAGGGAGCACGCTCCCATCCACATCGAAGTTCCTCAGCGTACACATCACTGACAAACTGAAATGGTCCACCCACACAGACAGTGTGGTGAAGAAGGTGCAACCGTACCTCTTCAACCTCAGGAGGCTGAATAAATTTGGTTTGGCCCCCTAAGACCCTCACACACTTCAACAGATGCACCATTGAGAGCATCCTGTCCGGTTGTATCACCCCCTGGTAAGGCAATTGAACCGTCCGCAACCGCATGGCTCTCCAAAGGGTGGTGCGGTCAGCCCAATGCATCATCAGGTGCCCACTGCCTGCCCTCCAGGACATCTACAGTTGTGGCCAAAAGTTGAGAATGACACAAATATTAATTTTCACAAAGTCTGCTGCCTCAGTTTGTATGATGGCAATTTGCATATACTCCAGAATGTTATGAAGAGTGATCAGATGAATTGCAATTAATTGCAAAGTCGCTCTTTGCCATGCAAATGAACTGAATCCCAAAAAACATTTCCATTGCATTTCAGCCCTGCCACAAAAAGACCAGCTGACATCATGTCAGTGATTCTCTCGTTAACACAGGTGTGAGTGTTGACGAGGACAAGGCTGGAGGTCACTCTGTCATGCTGATTGAGTTCGAATAACAGACTGGAAGCTTCAAAAGGAGGGTGGTGCTTGGAATCATTGTTCCTCCTCTGTCAACCACGGTTACCTGGAAGGAAACACGTGCCATCATCATTGCTTTGCACAAAAAGGGCTTCACAGGCAAGGATATTGCTGCCAGTAAGATTGCACCTAAATCAACCATTTATCGGATCATCAAGAACTTCAAGGAGAGCGGTTCAATTGTTGTGAAGAAGGCTTCAGGGCGCCCAAGAAAGTTCAGCAAGCGCCAGGACCGTCTCCTAAAGTTGATTCAGCTGTGGGATCGGGGCACCACCAGTACAGAGCTTGCTCAGGAATGGCAGCAGGCAGGTGTGAGTGCATCTGCACGCACAGTGAGGCAAAGACTTTTGGAGGATGGCCTGGTGTCAAGAAGGGCAGCAAAGTAGCCACTTCTCTCCAGGAAAAACATAAGGGACAGACTGATATTCTGCAAAAGGTACAGGGATTGGACTGTTGATGACTGGGGTAAAGTCATTTTCTCTGATGAATCCCCTTTCTGATTGTTTGTGGCATCCGGAAAAAAGCTTGTCCGGAGAAGACAAGGTGAGCGCTACCATCAGTCCTGTGTCATGCCAACAGTAAAGCATCCTGAGCCCATTCATTTGTGGGGTTGCTTCTCAGCCAAGGGAGTGGGCTCACTCACAATTTTGCCTAAGAACACAGCCATGAATAAAGAATGGTACCAACACATCCTCCGAGAGCACCTTGCCATAAGGCAAAAGTGATAACTAAGTGGCTCAGGGGACAAAACATCGATATTTTGGGTCCATGGCCAGGAAACTCCCCAGACCTTAATCCCATTGAGAACTTGTGGTCAATCCTCAAGAGGCGGGTGGACAAACAAAACCCCACAAATTCTGACAAACTCTAAGCATTGATTATGGAAGAATGAGCTGCCATCAGTCAGGATGTGGCCCAGAAGTTGACAGCATGCCAGGGCGGATTGCAGAGGTCTTGAAAAAGAAGGGTCAACACTGCAAATATTGACTCTTTGCATCAACTTCATGTAATTGTCAATAAAAGCCTTTGACACTTATGAAATGCTCGTAATTATACTTCAGTATTCCATAGTAACATCTGACAAAAATATCTAGACACTGAAGCAGCAAACTTTGTGGAAATTGATATTTGTGTCATTCTCAAAACTTTTGGCCATGACTGTACAGCACCCAGTGTTACAGGAAGGCCAAGAAGATCATCAAGGACCTCGTGGCAGAGCCAAGGCCTGTTCCCCCCGTTACCATCTAGAAGGCGGAGACCGTACAGTTGCATCACAGCTGGGACCGAGAGACTGAAAAACAGCTCCTATATCCAGGCCATCAGACTGTTAAACAGTCATCACTAGCCGGCCTCCGCCCAGTACCCTGGCCGGAACTTAGTCACTGTTCTAGCCGGCTACCACCCGGTACTCTATCCTGCACCTTAGAGACTGCTGCCATATGTACACAGTCATTGAACACTTGTCACATACTGTTTTACCCATTGTATATGTATATACTGTATTCTAGTCATGGCTTATCCTGTATAACTACTGCTGTACACACCTTTTATATTCATATAATGTCCATACTGTCTTTACACACCATTATATGTTGATATATTTATATTCTGGTCTCTGACATTGCTTGTTCTGATTTTTCTTAATAAAAAATGTTTTCAAAATATCTGGATTATGTGTGTATTGTTTCTTTATTTTCTATTGTTAGGTATTACTACAATGTTGGAGCTAGAGACCCAAGCATTTCGCTGCACCTGCGATAATATCTGCAAATCTGTGTACACGGCCAATAAACTTTGATTTGAATAAAACATACCACGCAGTTGCAAAAACGTAAGTCAAGAGCACATCTAATACCTATGGGGTAATTTTATCCTGCCACTATTGTGGGAAAAATATGTTTATATTTATGTGTGTATGCAGACAAGCACACCAAAAAAAAGGACTTCAGTGAGAATTGTGTTTTAAGTGTTTAAGAAAAAGCTTTAAATGACTGCTACCTCAATCAGTGTATTGCAGGCTTGCAACGGTCATTAAATAAAAGGGATCGCAACTTGAGGTTAGACTTGCCTCTGTCTGTGCTTGCTCTGAGGAGGGTTTGATAACATTAGAGACAAGTTGATGATGACTCCAGGTGATATTGAATGTCACCGAATACCTCTGTGTTGACTACCAAAGTCTGTCTGGAGTTTCCCTGTCGTACTGCAGTCTGACATACAGTACCAATCAAAAGTTTGGACACACCTACTCATTCCAGGGTTTTTCTTTAATTTTACTAGGGATGCACGACATATCGGTGAACATATCGGAATTGGCCGATATTAGCTAAAAATGCCAACATCGGTATTGGCCGATGTCTAATTTAATGTTGATGTGCAAAACCGATGTCAAAGCTGACGTGCATACCTATATAACGTAGGTACATGACGTAATGGCGCCACGTACAATTTTGAGCAGTCAACAAGTCGAGCAGTCATTTGAAAGAGTAAGAACATTTCAGCGAGACAACTCAAAGGCAAAATCCATTAAAACCAAGATAATGGAATTCATTGCCCTTGACAATAAACCGTTCTGTCGTGGGTGATGTTGGCTTTTGCCGACTGGTTGAGCGCGGTGCACACTACCAAGTGCGCTATTTTTCAGATGTTGCCCTACCGGAGTTACACAGTGATAGCATCACTGCTGTTAGCTTCACGACATACAGTTGAAGTCGGAAGTTTACATACACTTAGGTTGGAGTCATTAAAACTCGTTTTTCAACCACTCCACAACTTTCTTGTTAACACACTATAGTTTTGGCAAGTCGGTGAGGACATCTACTTTGTGCATGGCACAAGTCATTTTTCCAACAATTGTTTACAGACAGATTATTTCACTTATAATTCACTGTATCACAATTCCAGTGGGTCAGAAGTTTAAATACACTAAGTTGACTGTGTCTTTAAACAGCTTGGAAAATTCCGGAAAACGATGTCATGGCTTTAGAAGCTTCTGATAGGCTAATTGACATAATTTGAGTCAATTCGAGGTGTACCTGTGGATGTATTTCAAGGCCTACCTTCAACCTCTGTGCCTCTTTGCTTGACATCATGGGAAAATCAAAAGAAATCAGACCTCTACAAGTCTGGTTCATCCTTGGGAACAATTTCCAAACGCCTGAAGGTACCACGTTCATCTGTACAAACAATAGTACGCAAGTATAAACACCATGGGACCACGCAGCCGTCATACCGCTCAGGAAGGAGACATGTTCTGTCTCCTAGAGATGAACGTACTTTGGTGCGAAATGTGCAAATCAATCCCAGAACAACAGCAAAGGACCTTGTGAAGATGCTGGAATAAACAGGTACAAAAGTATCTATATCCACAGTAAAACGAGTCTTATATCGACATAACCTGAAAGGTCGCTCAGCAAGGAAGAAGCCACTGCTCCAAAACCGCCATAAAAAAGCCCAACTACGGTTTGCAACTGCACATGGGCACAAAGATCGTAAAGCATGGGGGTGGCAGCATCATGTTGTGGGGGTGCTTTGCTGCAAGAGGGACTGGTGCACTTCACGAAATAGATGGCATCATGAGGCAGGAAAATTATGTGTATATATTGAAGCAACATCTCAAGACATCAGTCAGGAAGGTAAAGCTTGGTCGCAAATGGGACATCCAAAAGGACAATGACCCCAAGCATACTTCCAAAGTTGTGGCAAAATGGCTTAAGGACAACAAAGTAAAGGTATTTGAATGGCCATCACACCACCTCTGCCAGGAGGAATGGGCCAAAATTCGTCCAACTTATTGTGCGACGCTTGTGGAAGGCTACCCGAAACGTTTGACCCAAGTTAAACAATTTAAAGGCAATGCTACCAAATACTAATTGAGCGTATGTAAACTTCTGACCCACTGGGAATGTGATGAAAGAAATAAAAGCTGAAATAAATCATTCTCTATTATTATTCTGTCTTTTCACATTCTTAAAATAAAAGTGGTGATCCTAACTGACCTAAGACAGGGAATTTTTACTAGGATTCAATTTCAGCAATTGTGAAAACTGAGTTTAAATGTATTTGGCTAAGGTGTATGTAAACTTCCAACTTTGTATGTAAACTTTGACAGCAACTTCTGGGGTAGCTAGCTTTAGCTTGGTACCTAGCTAGCACCAATACAACCAGCCTGAAAACAATGACCAGTAAAAACTGCAGTCATTTTCATTATTATTAGCAATCCTTGTGAGTAAGTATTAGCTAGGTTGCCACTTGTTGTTCGCCTATTGAAATTGAACTGTAGTTCATGAAAATAAATAGCTAGCCAGCTACTTAACCCTGTTGCCCAAAACTAATGTTATAAGCAGCCAGCTATGGAACGCAGTTTGGGTCTTTACATGTGAAAAGAGGTACTACTATTTGACGTGTCAAATAAGCTTTTCATTTGACACGTCAAGTAACACAATTCTATTATAGAATGTTGTGTGTGATGAATTTGCACGTGCAAGCCAAGCACCACCACTACTATCAGTAGCATTGTCAAAGCTGTACCAAAAGTCTGCAAACAAGCACACGCTGGCCACAAACGATGTGTTTACAATACCGCGTTGGTAATAAGGCATTATTTGTTCGACCGCAACTTATTTGGTATTTAGCTAGCTTTAGCCTAGCTAGCACCAATACAACTTGTCGTTTTGCTGTGTTTTTGGGGAAGAACATTGTTTGCATCAAATCCATCAGCTAGCTAACTTTTTTACTGTCCAGAGCTTGGGGAAGGGCAGGTGCGTGACACAACTTTACCAGCATCATAGCGATACGTATCGATTAATCATTGTGACATATGAAATACGAGTGATAGTGTCATCAATGTGTAATAACTACGTAAAAAATGTATGAACGCGTTAAATAATTATGTGACGTGCAGTCATATTCAGGTCCTGATTGGTCAACAAGCTTATTTGACACGTCAAATAGTGTTATTTGACGTGTATCTTTTCTGACACGTAAAGACCCAAACAGCGTTCCACAGCCAGCGAGCTTCATCTGGCTAGTGAGGCTCTACCGGAACGGGTAGATGAGGGTTAGGCACAATAGTGGAATTTGCGGTTTGCCTTCAAAATAAACGTATGTCATTGACAGTGATGCAAATGCATACAAATAGTAGAATTATGCCATACTTTTATTTTGAAGGCTAACCGCAAAGTCCACTATTGTGGCTAATCCTTATTGTGGCTATTTTCACATAGATGGGTCCGACCACCATTAATCAAATAAGAACTGTCTTATAAATTAGGGTTATTTTAGATGATGACACCTAGCTATATAGTTAGCTAGCTAACTATAGCTACTGAAACAGATGTCGTTTGCTCTGTTTTTGGGGAAGAAAAATTGTTTGCATCCATGAGTTAGCTAGCTTTAGCTAGCGAGACAACTTTACCAGCATCATAGCATACGTATCGATGAATCGTTGTGACATGAAATACGAGTGATAGTGTAATCAATGTGTAATAACTACGTAAAAAATGTATGAACGCGTTAAATAATTATGTGAGGTGCAGTCATATTCAGGTCCTGATTGGTCAACAAGCTTATTTGACATGTCAAATAGTGTTATTTGATGTGTATCTTTTTTGACATGCAAAGACCCAAACGGCGTTCCATAGAAATCCTAGTTGAGAATGAAATGACTGAACAAAAGAACAACGAAACAGCACAGCAAGTCAGTTAAATAAATAGGTTTTGATTATGTTTTACTGGTAATTGGCCCGGCTAAACCAGGACAACACCGGGCCAATTGTGCGCCGCCCTATGGGACTCCCAATCACGACAGGATGTGATACAGCTTGGATTCAAACCAGGGACTGTAGTGACGCCGCTTGCACTGAGATGCAGTGCCTTAGACCGCTGCGTCCATGTGTGTGTGTGTTAACTATTTAATTGTACTAGAATGCTTAAAAGGCCGCAAAAATTTTAACATCGTTATCGGTATTGTTTTGAGCAAGGAAAATATTGGATATCGGTATCGGCCAAAAATGTCATATCGGTGCATAACAAATGTTTACTATTTTCTACATTGTAGAATAATAGTGAAGACATCCAAACTTTGAAATACACATGGAATCATGTAGTAACCAAAAAAGCAAATCAAAATATATTATATATTTGAGATTCTTCAAAGTAGCCACCCTTTGCCTTGATGACAGCTTTGCACGCTCTTGGCATTCTCTCAACCAGCCTTATGACGTAGTCACCTGGAATGCATTTCAATTAACAGGTGTGCCTTGTTAAAAGTTAATTTGTGGAACTTCTTTCCTTCTTAATGCGTTTGAGCCAATCAGTTATGTTGTGACAAAGTAGGGGTGGTATACAGAAGATAGTCCTGTCTGGTAAAAAACGAAGTCCATATTATGGCAAGAACAGCTCAAATAAGCAAAGAGAAACAACAGTCCATCATTACTTTAAGACATGAAGGTCAGTCAATCCAGAAACTTTCAAGAACTTTAAAACTTTCTTCAAGTGCAGTCGCAAAAACCATCAAGCGCTATGATGAAACGGTCTCTCATGAGGACCGCCACAGGAAAGGAAGACCGAGAGTTACCTCTGCTGCAGAGGAAAAGTTCATTAGAGTTACCAGCCTCAGAAATTGCAGCCCAAATAAATGCTTCACTGAGTTCAAGTAACAGATACATCTCAACATCAACTATTCAGAGGAGACTGCGTGAATCAGGCCTTCATGGTCGAATTGTTGCAAAGAAACCACTACTAAAGGACACCAATAAGAAGAGCAGACTTGCTTGGGCCAAGAAACACGAGCAATGGACATGGACCGGTGAAAATCTGTCCTTTGGTGTGATGAATCGCAGAGTAGGTGAACGGATGATCTCCGCATGTGGGGTTTCCACCGTGAAGCATGTAGGAGGAGGTGTGATGGTGCTTTGCTGGAGACACTGTCTGTGATTTATTTAGAATTCAAGGGACACTTAACCAGCATGGCTACCACAGCATTCTGCAGCGATACACCATCCATCTGGTTTGCGCTTAGTGGGACTATAATTTGTTTTTCAACAGGACAATGACCCAACACACCTCTAGGCTATTTAAAGGCTATTTGACCAAGAAGGAGAGTGATGGAGTGCTGCATCAGATAACCTGGCCTCCATAATTACCCGACCTCAACCCAATTGAGATGGTTTGGGATGAGTTGGACCGCAGAGTGAAGGAAAAGCAGCCAACAAGTACTCAGCATATATGGGAACTCCTTCAAGACTGCTGGAAAAGCATTCCAGGTGAAGCTGGTTGAGAGAATGCCAAGAGTGTGCAAAGCTGTCATCAAGGCAAAGGGTGGCTACTTTGAAGAATCTCAAATATAAAATATATTTTGATTTGTTTCACACTATTTTTTGGGGACACACCGACTCGTACTGTACATCTGCATAGTGTTTCTGCTGCAGGGGAGGACCTGAGTGGATCAAGTCAGGGGCCTTGGAGGGGTCACTAGAGGTATTTATACCCTGTTTAAACTTAATCCAACAGATCCAATTTGGCAACGTCACATCCTCTGCTTTGTCTCACATACTCACAACCAGTATAAGCCATCATCAGCCCCTTCATAAATGGCCATGAGTCCCTGTACTTCTATATATAGTTAACCTCTGAGTTCAGCCTTGTGCACACCGGTTGCGTCAAACTGTATGCTTTCTGGCAGAAGTCCATTCATTTCAATGGCCGGCAATCTGCACCGCTGCGACTCATCTGCCGGACTAGGTTGCGGTGCGTGGCACTGCGTGCAGTGTATCGTGTGCGTTGGACTTTTCCAACTTGTGCGTTGTTTTGCCGTGCAGTATCAGACATGGAAGTAGACAAACCACCGAAGAAGTTGCTAATATGTAGCGTGATTATTTTTGTTGCGATGCGGCACATGGATTGTGAAGACCACGTAAAATGTACTGTACGGCAATGTAATGATGCAGCCTGTGTGCATTCAGCGTTCTAGCCCTTGGTTTGTTCCAGGGCTGTTTTGAGGCCATTGTTAATGAATGACTTCAGTAAGACTTCAGCACAGTGAGTCCCAGGGGGAGCCAGGGCACTATAACTCAGTTCCACATTACTCCCTCCCAGGGACCAAACAGGAAAGCATCATGCTACCTTCACTCCCCACACAGGGAGGCTGGAGGGATGAGGGAGGCTATAGGGAGGGATGAGGGAGGCCCTGCTCAGAGCTCCAACATGATGAGGTGGACACAGGGGAGGAGGTCCACAGAAGTTGACCAGGGCCAGTTCCACCATCTCAGTCATTAACTGAGTCATTAACCTTCCATCCTCCGCACGCACGCCCGCCCGCCCGCCCGCCCACACACACACACACAGTGGCTGCTATCCTTAGCGGCCCCATGATTCATGGACCAGGCCGACTGAGGCACAGGAAGGACCGGGGGCTCTGTGCTTGCGCCGCTCGTCACAACTCCTCACTCAGAGCCTTTCATCAGATTTATAGTGATGCAAGCAGCAGGGACTTCTAGTGGTGCAGGTCATCTAGTGGTGCAGGTCATCTAGTGTTACAGGTCATCTAGTGGTGCAGGTCATCTAGTGGTGCAGGTCATCTAGTGTTACAGGTCATCTAGTGGTGCAGGTCATCTAGTGGTGCAGGTCATCTAGTGGTGCAGGTCATCTAGCGGTGCAGGTCATCTAGTGGTGCAGGTCATCTAGCGGTGCAGGTCATCTAGTGGTGCAGGTCATCTAGTGGTGCAGGTCATCTAGTGGTGCAGGTCATCTAGCGGTGCAGGTCATCTAGTGGTGCAGGTCATCTAGTGTTACAGGTCATCTAGTGTTACAGGTCATCTAGTGTTACAGGTCATCTAGCGGTGCAGGTCATCTAGCGGTGCAGGTCATCTAGTGGTGCAGGTCATCTAGTGGTGCAGGTCATCTAGTGGTGCAGGTCATCTAGCGGTGCAGGTCATCTAGTGGTGCAGGTCATCTAGTGTTACAGGTCATCTAGTGTTACAGGTCATCTAGTGGTGCAGATCATCTAGTGTTACAGGTCATCTAGTGGTGCAGATCATCTAGTGGTGCAGGTCATCTAGCGGTGCAGGTCATCTAGCGGTGCAGGTCATCTAGCGGTGCAGATCATCTAGCGGTGCAGGTCATCTAGTGGTGCAGGTCATCTAGTGGTGCAGGTCATCTAGTGTTACAGGTCATCTTGTGGTGCAGGTCATCTAGTGGTGCAGGTCTTCTAGCGGTGCAGATCATCTAGTGGTGCAGGTCATCTAGTGGTGCAGGTCATCTAGTGGTCCAGGTCATCTAGTGGTGCAGGTCATCTAGTGGTGCAGGTCATCTAGTGGTGCAGGTCATCTAGTGTTACAGGTCATCTAGTGTTACAGGTCATCTAGCGGTACAGGTCATCTAGCGGTACAGGTCATCTAGCGGTGCAGATCATCTAGTGGTGCAGGTCATCTAGTGGTGCAGGTCATCTAGTGGTGCAGGTCATCTAGTGTTACAGGTCATCTTGTGGTGCAGGTCATCTAGTGGTCCAGGTCATCTAGTGGTGCAGGTCATCTAGTGGTGCAGGTCATCTAGTGTTACAGGTCATCTTGTGGTGCAGGTCATCTAGTGGTGCAGGTCATCTAGTGGTGCAGGTCATCTAGTGGTGCAGGTCATCTAGTGTTACAGGTCATCTAGTGGTGCAGGTCATCTAGCGGTGCAGGTCATCTAGCGGTGCAGGTCATCTAGCGGTGCAGGTCATCTAGCGGTGCAGGTCATCTAGCGGTGCAGGTCATCTAGCGGTGCAGGTCATCTAGTGGTGCAGGTCATCTAGTGGTGCAGGTCATCTAGTGGTGCAGGTCATCTAGTGTTACAGGTCATCTAGTGTTACAGGTCATCTAGTGGTGCAGGTCATCTAGCGGTGCAGGTCATCTAGCGGTGCAGGTCATCTAGTGGTGCAGGTCATCTAGTGGTGGAGGTCATCTAGCGGTGCAGGTCATCTAGCGGTGCAGGTCATCTAGTGGTGCAGGTCATCTAGTGGTGCAGGTCATCTAGTGGTGCAGGTCATCTAGTGTTACAGGTCATCTAGCGGTGCAGGTCATCTAGCGGTGCAGGTCATCTAGCGGTGCAGGTCATCTAGTGTTACAGGTCATCTAGTGTTACAGGTCATCTTGTGGTGCAGGTCATCTAGTGGTGCAGGTCATCTAGTGGTGCAGGTCATCTAGTGGTGCAGGTCATCTAGTGGTGCAGGTCATCTAGTGGTGCAGGTCATCTAGCGGTGCAGGTCATCTAGTGTTACAGGTCATCTTGTGGTGCAGGTCATCTAGCGGTGCAGGTCATCTAGCGGTGCAGGTCATCTAGCGGTGCAGGTCATCTAGCGGTGCAGGTCATCTAGTGGTGCAGGTCATCTAGTGGTGCAGGTCATCTAGTGGTGCAGGTCATCTAGTGGTGCAGGTCATCTAGTGTTACAGGTCATCTAGCGGTGCAGGTCATCTAGCGGTGCAGGTCATCTAGTGGTCCAGGTCATCTAGTGGTGCAGGTCATCTAGTGGTGCAGGTCATCTAGTGTTACAGGTCATCTTGTGGTGCAGGTCATCTAGTGGTGCAGGTCATCTAGTGGTGCAGGTCATCTAGTGTTACAGGTCATCTAGCGGTGCAGGTCATCTAGCGGTGCAGGTCATCTAGCGGTGCAGGTCATCTAGCGGTGCAGGTCATCTAGCGGTGCAGGTCATCTAGTGTTACAGGTCATCTAGTGGTGCAGGTCATCTAGCGGTGCAGGTCATCTAGCGGTGCAGATCATCTAGTGTTACAGGTCATCTAGTGTTACAGGTCATCTAGTGTTACAGGTCATCTAGTGGTGCAGATCATCTAGCGGTGCAGATCATCTAGTGTTACAGGTCATCTAGTGTTACAGGTCATCTAGTGGTACAGGTCATCTAGTGGTGCAGGTCATCTAGCGGTGCAGGTCATCTAGTGTTACAGGTCATCTAGTGTTACAGGTCATCTAGTGGTGCAGATCATCTAGTGGTGCAGGTCATCTAGCGGTGCAGGTCATCTAGCGGTGCAGGTCATCTAGCGGTGCAGGTCATCTAGTGGTGCAGGTCATCTAGCGGTGCAGGTCATCTAGTGTTACAGGTCATCTAGTGTTACAGGTCATCTAGTGGTGCAGGTCATCTAGTGTTACAGGTCATCTAGTGGTGCAGGTCATCTAGTGTTACAGGTCATCTAGTGTTACAGGTCATCTAGCGGTGCATGTCATCTAGTGTTACAGGTCATCTAGTGTTACAGGTCATCTAGTGGTGCAGGTCATCTAGTGTCACAGGTCATCTAGTGGTGCAAATCATCTAGTGGTGCAGGTCATCTAGCGGTGCAGGTCATCTAGTGTTACAGGTCATCTAGTGTTACAGGTCATCTAGTGGTGCAGGTCATCTAGTGTTACAGGTCATCTAGCGGTGCAGGTCATCTAGTGGTGCAGGTCATCTAGCGGTGCAGGTCATCTAGCGGTGCAGGTCATCTAGCGGTGCAGGTCATCTAGCGGTGCAGGTCATCTAGTGGTGCAGGTCATCTAGTGTTACAGGTCATCTAGTGTTACAGGTCATCTAGTGGTGCAGGTCATCTAGTGTTACAGGTCATGTAGTGTTACAGGTCATCTTGTGGTGCAGGTCATCTAGTGTTACAGGTCATCTAGTGGTGCAGATCATCTAGTGTTGCAGGTCATCTAGTGGTGCAAGTCATCTAGTGGTGCAGGTCATCTAGTGGTGCAGGTCATCTAGCGGTGCAGGTCATCTAGTGTTACAGGTCATCTTGTGGTGCAGGTCATCTAGCGGTGCAGGTCATCTAGCGGTGCAGGTCATCTAGTGGTGCAGGTCATCTAGTGTTACAGGTCATCTAGTGGTGCAGGTCATCTAGCGGTGCAGGTCATCTAGCGGTGCAGGTCATCTAGCGGTGCAGGTCATCTAGTGTTACAGGTCATCTAGTGGTGCAGGTCATCTAGCGGTGCAGATCATCTAGTGTTACAGGTCATCTAGTGTTACAGGTCATCTAGTGGTGCAGATCATCTAGCGGTGAAACCCCCAACAGTGAGTATAAAATAAGGAACACTGGATGAAGTTACCGGCACTATAAACAAGTACCTGGGTGCAGTGTGACAGGAGAAGCACGTAAAGAAGCCTCTCTTTGTTCTCCTGAGGTTTGAAACCTGACAGAGAAGCTGCTGGGGTTCTGTAATGTTCTCCTGAGGTTTGATATGAAAGGAGTTAAAGGAGTTGAAGGTAATTGGAACATAAAGCATGAAGTGTGTATGTAATATTTGTATTTACAGTATGTGTATGAATTACAAGGGTGTGCACTGACTTTGGATGAAGTCAGTCCCTCCCTGGCCTTACCCATGACGATGAGGGTGTAGTTGAGAGTGATACTTCCGAAGCCGTTGGTGACACGGCACATGTACACCCCCGCGTCCCCCAGCTCCACCTCTTTGATCTTCAGGCTCTTTTTTAGCACCCGGTAGCGGCTCCAGCCCGGGTGGACGTTACGCCCATCCTTCACCCACAGCACCAGGGGAGGAGGGTCACCCTCTACGGGGCACGCAAGCCGCACCGTCCGCCCCAGCCTGGCCGTCTGACGCTCTTCCACCTGACGACTCACCCACGGTGGACCTGGAAGGATCAGAGAGAGAGATGGGCAGAGTACGGTCATTGTTCAGTTCCACAAAATATTTTTTTCTCTACAGCTTTCCTTTCTAAATATAAACCCTGTGTGATATTGGATCCACTGGGTTTCTGCCTCTGCATTGCTTGCTCTTTGGGGTTTTAGGCTGAGTATCTGTAAAGCACTTTGACAACTGCTGATGTAAAAATTGCTTTTTAAAATACATTTGATTGATTGGCTGATTGATCAAGTTGTTATGGAGTATAATCACAAACAAACGTAATAATTTACCTATCAGTTTACAGCTAATACTTTTTTGACTTATTCATCAGAGTTAGTCGCCAGACCTGGGCATCTGGTAAGACATAGTAAAGTTCTGCTCATGGGTATTATACAGTAGCCTGCAGTGGACAGGATCCATAGTTGAATCATGCTCCATTTGCTATGAAGCTGGACAAGCTGCTCAATTCATAAATTGGGGATTGTCTTTGGAGTCATAGCATAGTTTCCTTTCATATTTCACAGAACTTTTCATTCCATTTCCATGTTATTGTATCAATGGGCCTTGTGTATTTGCTGGCTAAGTCATTTATATCAACTGAATATAATTCCACCATTCAAGAATAGTCAGTAGTGTACATTTCATTTGCTGCTTAATTCAAAACACACAAAGATGTTTTACTGAACCTTGTAAAAAAAAAATGACTCTGTCTATCACATGAAACATGTTATTCATTCTGTTGCCGCTGGCAACACAGGGTCAAATGACCTTGGGCCGGTGAGCCAGACGAACCATGGAAAATAAAATGGAATTACAAAGGCAGACCAGAGACCTGCTTCCCCCGAACTAACACTGGCCTGCCGTGTCTGTCTGATTCTGAGGGGGGCCCTGTGTCACCACTCCATACCACAAACTGTACGTGTCCAGGCCCACAAACACAGATAGGCCCTGTGTGAGAAGACCTGTATAGAACTGGGTCAGGCTACCCCAAGGGAACATTCCAATCAGCAAAACAAACCAACTTGGGTCCACCCAAAGTCCACTCAAAAACATAACCCTTCTTAAGAAGAGCGAGGGGCAACTTCGGGGAAGTTAAGTCAACTATTTGACGGGGAACTTCTTTCGGTACGGTCCTTGCGTGCACAACGTTCTTTTCATCCTGTTCGTTCAGCGCTCTGAGACTCCCATGAGAGCTCCGGGGTCCATTTCCTCTGGCCCTCCTGCGCTGCCTCAGAACTGGAGTCCGGTTATGTGTGTGTTGGACGGCAGTTCTCATTCATGCCTGGTACTGTCACATCCTGTAGCTGTACCAGCAGCTGCTGTGAGAACTGCAAAGATTATGGAAATTGAAAAATGATTTCTCTCTCTCTACCTTTCTCTCTCTCTGCACTACACATCTCTGTGGAGGAGTGAAGTGTTTTCACCTGGAGTCTACTGGTTGCCATCCAGGAAAGTGCCAGAAGAAAAAGCGGCAGAAAAAAGTCAAGATTGTTTTGGAGCCGGAATTAAATTACAGCACATTCCAGAATGTTAGACCGAGACGGTTTCACAGCACCAAGTATGGAATCAAAATTCCCCTGTCTCCACGAATAGAACAAAAGGTTGACCATAAAGACCTATTTCAGCAGGTTTGAATGTTAACACAGCATTCTGTCATAAACAAATCATTACATTGACCACTAATTCACCTTACTGGGAAAACAGTTGGCTTCAAGACATTCAAATGGTAAGATATGACTTAGTATTGTTAGTTGAAATATTGAAACAGCCTGGCAATATCTGGGTGGATCCATGGAGGCCTCATTGAAACAGCCTGGCTGCCAGTAAATCAGGCAGCACCAGATGAGTGAGACCAAGAGGCTGAAGTAAAGAGCCTTCCTTCTCCCCGATCTGATCCACTAGCTTGCTCACAATCACACACAACCGGGGAGAGGTGGAATAAAAGACAGAAGAGGAGGAGGAGAGTAGAGGGGGTCAGTCTGGTTGGACACGGACACACACACGGACACACACACGGACACACACACACACACACACACACACACACACACACACACACACACACACACACACACACACACACACACACACACACACACACACACACACACACACACACACACACACACACACACACACACTGCTGCTAAAACCATCTGTTGAGGAACCCTGCAGTAGGAGATGTAGTCTTGTTGAGATGCTGCAGTTGGACTGAGATAGAGAGGTACCTGACTGACCATTGGCTCCATAGAGGCAGCTCTTTCCATCTATAGACCCCTGCTCCTAGACCCCTGCTCCTAGACCCATGCTCCTAGACCCCTGCTCCTAGACCCATGCTCCTAGACCCCTGCTCCTAGACCCCTGCTCCTAGACCCCTGCTTCTAGACCCCTGCTCCTAGACCCATGCTCCTAGACCCCTGCTCCTAGACCCATGCTCCTAGACCCATGCTCCTAGACCCCTGCTCCTAGACCCATGCTCCTAGACTCATGCTCCTAGACCCATGCTCCTAGACCCATGTTCCTCGACCCCTGCTCCTAGACCCCTGCTCCTAGACCCATGCTCATAGACCCCTGCTCCTAGACCCATGCTCCTAGACCCATGCTCCTAGACCCCTGCTCCTAGACCCATGCTCCTAGACCCATGCTCCTAGACTCATGCTCCTAGACCCATGCTCCTAGACTCATGCTCCTAGACCCATGCTCCTAGACCCATGCCCCTAGACCCATGCTCCGAGACCCCTGCTCCTAGACCCCTGCTCCTAGACCCATGCTCCTAGACCCATGCTCCTAGACCCATGCTCCTAGACCCATGCTACTAGACCCCTGCTCCTAGACCCCTGCTCCTAGACCCATGCTCCTAGACCCATGCTCCTAGACCCATGCTCCTAGACCCATGCTCCTAGACCCCTGCTCCTGAACCCATGCTCCTAGACCCATGCTCCTAGACCCATGCTCCTAGACCCATGCTCCTAGACCCATGCTCCTAGACCCATGCTCCTAGACCCCTGCTCCTAGACCCCTGCTCCTAGACCCATGCTCCTAGACCCATGCTTCAGCTCTGGAAACAACATAAACAGCCTTCCTCCTCCCTATTGAAGCGTAATAAACACCCTGCCTGGTAGATCCCAAAAAGTCCTACACCTGCCTTCTGAACCCTGCAGTGTGTTCTCTGTCCAACAATGACAGGGAGGGCCAAGTGTGGAAGAAACGGGGAGTGACACACACACACACACATGCACAATCATACATACACAGACACACATACGCACACACACGCACACAGATGTATAGCAGCATTGATCTGAAATTAATGTCAGCCTTTTTAAAGTCTTCCCCATTCAGTGTTTTTTAAATCTAAGTTTAGGGGAGACACAGACAGAGCTGCTGTTGAGCTGAAAGTGATATTCACTCCATCAGCAGATGGGACATCCTGACAGACCTCCCAGTGCCACAACATTCCTACTTCCACCATTAGGAATGAAGGCCTATGAATCCTATTGATCCAGACAGGTAACGGCATCAATAAAAACAAAGAGGAAAGGCATGACGTCCTCAGAGCAGTGGTGAAACTGTTACTGGTCTGGTTGTCAGAGGGATTTCAGTGCAGCAGAATCCAAAACAGCTGGAACCATCCAAGACATTTAATCTGTGTAAGACAGAAGGAGGTCGCCTAACCTATGGATAACCAGGGATCACTTTAAAGCTCCACTGTGCTTGTACTCTCGTGGCCCACTCTGTTTTAGACATTTTGATAGGGGTTTTTGATTTCAAGGACGATATATGGGAAAGGGAGGCCGCCCCCGAGCCGCAGCCCCAGAGGAGCTTTGAAGCTGGGGCGGCCTCACCAGAGTCAGGAGGAAGGCGCTGGGCTGGTGTCATACGGAGAGCTTCAAACGGACCTCGACAGCGCTCTGCCTGGATAAATTATTATGGTTAAGGAAGTAGCAGGGCTTTGAGATGAGGGGGCGAGACAGAGAGAGAAACAGAGAGAGAAAGAGAGAGAGAGAGAGTGAGAGCAAGAGAGGGCAAGAGAGGGGGGAGAGAGAGCGAGAGAAAGAGAGGGAGAGACAGAGAGAGATTGGAAGGAAGATATTGGAGGAACCTGCTTGTTGCTGTGAGTAGAGTAGAATGGACACATGCAGATCGCCACATGCTCCTCGCGAAGGACTACTGAACATGTGTCCTTCAGACTAGAACAAGGGAGAGCACTGCAATAACTTCCATCAAAGGACAGTTCATCAAAAGATCATGTTGAATGAAGCTCTTCTGGGGTGGTGTCCAGACAGGCTGGTGGACAATACCATTACAGCTGGATTCATAAGAAGAGACATCGCAAGTATATGTGCAGCTTTCAACAGCAAGCGAGGAGAGAAGTCAAACAGTGCTGATACAATGTTATCAGGCAGAAGATAGGCAGCCTTTAAACGAGTTCCTGCCAAGGTGCCATCCATCTTGAGTTTGATCTCTTCTCATTCAGAGAGCAACCCTGCTTATCTCTGTGCCCATATCCTGGCATGGGGGGGGGGGGGGGGGGGCTAGGGAGAGAGGCCTAATGTAATGTTTGCCTTCACTGATAGGACGGTTAGACCAAACAAAGCCAGGTCTCGGTCTAGTGTGTGGAAATCAGGTTCCAGATCACCGGTGAGAGATTACACCGTTGGCCTGATGCGTGACATGGTAATGTATAGGAATATGAGTCAAAGACAACAATAAGAGGGCTTGGTCAACAGAGCTAGGTAAACAATCCCCCTGTCTCTCTCTGGTTCACCCCGGTGTCTGTCACTCCCACTCCTCAATCAAACACCCAGTCAGTCAATCCTCATTAGTAGTCATCCCTGCATGCAGGCCTGCTACCTTCATATCTAATAACTTTGGCCCATTACTTAGGCAAATTCTTGGTCAGGCTATTTATGATGGTAGGGTCCCATCTCTTCTTCCCATTACTCACTCTGATCCCTTTCTCAGTTGAGTGACATCTACCTGAAAACTTCCTAAATCCTGAAAACCCTCATCCTTGTGTCTTCTGCCTTCCCTTAAATCTTGTTTGTGTCTATAAAGGGGTCCCCCCTCCTCTCCTGTGCTGTCCCAGGTCCAGCTGTTAGTCTATAGAGGAGCAGCTAGGTGCTAATCCATCCTGTCATCCTAGGAGCCACACAACACTTCATCAATTACACTGAACAAAAATATAAACGCAACATGCAACAATTTCAAAGATTTTACTGATTTTATGGTCCATATAAGGAAATCAAGTCCATTTAAATCAATTCATTAGGCCCTAATCTATGGATTTCACATGACCGTGAATAAAGATATGCATCTGTTGGTCACAGATACCTTAAAAATAAAGTAGGGGCGTGGATCAGAAAACCAGTCAGTATCTGGTGTGACCACTATTTGCCTCATGCAGCGCAACACATCTCCTTCGCATAGAGTTGATCAGGCTGTTGATTGTGGCCTGTGGAATGTTGTCCCACTCCTCTTCAATGGCTTTGCAAAGTTGCTGGATATTGGCGGGAACTGGAATACGCTATCGTACACGTCAATCCAGAGCATCCCAAACATGCTCAATGGGTGACATGTCTTGTGAGTATGCAGGCCATGGAAGAACTGGGAAATTTTCAGCTACCAGGAATTGTGTACAGATCCTTGCGACATAGGGCTGTGCATTATCATGCTGAAACATGAGGTGATGGTGGCGGATGAATGGCACGACAATGGGCCTCAAGATCTCGTCACGATATCTCCGTGCATTAAAATTGTCATCGATAAAATGCAATTGTGTTCTTGGTCCATAGCTTATACCTACCCATACCATAACCCCACCGCCACCATGGGGCACTCTGTTCACAACGTTGACATCAGCAAACCGCTCCCCCACATGACGCCATACACGCTTGTCTGCCATATCTGCCCGGTACAGTTGAAACCGGGATTCATTCGTGAAGAGCACACTTCTCCAGCCTGCCAGTGGCCATCGAAGGTGAGCATTTGTCCACTGAAGTCGGTTACGATGCCGAACTGCAGTCAGGTCACAACGAGCATGCAGATGAGCTTCCCTGAGACAGTTTTTGGCAGTTTGTGCAGAAATTCTTTGGTTGTGCAAACCCACAGTTTCATCAGCTGTTCAGGTGGCTGGTCTCAGACGATACCGCAGGTGGAAAAGCCAGATGTTGAGGTCCTGGGCTGGCGTGGTTACATGTGGTCTGCGGTTGTGAGGCCGGTTGGACGTATTGCCAAGTTCTCTAAAACCACTTTGGAGGCGGCTTATGGTAGAGAAATGAACGTTAAATTATCTGGCAACAGCTCTGGTGGACATTCCTGCAGTCAGCATGCCAATTTCACACCCCATCAAAACTTGAAACATCTGTGGCATTGTGTTGTGAGACAAAACTGCACATTTTAGAGTGGCCTTTTATTAACCCCAGCACAAGGTGCACCTGTGTAATGATCATGCTGTTTAATAAGCTTCTTGATATGCCACACATGTCAGGTGGATGGATTGTCTTGGCAAAGGAGAAATGCTCACTAACAGGAATGTAAATAAATTTGTGCCCAACATTTTAGAGGAAGAAGCTTTTTGTGCATATGGAACATTTCTGGGATCTTTCATTTCAGCTCATGAAACATGGGACCAACACTTTACATGTTGCGTTTATGCTTTTGTTCAGTGTAACTCTGCACATCCAAGACATCATCTCAATCCCGTGATGATTTCATGGTGGGGTCACACATTTGAGTAGAGGGCAGGTCACTTCAGCGTCATTCTACTCAAGACTCTTCCAACACTCCACCTAGAGGTGTTTTGAGACAAGCTGGAGTTGACTGTAGTGCTGCAGCCGTGGCTGTAAATGGACAGCAGAGTATGTGTCTGTCATTACGCTGGCTTTCATTGGTTCCCTCTCCGTCCGTCCATCTCACCCTGCTAGAGCCCATCCAACCCTCCAGCTGTCTCTCAGACAGACACCATAGAACTCCGTCTTGGAATCTTGGAAGAACACTCACTCCCCTACCTTCATAGAAAAACACACAGAAACCTGGTCATTCCCTAAATTCAAAACATTTTACATTTCTGGAGGGTGACGTCGAGTGTCTGCCTCTTTTTAGCTCTGGCATGTTGGAGCAAATGCTATGCCCGCTCCACCTCCACCATGGCAGAAGCTGGCGAGGGCACAAAGCCTGATCTGTTCGCCCTGACATCAGGCCCATGTGGGGAGGTGGGTGGGTGATTGTGTAGTATGGGCATGGGGGCAATGATGTACCCACCTCTGACTCCCCTTTCCATACCACCGGTCCTAACACACTCACTGAAGCAGATGTAAATGTCATTCTCTCCTTTCAGCATGAATGGAATTCATGTGAGTCACAGGAGGGAGTGGTGGGGACTGGGCGCTCTATCTACACACTCTGTCTGAAGCCTGGAGGCTCAGGTTCCATAGTTGTGTTGTTTCCTATCAGATCTGGGCACAATGTTATGAAGGTAAGAGGACCCAACCCACAGCCCTGGCCTGTAGTCACCCAGTGGAGGTGGTATGGGACTACATGTATCTGTTCACACATAGGGTGGACCACCAGCATCTCAGACCACAAGGAAGGGCAACAATGCTCCAATTTTGCCCTCATAAACAGAGCCTCAGCTCCACAGGGATTCTGGGTAATGTTGTAGAACGCCGGCCCCATCAGAAATAATGAGCACCTGCTTATTAAGCACAACCCTTTGTGTCAACAGTCCACACCGACAGACAGCTAGTGTCTCATGCCAGGCTCCTAATCCTGGTTTGGCTCTGGCTCTACACAGTATTTAATGTTTACATGTTCAGCTGTGTCTCACACTCACAGACACAGCTTGCTACCGCTGAGGCTGCTGGTCTGTCTGTCACTGCGTAGAGCAGACTAGGTAGAGAGGGCAGGGCAGGGAGGGAGGGAGGGTAAGGCAGGGAGGGAGGGAGGGCAGGGCAGGGTAGCTTGGGCAGGGAGTGAGGGAGGGCAAGGCATGGAGGGAGGGAGGGCAAGGCAGGGCTGCATAACAATCACCCAGACAAGAGCGTGTAGCAGAGGGCCAGGGAGGGGCAGACCACTACTGCTTTACACAAACCTGCTGCTGCTGTAGGATCACAGTGTGGCCGGATGGGCGCTCCCTCTCTCTCTCTTTCATCAGGGGGGCCGGATGGGCGCTCCCTCTCTCTCTCTTTCATAAGGGGGCCCGGGTGGGCGCTCCCTCGCTCTCTCTTTCATCAGGGGGGCCGGGTGGGCGCTCCCTCGCTCTCTCTTTCATCAGGGGAGCCGGGTGGGCGCTCCCTCTCTCTCTTTCATCAGGGGGGCCGGGTGGGCGCTCCCTCTCTCTCTTTCATCAGAGGGGCCGGGTGGGCGCTCCCTCTCTCTCTTTCATCAGGGGAGCCGGGTGGGCGCTCCCTCTCTTTCATCAGGGGGGCCGGGTGGGCGCTCCCTCTCTCTCTTTCATCAGGGGAGCCGGGTGGGCGCTCCCTCTCTCTCTTTCATCAGGGGAGCCGGGTGGGCGCTCCCTCTCTCTCTTTCATCAGGGGGGCCGGGTGGGCGCTCCCTCTCCCTCTTTCATCAGGGGGGCCGGGTGGGCGCTCCCTCTTTCTCTTTCATCAGGGGGGCCGGGTGGGCGCTCCCTCTCTCTCTTTCACCAGGGGGGCCGGGTGGGCGCTCCCTCTTTCTCTTTCATCAGGGGGGCCGGGTGGGCGCTCCCTCTCTCTCTTTCATCAGGGGAGCCGGGTGGGCGCTCCCTCTCTCTCTTTCATCAGGGGAGCCGGGTGGGCGCTCCCTCTCTCTCTTTCATCAGGGGAGCCGGGTGGGCGCTCCCTCTTTCTCTTTCATCAGGGGGGCCGGGTGGGCGCTCCCTCCCTCTCTTTCATCAGGGGGGCCGGGTGGGCGCTCCCTCTCTCTCTTTCATCAGGGGAGCCGGGTGGGCGCTCCCTCTCTCTCTTTCATCAGGGGAGCTGGGTGGGCGCTCCCTCTCTCTCTTTCATCAGGGGGGCCGGGTGGGCGCTCCCTCTCCCTCTTTCATCAGGGGGGCCGGGTGGGCGCTCCCTCTTTCTCTTTCATCAGGGGGGCCGGGTGGGCGCTCCCTCTCTCTCTTTCACCAGGGGGGCCGGGTGGGCGCTCCCTCTTTCTCTTTCATCAGGGGGGCCGGGTGGGCGCTCCCTCTCTCTCTTTCATCAGGGGAGCCGGGTGGGCGCTCCCTCTCTCTCTTTCATCAGGGGAGCCGGGTGGGCGCTCCCTCTTTCTCTTTCATCAGGGGGGCCGGGTGGGCGCTCCCTCTCTCTCTTTCATCAGGGGGGCCTTTCATTAGCACTGTGAGCTCTATGTATGTTTTCTGTGCTGCTTAGTCCCATAACATTGTTTGACCTACGGCATTGAACCAGGGCCAGGCAGTAGTGGGCTCTAGCTGCCATTGAATGGGTGAAGCAGCTGAGTAGGGATGAAGGCCATTAAGGAGGCCCTTCCGTTGAGCCACAGGTTCTAAATGCCTGGAATGTTGGTGTTCTGAGAAAACCACAGGATTCTACAGAGAAGCCGCCCTGAGTCAATGGGACAAACGCACAGAATGGGCATATTCACAGCGTCTTTTCTGTGACATTTTAAAAGCCTAGATTGTAGGGCTATGAGGAGTGGTGCTGGTTGGTAGGCTCCTGTAATCCTCCTGGTTAAATGCTGTGTAATCCCACCTTTACCATGGGACAAAGAGACTGCCACAAAGCAAGCTTCTATTAGGAGGAGGGGCCCCACATGAGAACAAATTGGTCGTGACGAACACTCGGCCTGGTCTTGTACCAGTGCGCTGCTCCGACAAGCTAAATCCACGGGAATGGAGTGAACAATGGAGGGAGGGATGACAGTGTCTTTCCAATCTCTCATTCACTCCAAGGTACCCTCTCCCACCTGTGCAAACAGTGCAGCTTCGGGCTCAGGCAGGTAAAGAGACACCCAGGGCACACTAAGGTTGACACCTCACTGACCTCCAGCAGAGTGGGGGCCTTTATCGAAACCAGGGAATGTTTGAACACCAGCCGCTCTCCTTCCTTCGTGTTTTAATGTCTCTTCTATAAATACCAACACTTCTCAAATAGCCATGCTTGAGCAATATGCTTCAAACCAAATGCAGCTCATTAACTGGCTTGTTTACGTTAAGTTCCTTTCCCCTCACGCGAAACACCACAGACTTGTTTTAAGTGTGCACGCTTAACAGAGATCACAACAACAAAGAAAGCTGGGACCTACTTCAAAACAATTCTCCTGTGGAATTGAAAAAATATGGAGTGAGAGATACAATATGGGATTTGGCAAGCTGAATTCATGTGGACTGGTAAGAGCCGGACGTTAACACATTGGTGTGTGCTTCACACACTGTGAGATCTGCCACAATGAACATCATGTTCCAATCTAATAAGAAGGCTTCTCCCTAATGAAAATGTGTTGGTTAACTAGCACTAGCTGTACGGAGCACTAGCTGTACGGAGCACTAGCTGTACGGAGCACTAGCTGTACGGAGCACTAGCTGTACGGAGCACTAGCTGTACGGAGCACTAGCTGTACGCAGCACTAGCTGTACGGAGCACTAGCTGTACGGAGCACTAGCTGTACGGAGCACTAGCTGTACGGAGCACTAGCTGTACGGAGCACTAGCTGTACGGAGCACTAGCTGTACGGAGCACTAGCTGTACGGAGCACTAGCTGTACGGAGCACTAGCTGTACGGAGCACTAGCTGTACGGAGCACTAGCTGTACGGAACACTAGCTGTACGGATCACTAGCTGTACGGAGCACTAGCTGTACGGAGCACTAGCTGTACGGAGCACTAGCTGTACGGAGCACTAGCTGTACGGAGCACTAGCTGTACGGAGCACTAGCTGTACGGAGCACTAGCTGAACGGAGCACTAGCTGTACGGAGCACTAGCTGTACGGAGCACTAGCTGTACGGAGCACTGGCTTTATGGAGCCAGAGAACACAGTCAGGAGCATCAGCCAAGCAGTCCGTTTCCAGGCCAAAAATGAAGAGAGAAAGTAAAAACCGCAATATGAGAAAGGTGGGCTTGTGTTAACTTTGAATGGGATCATGTGTGTGTTAAGTGTATAACACCTGACATATTGTCCTTTAGCAGGGTCATCTTGGTGGACAACAGGCTTCAATAGGTCCACAGTAATGGTCTGAGTTTCCTTCATCTACACAATTGACAAAAAACTCAGTTGTCTTCTAAACTTGACCCATGAGTGATAATCTAAAAACATCAGCACTACATAATATCCTGGCTGACATCAGTCATTCTCCTGGCACACCAAGCCCTCCTGGTATCCCTCCGCATTACCTGTGTCTTCAGGCTGTCTACAGGATGAGACTGGAACTCAGCTCTGTTAGGGACAGAGCAGCAGAACAGAGTAGCAAGACAGGGCAGCAGGACAGGGCAGCAGGACAGCAGTCAGAGGAGAGCCAGCTCTGGTACAGCTCTTGTTTGTGTCTTCAGACACTGTCAGGTCCTCGATGCGAAGCCCAGACGGCACCTGATACTGTTTAACTGTGTGCACACTTTCAAACAGGACCCTGCACATAATCAGACAGACAGCTGGAAGAGGTACTAGCAAATAGCACTCAGATGGATCAGGTAAGAGATGAACATGGAAGATATTCTGAAGATAGGGGAAATACAGAAGAGAATGGACAGAACAGTGTGGACTCAAAACAGACAATATTACAATAATCAGTTTTAAAAGACAAGTTTGCAGCTGCCTGCAATCCTTCTACTGTACCTCAAACATACTGGGATATGAGGACGTTTATTTCTAAACAAGTTGTAACCAGGAAACTTAAAGAAACTTAAGTCCAGGGTTCAATCCATCCTCCACCCTCTTGACAAGTGGATTTGTGCCAGACTACGCTGCTGGCCATCAGAGGCTGAAGAGGCCAGTCCAATCCCCAGTCCCCAGTCAGTCCCCATGGTGCCAGTCAGTCCCCATGGCCTCATTCAGTCCCCAGTCAGTCCCTGTGGCTTCAGTTAGTCCCCAGTCAGCCCCATGGCTCCAGTCAGTCCCCATGGCTCCAGCCAGTTCCCAGTCAGTCCCCATGGCTCCAGTCAGTCCCCATGGCTCCAGCCAGTCCCCATGGCTCCAGCCAGTCCCATGGCTCCAGTCAGTCCCCATGGCTCCAGCCAGTTCCCAGTCAGTCCCCATGGCTCCAGTCAGTCCCCATGGCTCCAGTCAGTCCCCATGGCTCCAGCCAGTCCCCATGGCTCCAGCCAGTCCCCATGGCTCCAGCCAGTTCCCAGTCAGTCCCCATGGCTCCAGTCAGTCCCCATGGCTCCAGCCAGTCCCCATGGCTCCAGTCAGTCCCCATGGCTCCAGCCAGTCCCCATGGCTCCAGTCAGTCCCCATGGCTCCAGCCAGTCCCCATGGCTCCAGCCAGTCCCCATGGCTCCAGCCAGTTCCCAGTCAGTCCCCATGGCTCCAGTCAGTCCCCATGGCTCCAGCCAGTCCCCATGGCTCCAGCCAGTTCCCAGTCAGTCCCCATGGCTCCAGTCAGTCCCCATGGCTCCAGTCAGTCCCCATGGCTCCAGCCAGTTCCCAGTCAGTCCCCATGGCTCCAGCCAGTCCCCAGTCAATTGTCAGTCTCCATAGCTCAGCAGAGCCTGTATAATCAGCAGCCTGGCTGCGTGCCTATCAGCTGAATCCGATGATCTCCTATTTATTTATTACGTTGTTACAGGGTTGTTTAGAGGCCTTGATTGACCAGAAGGCCTTGTTGTGCTGTGAGGTCTCTGGGAGGAGAGGCCATGGCACAAACACTCCCTCACTGACACTGTGCAGAATGCAGCATGTTACTATGTCTCATTTAACACCAACTAGACTCCTCAAAATCATTTTCAGATTGAGAGGCTAAAGCGCAAGGTGGGTTCTTTGATGTATGTCCAAGACAACAAAAAGGAAAAAGAACAAACATGACTGTCACTGCGTCGGAGAAAGAAACCGTTTCTTCAGAGTTCTGTACCGCTGAGTGGAAGTACTAATTAAACAACTTCCTATTTATTAGCTTTGGGTACGGTCTGGTTGACTTGGAGTTTTAAATCAGCTCAGAACCAGCAATCTCCAAGCCCATCTGAGCATGTCGGTCCGGCACAGAGCCATGGACGCTGGGTGAGAGTGGGTGAGAGTGGCTGAGCATCGGGGAACTGAGCTGGGTTGGGCTGGCAGTGGTAGATAGGCTACCTAGAGCCTTAGTGTCTGGTGTCAATGTGGGCTACTTCTTTCCAATCCAGACACCACAAAGAGCCAGTGAGAAACAGGAACTATCTCAACGCACCAGGGAGAGGAGGAACAAGAACATTCGACAAATTGGCTGTGTTCACACTTTATCTTCGATTGCTGGTGTGTGGAGCGTATATATGCTAGCCCACCCAGTGATGTGCCTGCTCCTGCAGCATCATTCTTCATTCATTGAGGGCCAGCCAGCATGGACTTGGTATTTATCAGCGGTCAATGGCATACATGTTGCCTGGACTTCCTTTCGCGAGCCCTGCTCATAACAGTCTTGGCAGTCATAACTATGATTAGTGGAGGATTTATACTGTGAACAAGGGAAAACTGAATTTTGGATTAATCCCACATGGTGAAACTGTGAACACTGTATGATAACAGTTATGTCAAGCACACTCATACACAAAAGTAGAAGCTGTTCAAAAACACCAAAAACTCTCTCTTGTGCGAACATAAATACTTGAATGCATGACACTGACACTATATAAAATTTCAATGAAATGAGGATTGTGAACTCTTGATCTGACCCACCAGAATAACAAGAGGTACTTGTATATCAGGCCAGCAAGGAACAGTACATAACGGAGACAAAACCCAATAGGCTGCATCCCTCACCTGGATCAAAACCAGTACTTTACAATGAACCTGTTCCCGTTCCAAACCTCCCGCATAGCACCTCTCTCTACACTGCCGGAGAGAGACACACGTTTCCCAACGTCCTGGGCTCTGACATGACATTCCTAGGATGACTCAGACAAGGCAGAAAGGAAAGGAGCAATCTAAGAACAACACAGAGTGTTTTCCCTTTTACCACACACACACACACACACACACACACACACACACACACACACACACACACACACACACACACACACACACACACACACACACACACACACACACACACACACACACACACACACACACACAGTGTGAGAGGAGTGCAGTGAACAGACATGAGGATCAACAGAGAGAACAATGGACGGACTAATCCACAGAATAAGGTCAAGATCTGATTTGCCCAGCAGTCTTGTGGTGGCCTCTCTCTCTGAATGTCATCAGGTAGTTTTAGTCAGAGCCCAGCAGTCTCTCTCTGAATGTCATCAGGTAGCTTTAGTCAGAGCCCAGCAGTCTCTCTCTGAATGTCATCAGGTAGCTTTAGTCAGAGCCCAGCAGTCTCTCTCTGAATGTCATCAGGTAGCTTAAGTCAGAGCCCAGCAGTCTCTCTCTGAATGTCATCAGGTAGCTTTAGTCAGAGCCCAGCAGTCTCTCTCTGAATGTCATCAGGTAGCTTTAGTCAGAGCCCAGAAGTCTCTCTCTGAATGTCATCAGGTAGCTTTAGTCAGAGCCCAGCAGTCTCTCTCTGAATGTCATCAGGTAGCTTTAGTCAGAGCCCAGCAGTCTCTCTCTGAATGTCATCAGGTAGCTTAAGTCAGAGCCCAGCAGTCTCTCTCTGAATGTCATCAGGTAGCTTTAGTCAGAGCCCAGCAGTCTCTCTCTGAATGTCATCAGGTAGCTTAAGTCAGAGCCCAGCAGTCTCTCTCTGAATGTCATCAGGTAGTTTTAGTCAGAGCCCAGCAGTCTCTCTCTGAATGTCATCAGGTAGCTTTAGTCAGAGCCCAGCAGTCTCTCTCTGAATGTCATCAGGTAGCTTAAGTCAGAGCCCAGCAGTCTCTCTCTGAATGTCATCAGGTAGCTTTAGTCAGAGCCCAGCAGTCTCTCTCTGAATGTCATCAGGTAGCTTAAGTCAGAGCCCAGCAGTCTCTCTCTGAATGTCATCAGGTAGTTTTAGTCAGAGCCCACCTGGATGATGATATCACACTTAAACCCTGAGACACAAGTGAGAATTCTACAGTAAGGCCGGTATGTCAATTTTAGAAACATATCACAGGTGTCATACTGAACTGAATAAAAAGGTTTAAAAACAGTCAATAAATCCGTATACCTAATATTGACACTCAAATCAACATTTAGTCAATTAATTTCAACATTAATATCCAAAGGGAATTCAAATAGGCCATACCCATCCAATGAGGTATAACGCAATACAAAATGTAATGTTGCTTCAAATTAAACAAACAATAATCATTAATTTTGGACTGTGCTTGTTGTTTCCTGAATTTAGTTTTTATTTCCTGCCATTCTGGGGACATGTCAGTGCCAGTGACCCTGAGTCAGCAGGGTAGACTAGAGGATCACAGAGGCCAGACCAACAGCGCCATTCTGGGGACATCGTGGACTACAGGAAAACGAGGGCCGAGCATGCCCCCATTCTCATCGACGGAGCTGTAGTGGAGCAGGTTGAGAGTTTCAAGTTCCTTGGTGTCCCCATCACCAACAAACTATCATGGTCCATTCACACCATGAAGAGGGCATGAAAACACCTATTCTCCCTCAGGAGACTGAAAAGATTTGGCATGGGTCCTCAGATCCTCAAAAGGTTATATAGCTGCAACATTAAGAGCATCCTGACTGGTTGCATCACTGTCTGGTATGGCAAATTCTCGGCCTCCGACCGCAAGGCCCAGTACATCACTGGGGCCAAGCGTCCTGCCATCCAGGACCTCTATAGCCCTAAAAATTGCCAAAGACTCCAGCCACCCAAGTCATAGACTGTTCTCTCAGCTACCGCATGAGAAGCAGTACCGGAGCGCCAAAAGGCTTCTAAACAGCTTCTACCTCCAATCAAATGGCTACCCGGAATATTTGCATTGACCCACCCTTTTTTTTTAAGCTTCTGCTACTCAATGTTTATTATATATTATCTATGCATAGTCACTTTACCCCTATCTACATGTACATATTACCTCAATTTCCTTGACTAACCTGTAGCCCGGCACATTGACTCAGTACCGGTACCCCCCATATATAGCCTCGTTATTGTTGCTCTTTTATTTTTTACTTTAGTTTATTTAGTAAATATTTTTTCTTCACTCTTATTATTTTTTAAATTGCATTGTTGGTTGAGGGCTTGTAAGTAAGCATTTAACGGTAAGGTCTACTACACCTGTTGTATTCGGTGCATGTGACAAATACATTTTGATTTGAAATGTCAGTGCCAGTGGCCTTGAGTCTACTAGAGTCAGCAGGGTAGACTAGAGGATCACAGAGGCCAGACCAACAGCTCCTCTCTGCTCCGTATAAAGCAACACTTGTTCCCCTGGTTTACCCACACAGCCCAGCAGATGTCATCAGCCCTGCTTTGATATACGTTAACGGCTTTCAACTTGGCAGGAGATACACACTTAGGTACCTCTATATTTCCACAGCAACTCCAAGAAAAGGCATGCTTGCGCTCTGACAGCCTCCTTCCTCCACTGATAAAAACTGGGTTGCTTCAAAAGCCACATTTATGTGCAGCCCCGTGGTCTGTAAACACAGCGCAGGCCACTCTCTCTGGGTGAGCAGTTATTCATTAAACACATTTACCACTGAGAGGATTTTTCTGTTTCTCTGGACCTTACAGTAAATTTGAATGTGCGATTGGAAGTAGAGTAAACATAATTGTTAGATAATAAAATAACTTAAGTATTTGCTGAGAATAATTACAGTTGAAGTCGGAAGTTTACGTACACCTTAGCCAAATACATTTAAACTCAGTTTTTCACAATTCCTGACATTTAATTCTAGTAAACATTACTGGTCTTAGGTCAAGTAGGATCACCACTTTATTTTAGGAATGTGAAATGTCAGAATAATAGTAGAGATAATGATTTATTTTAGCTTTTATTTCTTTCATCACATTCCCAGTGTGTCAGAAGTTTACATACACTCAATTAGTATTTGGTAGCATTGCCTTTAAATTGTTTAACTTGGGTCAAACGTTTTGGGTAGCCTTCCACAAGCTTCCCACAATAAGTTGGACGGATTTTGGCCCATTCCTCCTGACAGAGCTGGTGTAACTGAGTCAGGTTTGTAGGCCTCCTTGCTCTCATGCTTTTTCAGTTCTGCCCACAAATTTTCTATTGGATTGAGGTCAGGGCTTTGTGATGGCCACTCCAATACCTTGACTTTGTTGTCCTTAAGCCATTTTGCCACAACTTTGGAAGTATGCTTGGGGTCATTGTCCATTTGGAAGACCCATTTGCGACCAAGCTTTACCTTCCTGACTGATGTCTTGAGATGTTGCTTCAACATATCCACATAGTTTCCCTACCTCATGATGCCATCTATTTTGTGAAGTGCACCAGTCCTTCCTTCAGCAACGCACCACCACAACATGATGCTGCCACCCCCGTGCTTCACGGTTGGGATGGTGTTCTTCAGCTTGCAAGCTTCCCCCTTTTTCCTCCAAACATAACGATGGTCATTATGGCCAAACAGTTCTATTTTTGTTTCATCAGACCAGAGGACATTTCTCCAAATAGTACAATCTTTGTCCCCATATGCAGTTGCAAACCGTAGTCTGGATTTTTTATGGCGGTTTTGGAGCAGTGGCTTCTTCCTTGCTGAGCGGCCTTTCAGGTTATGTCGATATAGGACTAATTTTACTGTGGATATAGATACTTTTGTACCTGTTTCCTCCAGCATCTTCACAAAGTCCTTTGCTGTTGTTCTGGGATTGATTTGCACTTTTCGCACCAAAGTATGTTCATCTCTAAGAGACAGAACGCGTCTTCTTCCTGAAGGTACCACATGAATGTGGTACCTTCAGGCGTTTGGAAATTGGAAATTGCTCCCCAAGGATGAACCAGACTTGTGGAGGTCTACAATTTTTTTCTGAGGTCTTGGCTGATTTATTTTGGGTTTTCCCATGATGTCAAGCAAAGAGGCACTGAGTTTGAAGGTAGGCCTTGAAATATATCCACAGGTACACCTCCAATTGACTCAAATGATGTAAATTAGCCTATCAAAAGCTTCTAAAGCCATGACATCATTTTCGGGAATTTTCCAAGCTGTTTAAAGGCACAGTCAACTTAGTGTATGTAAACTTCTGACCCACTGGAATTGTGATAAGTGCAATAATCTGTTGGTAAACAATTGTTGGAAAAATGACTTGTGTCATGCACAAAGTAGATGTCCTAACTGACTTGCCAAGACTATAGTTTGTTAACAAGAAATGTGTGCATTAAACAAGTTTTAATGACTCGAACCTAAGTGTATGTACACTTCCGACTTCAACTGTAGGTTAAACAAATTAATAATAATGAAAAAATATATATATATACTGAACAACAATATAAACGCAACATGCAACAATTTCAAAGACTTTACTGAGTTACAATTCATATGAGGAAATCAGTCAATTGAAATAAATTCATTAGGCTCTAATCTATGGATTTCAGTTGACTGGGAATACAGATATGCATCAGTTGGTCAAAGATATCTTACAGAAAATGTGCCTAACAATGGGCCTCAGGATCTCGTCATGGTATTTCTGTGCATTTAAATGGCCATCGATAAAATGCAATTCTGTTTGCTGTCCGTAGTTTATGCCTGCCCATACCGTAATCCCACCTCCACCATGGGGCATACAATGTCGACATCAGCAAACCACTCACCCACACAAAGCCATACACTTGGTCTGTGGTTGTGAGACCGGTTGTACGTATATGACAAATTCTCTAAAATGACATTGGAGGTGGCTTATGGTTGAGAAATTAACATTCAATTATCTGGCAACAGATCTGGTGGACATTCCTGCAGACAGCATGTCAATTGCACGCTCCCTCAAAACCTGAAACATCTGTGGCATTGTGTTGTGTGACAAAACTGCACATTTTAGTGTGGCCTTTTATTGTCCCAAGCACAAGGTGTAATGATCATGTTGTTTAATCATCTTCTTGATATGCCACACCTGTAAAGTGGCTAGATTATCTTGGCAAAGGAGAAATGCTCACTAACAGTGAATGAAACAACATTTGAGAGAAATAAAAATTGTGAGTATGGAACATTTCTGGGATCTTTTATTTTAGCTCAGGAAACATGGGACCAATACTTTATATGTTGCGTTTATATATATACAGTGGGGAGAACAAGTATTTGATACACTGCCGATTTTGCAGGTTTTCCTACTTACAAAGCATGTAGAGGTCTGTAATTTTTATCATAGGTACACTTCAACTGTGAGAGACGGAATCTAAAACAAAAATCCAGAAAATCACATTGTATGATTTTTAAGTAATTAATTTGCATTTTATTGCATGACATAAGTATTTGATCACCTACCAACCAGTAAGAATTCCGGCTCTCACAGACCTGTTAGTTTTTCTTTAAGAAGCCCTCCTGTTCTCCACTCATTACCTGTATTAACTGCACCTGTTTGAACTCGTTACCTGTATAAAAAACACCTGTCCACACACTCAATCAAACAGACTCCAACCTCTCCACAATGGCCAAGACCAGAGAGCTGTATAAGGACATCAGGGATAAAATTGTAGACATGCAACAGGCTGGGATGGGCTACAGGACAATAGGCAAGCAGCTTGGTGAGAAGGCAACAACTGTTGGCGCAATTATTAGAAAATGGAAGAAGTTCAAGATGACGGTCAATCACCCTCGGTCTGGGGCTCCATGCAAGATCTCACCTCGTGGGGCATCAATGATCATGAGGAAGGTGAGTTATCAGCCCAGAACTACACGGCAGGACCTGGTCAATGACCTGAAGAGAGCTGGGACCACAGTCTCAAAGAAAACCATTAGTAACACACTACACCGTCATGGATTAAAATCCTGCAGCGCACGCAAGGTCCACCTGCTCAAGCCAGCGCATGTCCAGGTCCGTCTGAAGTTTGCCAATGACCATCTGGATGATCCAGAGGAGGAATGGGAGCAGGTCATGTGTTCTGATGAGACAAAAATAGAGCTTTTTGGTCTAAACTCCACTCGCCGTGTTTGGAGGAAGAAGAAGGATGAGTACAACCCCAAGAACACCATCCCAACCGTGAAGCATGGAGGTGGAAACATCATTCTTTGGGGATGCTTTTCTGCAAAGGGTACAGGATGACTGCACCGTATTGAGGGGAGGATGGATGGGGCCATGTATCGCGAGATCTTGGCCAACAACCTCCTTCCCTCAGTAAGAGCATTGAAGATGGGTCGTGGCTGGGTCTTCCAGCATGACAACGACCCGAAACACACAGCCAGGGCAACTAAGGAGTGGCGCCGTAAGAAGCATCTCAAGGTCCTGGAATGGCCTAGCCAGTCTCCAGACCTGAACCCAATAGAAAATCTTTGGAGGGAGCTGAAAGTCCGTATAGCCCCGCGACAGCCCCGAAACCTGAAGGATCTGGAGAAGATCTGTATGGAGGAGTGGGCCAAAATCCCTGCTGCAGTGTGTGCAAACCTGGTCAAGAACTACAGGAAACGTATGATCTCTGTAATTGCAAACAAAGGTTTCTGTACCAAATATTAAGATCTGCTTTTCTGATGTATCAAATACTTATGTCATGCAATAAAATGCAAATTAATTACTTAAAAATCATACAATGTGATTTTCTGGATTTTTGTTTTAGATTCCGTCTCTCATAGTTGAAGTGTACCCATGATAGAAATTACAGACCTCTGCATGCTTTGTAAGTAGGAAAACCTGCAAAATCGGCAGTGTATCAAATACTTGTTCTCCCCACTGTATATACACTACCGTTTTCAAAAGTTTGGGGTCACTTAGAAATGTCCTTGTTTTTGAAAGAAAATCATTTTTTTTGTCCATTAAAATAACATTAAATTGATCAGAAATACAGTGTAGACATTGTTAATGTTGTAAATGACTATTGTAGCTGTAAACGGCTGATATTTAATGTAATATCTACATAGGCGCACAGAGGCCCATTATCAGCAACCATCACACCTGTGATCCAATGGCAAGTTGTGTTTGCTAATCCAAGTTTATAATTTTAAAAGGGTAATTGATCATTAGAAAACCCTTTTGCAATTATGTTAGCACAGCTGAAAACTGTACATTAAAGTGTCTATTTTGAGAAACAGACGCCTCACAAGTCCTCAACTGGCAGCTTCATTAAATAGTACCCGCAAAACACCAGTCTCAATGTTAACAGTGAAGAGGCGACTCAGTGATGCTGGCCTTCTAGGCAGAGTTCCTCTGTCCAGTGTCTGTGTTATTTTGCCCATCTTAATCTTTTATTTTTATTGGCCAGTCTGAGATATGGCTTTTTCTTTGCAACTCTGCCTGGAAGGCCAGCATCCTGGAGTCGCCTCTTCACTGTTGATGTTGAGACTGGTGTTTTGCGGGTACTATTAAATGAAGCTGCCATTTGAGGACTTGTGAGGCGTTTGAGAAACAAACTAGACACTAATGTACTTGTCCTCTTGCTCAGTTGTGGACTGGGGCCTCCCACTCCTCTTTCTATTCTGGTTAGAGACAGTTCTGTGAAGGGAGTAGTACACAGCATTGTACGAGATCTTCAGTTTCTTGGCAATTTCTCAAATGGAAAAGCCTTAATTTCTCAGAACAAGAATAGACTGACGTGTTTCAGAAGAAAGTTATTTGTTTCTGGCCATTTTGAGCCCGTAATCGAACTCACAAATGCTGATACTCCAGATATTCAACTAGTCTAAAGAAGGCCAGTTTTATTGCTTCTTTAATTAGCACAACAGTTTTCAGCTGTGCTAACATAATTGCAAAAGGGTTTTCTAATGATCAATTAGCCTTTTAAAATTATAAACTTGGATTAGCTAACACAAAGTGCCATTGGAACACAGAGTGATGGTTGCTGATAATGGGCCTCTGTACGCCTATGTAGATATTACATTAAAAATCTGCCGTTTCCAGCTACAATAGTCATTTACAACATTAACAATGTCTACACTGTATTTCTGATCAATTTTATATTAGTTTAATGGACAAATAAATGTGCTTTTCTTTCAAAAACAAGGACATTTCTAAGTGGCCCCAAACTTTTGAACAGTAGTGTACATCTGCTGCAGAGGATGAGTTGATTAGAGTTAACTTAGATTGCAGCCCAAATAAATGCTTCACAGAGTTCAAGTAACAGACACATCTCAACATCAACTGTTCAGAGGAGACTGCGTGAATCAGGCCTCCATGGTCGAATTGCTGCAAAAAAAACACTACTAAAGGACACCAATAAGAAGAACAGACTTGCTTGGGCCAAGAAACACAAGCAATGGACATTAGACCGGTGGAAATCTGTCCTTTGGTCTGATGAGTCCAAATTTGAGATTTTTGGTTCCAAACGCCATGTCTGTGAGACGCAGAGTAGGTGAACGGATGATCTCTATGTGTGGTTCCCACCATGAAGCATGGAGGAGGAGGTGTGATGGTGTGGGGGTGCTTTGCTGGTGACATTGTCTTTGATTTATTTAGAATTCAAGGCACAGTTAACCAGCATGGCTTCCACAGCATTCTGCATCGACACGCCATCCCATCTGGTTTGCGCTTAGTGGGACTATCATTTGTTTTTCAACAGGACAATGACCCAAAACACACCTGCAGGCTGTGTAAGGGCTATTTGACCAAGGAGAGTGATGGAGTGCTGCCTCAGATGACCTGGCCTCCACAATCACCCAACTTCAACCCAGTTGAGATGGTTTGGGATGAGTTGGACTCCTTCAAGACTGTTGGAAAATCATTCCTTATGAAGCTGGTTGAGAGAATGCCAAGAGTGTGCAAAGCTGTCATCAAGGCAAAGGGTGGCTACTTTGAAGAATCTAAAATCTAAAATATATTTTGATTTGTTTAACACTTTTTTGGTCACTACATGATTCCATATGTGTTATTTCATAGTTCTGATGTCTTAACTATTATTCTACAATGTAGAAAATAGTAAAAATAAAGAAAAACCCTTGAATGAGTAGGCGTGTCCAAACTTTTGACTGGTACTGTATATATAAACAATAATCAACTAGTGTCTCTGCTTGGAAACACAGTATGATCTATGGTGCCAATTCTGCGGAGGCTCCTCAGAGGAGGAAGGGGAGGACCATCCTCCTCAGTGAATTTCATAAAAATGGTAAAACATTTAAAAAAGTTGTACTTTTTAGATAAAACTTTACTAAATATATTCACATCACCAAATAATTTCTTAAAACACACTGTTTTGCAATTAAGGTCTACAGAGGCCTCAACAGCATGGTCTAGCTGGAGGACAGCCAGTTTTCGTCCCCCGCTTGGTACATTGACTTCAATACAAAAACTAGGAAGCTCTTGGTTCTCACCCCCTTCCATAGACTTACACAGTAATTATGACAATTTCCAGAGGACGTGCTCCAACCTATCAGAGTTCTTGCAGCATGAACTGACATGTTGTCCACCCAATCAAAGGATCTGAGAATGAATCTAGTACTGAAAGCATAAGCTACAGCTAGCTAGCATTGCCGTGCATAAAATGTGGTGAGTGGTTGACTGAAAGAGAAAAACAATAGTTGAACAGAGATTTCTTTTTTTTTTAACTTTCAGTATCACTTAGCTAGCTAGTTTAGCCTACTCAAAACAACCGGCTCAAACAGAGGAATGCTATGTTAGCTATATGGTTATGACTATCCAGCACAACACTGGAACTCTTAAGTCAAGGAAAACGTTTGGTTTTATTTATTTATTTCCACTGGGGCCCACCGGTGTAACGGCTATACTGCCGACTCTGTTGAAAAACGTTTCTTAAACGGAAGCAAACTGTTGGACTAATGACTACACCCTAGATCAGCTAGATGCAGGTAAGAGTGTGCAAGGTGGTCTGTCACCTCAACATTTTCTCTCAAACTGTGTGCAGCTACATTGTAAACTTTCATTCATAGGCTAGGTTGCAACAACCTCATGATGGGTATAGGGAAAATTTGAGTATCACGTAGTAGCCTAAATCTATCGATGTTACATTGAACATGGTGAATGGAATATGAATGACAGTCATCCAATATGCTGTAATAGAAATAAGGTCATGCTAGTAAAAAAAATTTAAAAAAAGATTCCTCCGTCATCTTAAACAGCACTGATCGCCACTGGGTGCCGTATATAAAGTGTAAAAGATTATATATTATCTGTCAAAAAGGTGCAGTATCACATCCACATATTAATCTTTTCATATGGATATCTATTTTCATATGTATTTGTACATCAATGAGGACAGACGAAAACTGATAATTCTTTCCATGTTTCATTTAGGTTATTTGTGACTTTGAATCCACTGCACAAAGGTAACAAGTTGATCCCTTACCTCTAGCCTCACTTGATGACCGCAGAATAAATATAACTGTACACACAGCCAGACATCCATCCTTAGAGAACATTTTCAGCAACTGCGGTTTAATTCGGTTCTGGGAAAAAATTGACAAAATATAGAATTCAATGACAAACGTACGTAAGAACCCCGATTGAGTTAACTCAATTACGTTGAAATTACATCTCCACATTGACATAATTGAATGTACAATTTCAGTGAAGAGAGCACATTAGTGGGCACACTCACATGTTGGGTCTCCTCTGCCAGCCAGATGCTTTCCACTGAACTGATGTAAACAATTGGTCCACTGTCAAGTCAGACGTAATAATCCAATGTATTGTACAATCAATTATATCGGTATGGTTATCCTCCGTTTAAATTAATTTATATATCAATGACTACCTGCCCAAGTAGTATCTGCTTACAAGATTAAAAAACGCCACTCGCATAAAAAGCAAAAGTTCCGTTTTGGGGCGCACTGCTCTCTTGATTCCTGGTGTGCCCTTCTGAATCCCTTTCGCCATGAGGAACATGAGTTTATCCAGGAACAGCTGTGGCATTCCATTGGCCAATCCTGGACCGGCTCGAGCTCTGCACCTCACAGGCGCCCCCACCGGGTTGGTTCATACCGCTCATGCATTAAATAACTTTGCACAATTTGTGGCATTATCTACCCACGAGACCGCAGACTTAGTCGCAAAACGTTATTCCCTGCCATTTTCAAATAAACCGTCCAATTAGACAGCCAAATAGGTATTATTGGCACCCATTTAAAGGCCCGGGTTGCCAAACTGTCTCCCCCCAAATATGACCTTTAAACACTTACACTACTCTGCACCCCAACGCATTTATTGTACATGGTTCATTTGGGGTAACCACAATTTGATTAGTCTGTTGCACTATCGTCTTTTTAACAAACAAAAACAATCAATTATGGATTTATTTTATTTTACACCATTTGAAAGTCACTTTCATGCAGTTTGGCCCACAATTGAGGTAATACAATCATTTCATTGTGGTACATTTGTTCAGAAACACTGACATGTCAGGATTATGCAATGATCATATGAACTAGTGGTACAGGTCAGCTGTTTGTTCACACGCAATTACTAAACCCTCCCAACTGGCGGGATTTATATTCGACTGCACCGACCAAAATGAAAAGTTAGAAATGCCAAATAATCTCAGCCTGTCTGAAATGCTCAAGAATTAGTCATGATTATATATATTTTTTTTTAAATAAACCATTCAACCCAGCCCAAAAATATTTCAACCCCCACAGATGTAACCACAGGGATTGACAATTGATCAGCACATCACTGAACCCTGCCAGTGGTGGTCGAGCAAAGTGGTCTGGCGTTGTCATCACCTGCAGGATGCAGCAGTCTATATACCCCATTCAAGTCCAAACAGGAACAATCCTGTGGAGGTACACAAATCTCATTAGACATATTAGTATACATACAACATTACAAGTGTCTCAGGTCTTCTAGTCAGATTGTTGTAGATGGAGACTACGTCAAACTGTGCCAAAGTCCTGGGTTATTCTCCCAAGGAATTGAGATCACCAACGAGGAAGTAGCCTCTGCCATGATTATGAGTACAGCTTGGGTCCAGAAGACACTCCACATGTTATAGGCACATTACCTTTAAATCAAGCTGTCAATCATGTCCAAACAAATCAATGCTTTGTTTTATTTTACCTTTATTTAACTTGGTTAAGTCAGTAAACAAATTCTTATTTTGAATGACGGCCTTGGAACAGTGGGGTAACTGCCTTGTTCAGAACGACAGATTTTTACCTTGTCAGCTCGGGGATTCGATCTTGCAACCTTTCGGTTACTAGTCCAACGCTTTAACCACTAGGCTACCTGCCACCCCTTTGTCTGTCAAATTAAGGAAAATAATATTAGCAATCTGTACACAGAATGTAGACGTGAGGTATTCAGGAAAGAACTGTGCTCAGGGTTCCGAAGGTTCTTCACTAGACAATAAGTAGGTGATAAATGTCATCATCATTGCACAGTACATGTCTTTCAGCTACAACAACTCAACCATCCTCACCTTGAATAGTTGAAATCATGTAGCTTGCAAGTTTTCCTGAAACAAAGAAATCGAATTAGTTATAATAAATACTATGCACATAGTAACAGCCATTATATGTGCTCAGAGTTGACTAGTCTTCACCAACAGTAAGAAAGCTGGGTTAAAGCTATAAAGCTCTCATCAGCGCACAGTAAGGTTCATGACAGTACCATTTAGGTTCAGAAATCACCTTATGTTTAAAGGTCATTACCTTGAACTTGGTCTGGAGTTTAGGGAGTCACCTGCAGGATGCATAAGTCCATATACCACCATTCAAGTCCAGACAGGAACAATCCTGTGGAGGTACACAAACCAAGCTCATTACACAGCGACACAACATTAGTAGAGTTTCAACATATTACAAGTAAAAGTGTCTCAGGTCTTCTAGTCAGATTGTTGTAGATGGAGACTACTTCAAACTGTGCCAAAGTCCTGGGTTATTCTCCCAAGGAAAAGAGATCACCAACGAGGAAGAAGCCTCTGCCATGATTATGAGTACAGCTTGGGTCCAAAAGACATTCCACATGTTATAGGCACATTACCTTTAAATCAAGCCATCAAATCCTGTCAAAGCAACAATGTTTTGTCTGGAAGATGAAGGAAAAGGGATATGAACAATACAGATTAGAATGTTGACTGACATTAAGGAAAGAACTGTGCTCAGGGTTCTTCACAATAAGTAGGTGAATAATGATGTTGTGATGTTAAGCTACACTCATTATAAACCATCCATAGCTTGAATGGAGCTGTAGCATCCAACTAAAGTGTACGTCTACCTGATAAGTAAAATAAAGTCCTTGTAAAATACTACGCAAACAGTAACAGCCATTACAAACTGTGCTCAGTGTTGACAAGTCTCCAATAACAGTAAGAAAGCTGGGTTAAAGCTATGAAGCTCTCATCAGTGCACTGTACCATTTGGGTTCAGAAATCCCCTATTTGAAAGTGCATTACCTTGCAGCGACTCCAATTGAGCCATCAATCCAGCCCAAGCATCTCCATTATTCCTGAGGAAAGGAGAAAACCTATGAGCAACGTATACATACAAGGACAGTAAGAGTCATTCAGGAAGAGTTGTGCTCAGGGTTCCGAAGGTTCTTCACTAGACAATAAGTAGGTGATAAATGTCATCATCACAGCACAGAACATGTCTTTCAGCTATAATTCTGATCCATACTCACCTTCAATTTAGGTGTAAAGTAATATTTCATACAGGTTTCCCTGAAAAACCAAAATAATTTAGTTAGGAATGATCAAAGTCCTTACAGCACAAACATACAATGTAGCGGCCATAACAGCCATTAATAACGTGCTCAGAATTGAAAAGTCGTCACCACCAGTAAGAAAGCTGGGTTAAAGCTATAATGCTCACATCACTGCACAGAATGTTTATTAAAGTACAGTTTGAGTTGGAAAAACACTTCAGATGTTGAGTGCATTACCTTGCATCGACTCCAATTGAGCCATCAATCCAGCCTAAGCATCTCCTGTCTCGTCTACATTATTCCTGTGGGGAGAAGAGAAAGCCTATGAGCAACATATACATACAAGAATAGACAGTAAGAGCCATTCAGGAAGTTGTGCTCAGGGTTCCGAAGGTTCTTCACTAGACAATAAGTAGGTGATAAATGTCATCATCATTGCACAGTACATGTCTTTCAGCTACAACAAATCAACCATCCTCACCTTGAATAGTTGAAGCATTCCATAGTTGGCAAGTTGTCCTGAAATGCAAAGAAATTGAATTAGTTATAGTAAATACTGTGCACAGTAACAGCAATTACAAAAATGTGCTCAGAGTTGACTAGTCTTCACCAACAGTAAGAAAGCTGGGTTAAAGCTATAAAGCTCTCATCAGCGCACAATAAGGTTCATGACAGTACCATTTAGGTTCAGAAATCACCTTATGTTAAAAGGTCATTCATTACCTTGCACTTGGTCTGGCCTGGAGTTTAGGAAGTCACCTGCAGGATGCATAAGTCTATATACCCCCATTCAAGTCCAGACAGGAACAATCCTGTGGAGGTACACAAACCAAGCTCATTACACCGCAACACAACATTAGTAGAGTTTCAACATATTACAAGTAAAAGTGTCTCAGGTCTTCTAGTCAGATTGTTGTAGATGGAGACTACTTCAAACTGTGCCAAAGTCCTGGGTTATTCTCCCAAGGAAAAGAGATCACCAACGAGGAAGAAGCCTCTGCCATGATTATGAGTACAGCTTGGGTCCAAAAGACATTCCACATGTTATAGGCACATTACCTTTAAATCAAGCCATCAAATCCTGTCAAAGCAACAATGCTTTGTCTGGAAGATGAAGGAAAATATTAATATATACACAGAATGTAGACGTGAGGTATTCAGGAAAGAACTGTGCTCAGGGTTCCGAAGGTTCTTCACTAGACAATAAGTAGGTGATAAATGTCCTCATCACAGCACATGTCTTTTAGCTATAATTCTGATCCATCCTCACCTTCAATGGAGTGTTTTTCAATGGAGTTATAATTCTGATCCATCCTCACCTTCAATGGAGTGTTTTTCAATGGAGTTGTAAAGTAATATTCCAGTCAGGTTTCCCTAAAACACCAAAATAATTTAGTTAGGAATGATCAAAGTCCTTACAGCACAAACACACAATGTAGCGGCCATAACAGCCATTAATAACGTGCTCAGATTTGAAAAGTCGTCACCATCAGTAAGAAAGCTGGGTTAAAGCTATAATGCTCACATCACTGCACAGTAATGTACTTGGTCATGGAGTTTAGCTACAACTACTGAGCCATCCTCACCTTAAACATATTGAATAGAGTTGAAGCGACTTCAATTGAGATAAATGTTTTCCTGAAATGCAAAGAAAGAATGCTTAGACCTTGCGCTATAAGCCATATAATCAAGTATTATGTAGACAAGCATTGAGAATGGTGCTGTGTGTCAAAGGTAAAGGTTCATCACCATACATAAGAATGATGTGTTAAATCACTGGTCAGAACACACCCATTTACAATATTCTTATTCTCACCTTCAATAGTTGGAATTCATTCAGCAGGATTTCCTTAATCAATAAATGACTTAGAATATAAACTCACTAGCAACTACTGATGTGGCTGTATTAAATATTTGTTAGCCCTTCTACTAGGGTTGCCCCAGTGTGAGGGCACAGCCCACTCTCAGAAGGGCACAGCTCCGCTACAGTTCAGCACCAACAGCCACTAAAACAGCGTCTGCTGGACCAAGCCAAATTAGCAGAGCCTTTCTCTCCCAGCAGTGTAACACTAACTCAGGCATGGGGCTGGCCTGTACAGCTGACTACTGCTGGGTAACTAACTAGCCAATCGTGATTTTGTACATCTAGAATGTTAGGATATGGGAAACAGCTACCTTGGAAGGGGATCAAGTAACTCCCACTTGCAGCCCTCCCATATCTGATGACAACATGTGTAGGTAAAAAAATATCACTTGTGACAAAACAAATGGTAGCGAATGATTGTTTTAGCCAACTTGGCCGAGCTTTTGCGTGGCACCACGTGTCATCTCGGCCTTGCGTGTGAAACTTGCCAATGATTTAGCCTTTCCAACTTGCCTCTCCAAAACAGTCAATAGTAAAATGGCAGCCATTGCAACTACTAACTTAACTACCTGAACAAGGTAACGTTAATCGTATATTTAAGTTACTTATCGTTAGTTAACTTAGCGTTTAGCCAGCATAGTTTGTTTATTTAGCATTCCTACCTTGCCTCTTCTGCAAGTTCCACACAATTGTTTTATTTAGCTAACGTTAGTTACAAAGTTCACATGAATAACTGGATTTTCATTCAAACTTTCCTAAAAGCATGCAAAGCTTACCAGACGACAAATGAACACGTCTCTCCTTCATCCTCATGTCAGACAAAAAAGACTGAAATCTAGCCCCTTGCAAATTTATAGTCCTGTTGGCACCATAGACTACAGCTCCACTGTGAATTGTGGGATAGGTCTATACCTCCAAGAAAGAAACGTTGGCAGCTGTGACCTTATGCCGCGTTCAAAACTACTGAGAACTCAGGAATATCCGACTTCAATGTGTTCATTGAAGGGGGGAGGTTCCGACTGGGAGAAATCGATTTGAACAGTCATCCAACTCGGGATCTCGGGCCTCCTAGAGCTCCGACTTACCGACCTGAAGATCACTAGCATCTATGTTTTCCAAATTCCCAGTTGTTTTGAATGCGGTAATGCCCGAGTTGGCTGACCCTTCAAATAGATTTTTCCCAGATGTTTTGAACACACTGAAGTCGGAGATTTACGAGTTCCCAGTTGTCTTGAACGCGGCAATAAACTGCCCGCTTTCCCGACGAGTCGTCGTGGGAGGACCACACGTCATCGCGTGACGCAGTTTACTACGATATGATTTATTTTTTAAACGTAACCTTTATTTAACTAGGCAAGTCATTTAAGAACAAATTCTTATTTACACCGGCCAAACCCGGACCAATTGTGCGCCGCCCTATGGGCCTCCCAATCACGACCGGTTGTGATACAGCCTGGATATGATTGTTATATCAATATTCATAAATATTTGCGCATTAAAGCGTTTCCACCGACATTTCTCGCATAATGATTCCAAGAACACAGGATGAGATGTTACTATCCTTTGTGCAGGCACTTCCAAGAGTTCATGAACAGTGAGACTGGTGAAATTTGGGGAGCGCATCGTCAGTAGTGTACCTTTGGTTCCTAGGGTGTTTCGGCCTTTTCACACTATACACCCTCCCCAAAGGCGGCCAGCGACAGGGTGATCAATCCTACGCTTGCGTCCCATTCCAAATTAGTCATAGGAGTTGCCTTGTTGTTGATAGCCAACATCCCATGGGACTATGAAGTTTACCTCCACAAGATGCCACATTATCTAGTGTATTTTGTTTTGTCGACATTTGTAAAGTTTACCGAAAAATGTCGGTGGAAACATTTTTTATCCGCATAAAAAGGGTGGATGGAAACCTGGTTAATGGCTGTGACAAATACATTTGGCTTGACTCCACATCACCTGCATCAGTCCCAGCAAATGCACAATGTATTGCCAATTCCTCATGTCCAAAACCACTGTTGAAATTTAGAATTTTATTAGGAAAGTTAGCAACAGTAATTGAGAACCCAAATATCAAACCAATCTCAAATTTGACAACAAATCCTCCTCATACCAGACTGGTTATTTTCTCCTTTTCACAGACTACTGCTGCCAACTATACCTGTCAGATAGGCAGCAGCTCAAACATCATACAATAGTTATGGCAAAACCAAATCTATTTGTATGCATGGTAGCTTCTAATCATTCTCTCCGCTTATACCCATGACAAAGTCAAGAAAAATGAGTGCTCCTCTGTACTGAATGGAATAACAAATATTAAAGATTCAAAATATCTAAGAATAGAAATAAAACCCTGCAGTTGTATTGTCGTATTATACATCTTTAACCACACACACACGCATGACTTTACTCATATCACTGTACATATGCCAACTGTTTTCATAGAGCAGATATACCAGATAAACAAAAACAGGATGGAGCTAGAGAAAAGCCAAGCTTCTTCTATTGCATTTCCACTGTTGTCCAGACAAGCAGAGCTACATGGAAAAATGAAACCCAAAATGGCGTCACAGTCGGACTAACACAATTGCTATAAACAGTTCACTAATTCACAACAGATGCAAATAATGTTTCTTAAAATGGACAGGATATATAGTCATTCACAATTAAATTACAAAGGGGTGGAGGAACATACACTGAGTATGGTTACATGCACACACTAATGAGATTATTCTGGATAGTCAGATTAATATAATAGTTCAATTTAAACATTTACAAGCTTTGCAAGAAGAATAATCACATTTACATGGACACATGAAATCAGGCTACCCGATGGCACACTGAAAAATGCAGAAAATCGCCAATCAAAATATTCTACCACCGCATATATGATTCCGAATTCGGACATATAGCTTGTATGTGAAAACAAATTCTAAGACGCATACATTCAGTTGTTTCCGAACTCTCACTTCGCCGATTACAAATGTTTACATGTCCTGGTGTTTTAATCAGCGTATGCTTACTTCAATTTTGACCTTACGCCGATTATGATAGTCATGTAAACACCTCACTCTGCTTATTGCATTATCTGCCTACTGCCATAATCTGTTTAATATCAAATTATTACTGTGCATGTAAATGTACTCAATGACATATACCGTATACTTTTTACTGCAAAAACACAGTATGTGAGAATGACTAGAATACAATAGCCGCCACTCAGGACAACAGGTCTACACTCCCAAGCCCATCAGTCCATGTCTCCAGACAACCACAAGTGCAAAGGTTTTACTGCTGGCCTTCCTTCTTCTCTCCAGCTCCACCTTCTGACGATGACGATCCAGAGCCGCCGTTGCTACCTTCCCTCTCTGATGCCATCTGAGACCAAATGGAGAACAGCTGGTTAATAAATATAACAGCAATATATCAATTGACCCATTGCGAAAGAATGTTTGGCTCTTGATTGACAAGCTAAGCAACCAATCCAGGCTTCTTCCAGACTGGCCACAATCCTTTACAAATGCAAGTGAAGAAAAAAAAACTACTGGACAATGTTGGGGTGCTGAAATAATTACCTTCTTGTAAGCCATTTCGAAGAGTTTGAGTGATGCCTGCTGAAGGGTGGTGGCAGCCTGTTTGATGTTTTCGCCAGTCTCTTCATCCTTCCGTGACAGCAAGTCTCTCACTTTGGCAATCTCTTCCTTCAGTTTGTTGCACTGAAAGATGGGGAAGAAACTCAAATACTAGGACTACTGGAATTTCCTGATATTTGGGATGTTTCAGAGGCATAGTTATGTACATTTTGCTGTTCAGTGTCCTTGGGTTTTTGAAAAAAGCTTTAAAAATCCTACGTATTATTATAATAAAATGTCCCACATACCTCATCAGCAGGGAGCTGATCCTTGAACTCCTCCATCTTGGATTCAGTGTCATGGACGATGCCCTCGGCCTGGTTAACAGCCTCAACACGGTCCTGGGCAAAAACAAACAGGACACCAAGGACAACTGTCAGCATTCAGTCACACCTTATTCAAAAAACAGCCCAACTCCAGCTGGGGATGTAACGGATAAAAGTTAAACGGACAGCTGATGATAAGAGAATGTCAAACCTACCTTTCGCCTCCGGTCCTCCTCTGCGTACTTCTCTGCGTTCTTAACCATGTTTTCAATGTCGTCCTTGCTGAGGCCACCAGAGGACTGGATAACAACTGGGAGAAGTGAAGGAGAAGCAGTGTAAAGTAAAAATACATTCCTTAAATCCTACTAACAGAAAGCATCCATTTCAAGGGCAGGTTGTTTGATGATCTTGGCTATGATATTGGCTATGATCTTACTCTGCTGTTCGCGGCCTGTGCCCTTGTCTTTGGCAGAGACGTGGACAATTCCATTGGCGTCAATGTCGAAGCAGACCTCAATCTGGGGTACTCCACGTGGGGCAGGGGGGATTCCAACCTGCATGAGCGAAACATCAGTAAGACATTGTTTACATCAGATACACCAGAGACTTTAAAGATATCCTATTTAAAAATGTAGTTAGTATGAATCAGCCAGGACACTTACCAGAGTGAACTGTCCCAGGATCTTGTTGTCTGCTGCCATCTCCCTCTCCCCTTGGCACACCTTGATCTCCACCTGGGACTGACCATCAGCTGCTGTTGAGAACACCTGAACGAGGAGGAGGAATGCATCAGTACCACTGATGAGGTAAGACAATGAAGTATATACAATTCATTTAGGTTTCACCAGACAGAAGAAATTTTGATTTTTGTCCCGCACCTGGCCCTTCTTGGTGGGAATGGTTGTGTTCCTGTTGATGAGTTTGGTGAACACCCCTCCGAGGGTCTCGATACCGAGAGACAGTGGTGTGACATCCAGAAGGAGCACATCAGTAACATCTCCAGCCAGCACGCCTCCCTGGATGGCAGCTCCAATGGCCACAGCCTCATCTGGGTTGACTGACTTGCTGGGAGCACGGCCAAACAGGTCTTGGACTGTCTGCTGGACCTGAGAGGAGACCGTAGAATGGAGGGTCAGAGAGGGGCAGAGCATGATGATGAGGTGGGATAGACGCTGGGAGATCTGCTCACCTTGGGCATACGGGACATGCCACCGACCAACAGCACCTCTCCGATGTCCCCCTTGGAGACCTCAGCATCCTGCATGGCCTTCTGGCAGGGGGCCACTGTCCTGCGGATCAGGTCAGACACAATGCCCTCAAACTGGGAGCGGGTCATCTTCATGTTCAAGTGCTTGGGGCCAGAGGCATCCATGGTCAGGTAGGGCAGATTGATATCGGTCTGTGGGAGAAAACATCTCCGTAAACATTTTTTACATCAAGATTGAGAGGGAGGTAACATATACAGGTTTTACATATTGCATCATCCATACTTTAACTATCTTACATTTGGATGATGGACAGCCTAGCTCAGAGGAGTGATGCAGTGGAATTTGATGTTTGTTAGCCCTTCTACTAGAGCTGCCCCAGTGTGAGGGTACAGCTAGGGGTTACAGATCTTACAACACAAACCATGAGGGTCAAGGGACTGTATAAAATACAAGCAAGTAATTTCTGTTGACCAAGATCTTGTTTGTTCTTAGTATTGGCTTGCCAATTAGGCAATGAAATAAATGTCTGTGGGATGAAACTCACCTGCAGGGATGATGACAGTTCACATTTGGCTTTCTCGGCTGCCTCCCTTACTCTCTGCAGAGCCATGCTGTCTTTGGTCAGGTCAACTCCAGACTGGAAGGAGAAACCAAAGGTTTGATAAAAATGGCTGGCTTGAATGTGGCAGATGTGCTTGGTCAGATAAAGGTATCACATTGTTCTTTTCCCAAGATACTTCCCCCTTCTCACCTCCCTCTTGAACTCCTTCACAATGTGGGTCAGTAGGTGCTGGTCAAAGTCCTCTCCACCCAAAAAGGTGTCTCCGTTTGTGGACTTCACCTCAAACACGCCCTTCTGGATCTCAAGGACAGAGATGTCAAAGGTGCCACCTCCCAGGTCATAGACTGCAATGCTGCAAGTCAGGGACAGGTGTGAAACATGAGCTAAAAGCATGGATAAAAATAAGGTCACGGTCATTGCTTAGGTATCGTAGAAGTTTTCCAGCAGTTTGTAGGGTTGTTATACTTACATTCTGTCCTGAGTCTTGTCCAGACCGTAGGCCAGAGCAGCAGCAGTGGGCTCATTGATGACTCGCAGCACGTTCAGCCCAGCAATCTGACCAGCATCCTTTGTGGCCTGTAAACAAAATTACCTACTCATTACACAACGTTTTTCATTAGTGCCGGCTGTCGCCTATTCAGCCGGTTAGACTCATTTTCAGCCTGCTACATTTTCCACTTCATATTATTTAGGCTACTTTTATTTAAAGTTTCAATTCGTTAGTCCGTCGGGCCCCCTCCCGCTAGAATGAACATATGCATCTTCTAGCGATCTATTGATAGGGCAGGCGCCTGTCAATCACAAAGCGAACGATGGCAGGGAAGCACAGCAGAGAGGAAGAGGCGAAGCGAGAAGTTTCACTCTTGCCAAAATAAGCTAACTGCGTTTCTATGGGCTTATTTTGGACCTAAGCTTGTCGCCTGCCTTCATGCCTTTGGGACAACGGCTCCCATTGTTAGGGCGGAGACATGAGCATATTGTCATTACATACAGATGTGGTTGCATTCTGGTCCAAATATGATGGGCCTTTGGTCTGATGAGTCCAAATGTGAGATCTTTGGTTCCAACCACTGTGTCTTTCTGAGACGCAGAGTAGGTGAACAGATGATCTCTGCATGTGGGGCTCCCACCGTGAAGCATGGAGGTGGTGGTGTGATGGTGCTTTCCTGGTGATTTATTTAGAATTCAAGCCACACTTAACCAGCATGGCTACCACAGCATTCTGCAGCAATACGCCATGCCATCTGGTTTGTGCTTAGAGGGACTATCATTTGTTTTTCAACAGGACAATGACCCAACACATCTAAGGCTGCGTAAGGGCTATTTGACCAAGGAGAGTGATGAGTGCTGCATCAGTTGACCTGGCCTTCACCATCACCCAACCTCAACCCAGTTGAGATGGGTTGGGATGAGTTGGACTGCAGAGTGAAGGAAAAGCAACAAGTGCTCAGCATATGTGGGAACTCATTCAAGACTGTTGGAAAAGTATTCCTCATGAAGCTGGTTGAGACATTGTAAGCAAAGCTGTCATCAAGGCAAAGGGTGGCAACTTTGAAGAATCGCATTAATATTTTGATTTGTTTAACACTTTTTTCGTTACTACATGATTCCATATGTGTTATTTCATAGTTTTGACATCTTCACTATTATTCTACCATGTAGAAAATCGTAAAAATAAAGAAAAACCCTTGAATGAGTAGGTGTGTCAACTTTTGACTGGGTCTGTATATAGTGTTTAATATGTATTTTATATTGTATTATACATGGTGCATTTGGAAGAGAGACCGAGGTCTCAATAGGTCTTTCCTGTCAAAATAGGTTAAATTAAAAAATAAGACATTTTAGTAATTGAAATTGTAGAGTCATGTCTTTCTACACAATATCACAAGAAATGTTTCTAATCTGGGAGTTAAAGATCTTTTTCAGAGCTGATCCGATTGATTAAAATTAGAGGTCGACTGAAAATGATTATGATTTTTCAACACCGATGCCGATTATTGTAGGACCGAAAAAAGCCGATACCGATTAATCGGCCAATTTGTATATATATTTGTAATAATGACAATTACAGCAATACTGAATGAACACTTATTTGAACTTAATATAATACATAAATAAAATCAATTTAGCCTCAAATATATAATGAAACATGTTCAATTTGGTTTAAATAATGCAAAAACTGTTTTGGAGAAGAAAGTAAAAGTGCAATATGTGCCATGTAAATAAGCCAACGTTTAACTTCTCTAGGATAGGGGGCAGCATTTTCATGTTTGGATGAAAAGCATACCCAAATTCAACTGCCAGCTACTCATCCCCAGAAGATAAGGTATGCATATTGTTAGTAGATATGGATAGAAAACACTGAAGTTTCTAAAACAGTTTGAATCATGTCTGCGAGTATAACAGAACTTATTTAGCAGGTGAAACCCCGAGGACAAACCATTCAGATCTTTTTGTTGTTGAGGTCACTCTCTTTTCAATGGGATTTCATTGGGAAACCAGATTTCTAATCGACCTGCTTGCAGTTCCTACCGCTTCCACTGGATGTCAACAGTCTTGAGAAATTGGTTGAGGTTATTCCTTTGTGAATGAAGAAGTACGGCCATCTTGAATGAGAGTCACATTAAGTGTCCTGTTAGATAGAAGCGCGTGAGCAGAACGCTGGCTATAATTGGTTTTAATCCTGTATTGAACACAGATCATCCCGTCTTCAATTTTATCGATTATTAACGTTAAAAAATACCCAGAGGTGTATTACAAAAGTAGTTTGAAATGTTTTGGCAAAGTTTACAGGTAACCTTTGAGATATTTTGTAGTCACGTTTGAGCAATTTGGAAGCGGTGTTTTTCTGGATCAAACGCGCCAAATAAATTGACATTTTGGATATATATGGACGGAATTAATTGAACAAAAGGACCATTTGTGATGTTTATGGGACATATTAGAGTGCCAACAACAGAAGCTCGTCAAAGGAAGGCATGAATTATATTTTATTTCTGCGTTTTGTGTTGCGCCTGCAGGGTTGAAATATGCTACACTCCCTTTGTTTACTGTTGTGCTATCATCAGATAATAGCATCTTATGCTTTAGCCGAAAAGCCTTTTTGAAATCTGACATGTTGGCTGGATTCACAACGAGTGTAGCTTTAATTTACATGTGTGATTTAATGACAGTTTGATTTTTTATATCATTTTATTTGAATTTGGCGCTCTGCATTTTCCCTGGCTTTTGGCTAAGTGGGACGCAATCATCCCACCTATCCCGGAGAGGTTAAGTTCCTTTCTCAGAACATATGAAAGCTGGTGGTTCCTTTTAACATGAGTCTTCAATATTCCCAGGTAAGAAGTTTTAGGTTGTAGTTATTATAGGAATTATAGGACTATTTCTCTCTATACCATTTGCATTTCATATACCTTTGACTATTGGATGTTCTTATAGGCACTATAGTGTTGCCAGCCTAATCTCGGGAGTTGATAGGCTTGAAGTCCTAAACAGCGCTGTGCTTGAAGCATTACGAAAAGCTGCTGGCAAACGGAGGAAAGTGCGGTTTGAATGAATGCTTACGAGCCTGCTGCTGCCTACTACCGCTCAGTCAGACTGCTCTATCAAATATCAAATCATAGACTTAATTATAATATAATAAACACACAAATACGAGCCTTAGGTCATTAATATGGTCAAATCCGGTCCAGTCTCCTCGTGGATTGCAATATAATCAGCGTCCAAAAATGCAGATTACCAATTGTTAAGAAAACTTGAAATCGGCCCTAATTAAAATCGGTCGACCTCTTAAAAAAAAAAGCCCAATGTGTGAAGAAAAAAAAAATCTGAATCGGGCTGCCTGTGTAAATGCAGCCAGACACAAATACACTGATCAAAGTTGAGAGGCTTGATAGAGCATTATTCTGTGAGTCAATGGCAAAGGCATAGCTAGTGACAAAGTGACTTTCGGTCACCAGTGTTTGCCAGTAATGAATGATTAAGCAGACAAAGTTGAAGAAATAAAGTAAGGCTGATACCTGTCTCTGGGAGTCATTGAAGTAGGCTGGCACGGTGACCACTGCATTCTTCACATTGTGACCCATGTAGTTCTCTAAAACCAGGACAATGTTACAATGAGTGCATGCTTTTTTTTTAGCACACAGATAGGGGTAGTTGATAACAGAGAATTGGCATGCTAGTTTTCCCTATGGGGGTAATGAAGACTGATTGATAGGTAGATTACCTGCTGTCTCCTTCATCTTCATCAGCACGAAGGCACCAGCCTGGCTGGGGGAGTAGAGCTTTCCATGGGCCTCGACCCAGGCATCACCATTGGAAGCACGTACAATCTTGTAGGGCACGTTCTTCCTGTGAAGCCACAAAGAGAACGCTGTCATGAATTTATCTACACCTCAAAATAATTTCCAACTAATGATGCCTTACAATGGCTAGTAAGGTATATAAGAGATATATAGTAAACACTCACAGGTCCTTCTGAACCTCTGCGTCGTCGTAACGACGACCAATGAGACGCTTGGTGGCATAGAGGGTGTTGTTAGGGTTGGTGACTGCCTGTCTTTTGGCTGGCATCCCAACAAGTCTCTCGCCATCAGCTGTGAAGGCGATCACTGAAGGTGTTGTCCTTGCTCCCTCTGCATTCTCCAGTACCTGTCACAACAAACAAGTCAGTAACAGTCTAGAAAAACAACTATCAAAAGATGATTTCAAAGACGTTCTCTTCATCACACAGGTCAAACATTCGTAATTAAATCCCTGATGAAATGATAACCTGTGCTTCTACATCTGCATTGCTTGCTCTTTGGGGTTTTAGGCAGGGTTTCTGTATAAGCACTCAGTATAAGGGCTTTATAAATAAATGTGATAACATGCCAACACTGCCATCTCAAAACATAAACTGACCTTTGCTTGTTTGCCCTCCATAACAGCCACACAGGAGTTTGTAGTACCCAGATCAATCCCAATCACTGATCCTTTGATTGCCTCTGATCTGGAAAACAAAGTAAATCAAGGTAAGCACAAATGATCAGAGATGTTCTTGGATGCTATATTGATCAATGCATTTACATATTAATTAGTTTACTTGGGAAAATAGTTAGAAACTTCAGTAAAGAATACTCACGAATAGTCACGTCTGGCCACAGACCTGAGAGTATCTTGCTGAAATCCATTCCAGCAAGCCTATGGGGAAAATATTGGTTAGCTACCATATCATGACTACTTATTAGTGAAATCTGTCCCAACCAATAAACTTTCAACCAATAAATGAAAACAAACTGGTATATTTTAAATTAACACAGGGCATGGATACACAATAATCCTAATGTGGTCTAAAACAGTGTCTATGAAAGTAATAGTATTTATTAAGGATCCCCATTAGCTGCTGCCCCTTCCTGGGGTCCAGCAACATGAAGGCAGTTAAGAATGAAATAGCTACATAGCTTGTCTAAAATGATGTTGGTTTATGACATTTGAACATCACGCCCTGGGACACCACAGTGAAGGTCACAGATGTTATTTTCACGTGAGACAATTAATGACGCCCCCCTTTATAACAAGACCTAAACATTTCATTAACTTGCAATTCCATCACTTCAAGCGGGTAACGTTAGCTAGCTAGCCATTACTTGTCCCTTAGTAAGCTCCCACTATGGTCGCTAATGTACATTACTTGGTATGTCTATTCAGACGAAGAACACATTATTTAGTTAAAGAAAACATACTGGCTAACTCCGGCTTGGCGAAAAGTTAGCAAGCTGGCTACTGTAAATTAGCTAGTTAACTAACAGTACAACTAGTCACGCCTTGCCAGGCTAACATTAGCTGGCTAGCTCTTCTTCTTGATGGGAGCCTTCCATTATGATAGTCAGAGAATACGCTAGCTAACAGTTAGTTATCCGACATGACTATTGTTAACTAGTCTTTTTTCGGGATGGCAGCTTTATCCATCGGATGGTACTCAGCTAGTAGCAAACGATGTTAACTAGCTACTTTAGCTCCGACATTTAACGTTAGCTAACGTTGTTAGTTATAACTAGCCATTACTGCTTGAATAAGTTATCCTTCATGTCCAATTACACCTCTTGGAAACATTTAAACTAACATTATTTGTCAATTGTGTAACAATTGTGGCTGATTTACCTTCTTTATCAAGGAAGACACACTTCTTGAGCAGTTTGGAGAGGGGAGAGACCTTGAAGCTGTTCTTGCAACACTCAACATTTTGACAATTCTGGCTTTAAAATGGAGCCCCAATGAAAATCCAAGTTGTTGACTTTATATTGAATTTAAATTAACCCCGCTGTCTGTATATCTTACTTATCAAGAAATATACAATTCCCAAGATAAAACGAGGACTGTCTTTCTCCTGTCAGACCCGGTATAGCACGACTGCTCTTCATTCAGCAACGCAGTTGACTTGAAACTACGATCTCGAATTATCCAACACATGGGTCGCTCTGTGCATTGTGAAACTGACCCTTTTTAGTAGCCTAAAGATTGCCTGAGTCAAATGATTTTTCTTGAAATAAAAATACTTTCCCCATGTATTATATTTAATTATCACAGACGAGATACTCACAGAACACCAGGAATGTATGTTTAGTGTGCAGTATGATTATTTTATATGATACATTCTGCTAAAACATAATCATGATCAGACGCGGCCATCACACACCATGGGGCTTAATGAAGGTCATTTTGAAAAAGGGGTGAACAATTTCACGAGAATTACATCAGTAATACCGGTGTCTGGTCTGATGAAACATCACCACATTTGGATAAAGTAACTACATTTTGAACGTCTATGAAAGTGCATGACCATATCAAGGGATCAGCCGACATTTTGTATTTCTGCATATTACTACTCTGTTTGACTCTATTGGACTTTACCTTACACTCTCATGTGTGTCACCATTTACAACACAGCTTATCAACATGCATTAATGAAGAGCTGGCTATTTATTACCCCCTCTCTGATGTGGGCACAACTGGCAACAAAAAACCCAACGGATACCAGAGATGTAAAACCCTTACAAGAAAGCGTCATTGTTAGAAATGTTAGAAAAGCCAAGGCTAGCTTTTTCAAGCAGAAATTTGCTTCCTGCAACACAAACTCAAAAAAGTTCTGGGACACTGTAAAGTCCATGGAGAATAAGAACACCTCCTCCCAGCTGTCCACTGCACTGAGGACAGGAAACACTGTCACCACTGATAAATCCACTATAATTAAGAATTTCAATAAAAAAAAATATACGGCTGGCCATGCTTTCCACCTGGCTACCCCTACCCCGGTCAACACCACTGCACTCCCCACAGCAACTCACCCAAGCCTTCCCCATTTCTCCTTCTCCCAAATCCAGTCAGCTGATGTTCTGAAAGAGTTGCAAAATCTGGACCCCTATAAATCAGCCGGGCTAGACAATCTGGACCCTTTCTTTCTAAAATTATCTGCCGAAATTGTTGCAACCCCTATTACTAGCCTGTTCAACCTCTCTTTCGTGTCGTCTGAGATTCCCAAAGATTGGAAAGCAGCTGCGGTCATCCCCCTCTTCAAAGGGGGGGACACTCTTGACCCAAACTGCTACAGACCTATATCTATCCCACCCTGCCTTTCTAAGGTCTTCGAAAGCCAAGTCAACAAACAGATTACCGACCATTTCGAATCCCACCATACCTTCTCCGCTATGCAATCTGGTTTCAGAGCTGGTCATGGGTGCACCTCAGCCACGCTCAAGGTCCTAAACGATATCCTAACCGCCATCGATAAGAAACAATACTGTGCAGCCGTATTCATTGACCTGGCCAAGGCTTTCGACTCTGTCAATCACCACATCCTCATCGGCAGACTTGATAGCCTTGGTTTCTCAAATGATTGCCTCGCTTGGTTCACCAACTACTTCTCTGATAGAGTTCAGTGTGTCAAATCGGAGGGCATGTTGTCCGGGCCTCTGGCAGTCTCTATGGGGGTGCCACAGGGTTCAATTCTTGGACCGACTCTCTTCTCTGTATACATTGATGATGTCGCTCTTGCTGCTGGTGAGTCTCTGATCCACCTCTACGCAGACGACACCATTCTGTATACTTCTGGCCCTTCTTTGGACACTGTGTTAACAGCCCTCCAGACGAGCTTCAATGCCATACAACTCTCCTTCCGTGGCCTCCAATTGCTCTTAAATACAAGTAAAACTAAATGCATGCTCTTCAACCGATCGCTGCCTGCACTTGCCCGCCCGTCCAACATCACTACTCTGGACGGTTCCGACTTAGAATATGTGGTTAGTCTGTAAACTCTCCTTCCAGACTCAACATCAAACATCTCCAATCCAAAGTTAAATCTAGAATTGGCTTCCTATTTCGCAACAAAGCATCCTTCACTCATGCTACCAAACATACCCTTGTAGAACTGTAAAACTGACCATCCTACCGATCCTCGACTTTCGGCGATGTCGTTTACAAAATAGCCTCCAATACCCTACTCAATACCCTACTCAATAAATTGGAGGCAGTCTATCACAGTGCCATCCGTTTTGTCACCAAAGCCCCATATACTACCCACCACTGCGACCTGTACGCTCTCGTTGGCTGGCCCTCGCTTCATACTCGTCGCCAAACCCACTGGCTCCAGGTCATCTACAAGACCCTGCTAGGTAAAGTCCCCCCTTATCTCAGCTCGCTGGTCACCATAGCAGCACCCACCTGTAGCACGCGCTCCAGCAGGTATATCTCTCTGGTCACCCCCAAAACCAATTCTTCCTTTGGCCGCCTCTCCTTCCAGTTCTCTGCTGCCAATGACTGGAATGAACTACAAAAATCTCTGAAACTGGAAATACTTATCTCCCTCACTAGCTTTAAGCACCAGCTGTCAGAGCAGCTCACAGATTACTGCACCTGTACATAGCCCAAACAACTACCTCTTCCCCTACTGTATTTATTTATTTTGCTCCTTTGCACCCCATTATTTCTATCTCTACTTTGCACATTCTTCCACTGCAAATCTACCATTCCAGTGTTTTACTTGCTATGTTGTATTTACTTCGCCACCATGGCCTTTTTTTGCCTTTACCTCCCTTATCTCACCTCATTTGCTCACATTGTATATAGACTTATTTTTCTACTGTATAACTCTGTATTGTTGTATGTGTTTAACTGCTTTGCTCTATCTTGGCCAGGTCGCAATTGTAAATGAGAACTTGTTCTCAACTTGCCTACCTGGTTAAATAAAGGTGAAATAAAAATAAAATAAAATTGGAAATTTTTCAGTAGTTCAACTTCTACGCCACAAGATGGTGCACACGTCATGCGGTGTTCTTTTCTTCTTGTTTGTATTGGCGAATCGCACCCATTTGACAGGTGAATATACCGCCACCTACTGCATTGGTGAAATCAAATTTGATTGGTCATGTTCAAAAATGTAGCAGACGTTATTGTGGGTGTAGCGAAATGCTTGTGTTCCTTGCTCCAACAGTGCAGTAGTATCTAACAGTTCACAACAATACACACTAATCTGAAAGTAAAATAATGTAATTTAAAAATATATAAATATTAGGTCGAGCAATGTCGGAGTGGCATAGAAAACAGTATATACACATGAGATGAGTAAAGCAGTATGTAAACATTATTTAAACATTTATGTAAGTTTGAAGTTCTTGCACTTTGTGATATTAAAAGGGGCAAAAGGACAGGGAAAATTGAAGAAAAAATTGCCACACCAACCCTTTACCTATTAAAACACCCACCACTCCATTCCACTACTTGGCCCTGTCTGGTCCTATACCAGACTGGCAGCCTGGGAAGACGGGACACTAGAGTTTAACACACCTTCTAACTCTTCTGCAGTAAAATCTCACCTAAGTTCTTCTCTGCAGCTCCCACTACATATATTTTCAGTGATTTACGTTCCATTTCTGCGGTACAGTTGATAACCATGGCTATGAATGCTGAGAAGCCAACCTTACTAAAGCACTGTAGCACTCTTAGGATCCCTCGCCCTGGACCCATCCTCCTCTACTACTCTCTTCACTGCCTCAGCATATGACACCTTCTGTACTACTCTGACCCTAACCCTTTCTCTCACCGGACACTTCTGATCCCCAGCAACATGGGTACCCCTACAGTTCCATGCCCTTCTGCACACTTCTCACATCTAGGAATCTCCCTCCTACACACTGTTTTAACATGGCCATAAGCTTGGCACCTTTAAAATGCCTTAATGGGTTCGGGACAAAAGCTCTCACGGGATAACTGGCATATCCTAACTTGACTTTGTCGGGTAAAGACTCTGCATTAAAACTCAACAGGACAGACAGTGTCTTCTCTGTTTCACCACACTCTTCACCGGGTCTGCGTCACACCAAACGGCAGGCTTCACAGACACCAGGAATCTTCAAATTCAGTTGATCCTCTTCAAAACTTAATGCCACCCCTGTTGTGTGGTCCTCTTTCAGCACCAGTCTACTTTTGGCCACACTCACCAACTACAACAATAAAATGTGAGATTGGCCTCTTCACAGGAGACAGTGACAGCAAAGAGACTGGATATAAGATGTCTGCACTTCCATGTCAAATAGGCTACAATTGCTTTCTTACACATCCATTCACTACATCCAATGGGAGATAACTTGTCTCTCTCAATCTTGTTCCTGATTAAATGCATTGGGTCCTTAGTGCAGAGGAAAACATCTACTGTATTACTTGACCTTTGCCTTTTAAAGATTTGAGGATTTTAAGCATTTATACTATGAGGGCAAAAAGCACTGCACCAAAGTGTTCCATTGTCTCACAGGCATGTTGATTGCCCCTGTAGAACGTCAGAGAAAAGGGTGGAACCTGCACACTGACTGCTATAACTCAGACAAAACTTTGTAATCACAAACAGCATGCGATGAGACCTGTGAGACCAAATTAAGTTGTCCCGAACCACAGATCTAGGATCACACTCCCATCGCCTACCCCCATTCTTAACCTTAGCCCCAAAGTGGATAAAAAAAATCTCTCACCCAGTATCGGTGGTTTAGTTTAGCGGTACATTCCACCCTATTCTAGGGAGCTAGGGAATTGACTGATGTGTGTTGTGTGGACACGCTTCCTGAAGAGATGGTGTTATGTAGGCTAACTACAGTTGAAGTCGGAAGTTTACATACACCTTAGCCAAATACATTTATACTCAGTTTTTCACGATTCCTGACATTTAATCCTAGTAAAAATTCCCTGTCTTAGGTCAGTTTGGATCATCACTTTATTTTAAGAATGTGAAATGTCAGAATAATAGTAGAGCGAATGATTTATTTCAGCTTTTATTTCTTTCATCACATTCCCAGTGGGTCAGAAGTTTACATATGTAACAGTATAACTTTAGTCCGTCCCCTCGCCCCAGGCGCGAACCAGGGACCCTCTGCACACATGAACAACAGTCACCCACGAAGCATCGTTACCCATCGCTCCACAAAAGCCACGGCCCTTGGAGAGCAAGGGGAACCACTACTCACTACTTCAAGGTCTCAAAGCGAGTGACGTCACCGATTGAAACGCTATTAGCGCGCACCACCGCTAACTAGCTAGCCATTTCACATCGGTTACACATACACTCAATTAGTCTTTGGTAGCATTGCCTTTAAATTGTTTAACTTGGGTCACATGTTTTGGGTAGCCTTCCACAAGCTTTCCACAATAAGTTGGGTGAATTTTGGCCCATTCCGCCTGACAGAGCTGGTGTAACTGAGTCAGATTTGTAGGCCTCCTTGCTCACACACACTTTTTCAGTTCTGCCCACACATTTTCTATAGGATTGAAGTCAGGGCTTTGTGATGGCCACTCCAATACCTTGACGTTGTTGTCCTTAAGCCATTTTGCCACAACTTTGGAAGTATGCTTGGGGTCAATACCCATTTGGAAGACCCATTTGCGACCAAGCTTTAACTTCCTGACTGATGTCGTGAGATGTTGCTTCAATATATCCACATAATTTCCCTTCCTCATGATGTCATCTATTTTGTGAAGTGCACCAGTCCCTCCTGCAGCAAAGCACCCCCACAACATGACGCCACCCCCGTGCTTCACGATTGGAATGGTGTTCTTCGGCTTGCAAGCCTCCCCCTTTTTCCTCCAAACATAACAATGGTCATTATGGCCAAACAGTTCTATTTTTGTTTCATCAGACCAGAGGACGTTTCTCCAAAAAGTACGATCTTTGTCCCCATGTGCAGTTGCAAACCGTAGTCTGGATTTTTTATGGCGGTTTTGGAGCAGTGGCTTCTTCCTTGCTGAGCAGCCTTTCAGGTTACGTCAATATAGGACTCGTTTTCCTGTGGATATAGATACTTTAGTACCTGTTTCCTCCAATATCTTCACAAGGTCCTTTGCTGTTGTTCTGGGATTGATTTGCACTTTTTGTGCCAAAGTACATTCATCTCTAGGAGACAGAACGCGTCTTCTTCCTGAGCGGTATGATGGCTGCGTGGTCCCATGGTGTTTATACTTGCGTACTATTGTTTGTACAGATGAACATGGTACCTTCAGGCGTTGGACCAGACTTGTGGAGGTCTACAATTTTTTCTGAGGTCTTCGCTGATTTCTTTTGATTTTCCCATGATGTCAAGCAAAGAGGCACTGAGTTTGAAGGTAGGCCTTGAAATACATCCACAGGTACACCTTCAACTGATTCAAATGTTGTCAATTTACCATTTAGTGTACGTAAACTTCTGACCCACTGGAATTGTGTAACAGTGAATTATAAGTGAAATAATGTGTCTGTAAACAATTGTTGGAAAAATTACGTGTGTCATGCACAAAGTAGATGTCCTAACTGACTTCCCAAAACTATAGTTTGTTAACAAGAAATTTGTGGAGTGGTTGAAAAACAAGTTTTAATGACTCCAACCTAACTTCCGACCTCAACTGTACATAACTATCCTGTATAGTAAATGATCCAGAACTCACAGTAAGATGATTTGGCTTTCCCACTAGATAATATTTGAGAAAGGATTCCCCCCATATAATGAGGGATTGAAACAGGGTGTTAATTCAACAAAGTGATTTGGTAAACGAGGCTCACCTGTCACGTTCTGACCTTTATTTCCTTTGTTTTGTCTTTATTTAGTTGGTCAGGGCGTGAGTTGGGGTGGGCTGTCTATGTGTGTTTTTCTATGTTGGGGTTTTGTGTTCGGCCTGGTATGATTATCAATCAGAGGCAGCTGTCAATCGTTGTCCCTGATTGAGAATCATACTTAGGCAGCCTGGGTTTCACTTTTGGTTTGTGGGTGTTTGTTGCCGTGTCAGTGTTTGTTCGCCACACGGTACTGTTTCGTTCGTTATTCTTCGTTTATTGTTTTGTTCCAGTGTTCCGTGTTGCTTATTAAAAAGACATGAACACTTACCACGCAGCTCTTTGGTCCTCCTCTCTTCCACCTAACGACGAGCGTTACAGAAACACCCACCAACCAAGGACCAAGCAGCGTGGTAACAGGCAGCGGCAGCAGGAGCAGCGCAAGAAGGAGGAATGGACATGGGAAGACGTTTTGGACGGCAAGGGTTGCTACACATGGGAGGAGATCCTGGCTGGAAAGGATGGCCTCCCATGGGAACAGGTGGAGGCAGCTAGGAGAGCAGAGGCAGCCGGAGAGAGGAGCCAGCGATGTGAGGAGGCAGCACGGAAGCGAGGCTGGAAGCCTGAGAGTCAGCCCCAAAAATGTCTTGGGGGGTGGCTAAAGGGGAGTGTGGCGAAGTCAGGTAGGAGACCTGCGCCAACTCCCCGTGCTTACCGTGGAGAGCGAGAGTACGGGCAGACACCGTGTTATGCGGAAAAGTGCACGGTGTCTCCTGTACGTGTGCTTAGCCCGGTGCGGTACATTCCAGCTCCACGTATCGGCCGGGCTAGAGTGGGCATCGAGCCAGGTGCCATGAAGCCGGCTCAACGTATCTGGTCTCCAGTACGTCTCCTCGGCCGGTGTACATGGCACCAGCCTTACGCATGGTGTCCCCGGTTCGCCAGCACAGCCCAGTGCGGGCTATTCCACCTCGCCGCACTGGCCTGGCTACGGGGAGCATTAAACCAGGTAAGGTTGGGCAGGCTCGGTGCTTAAGAGCTCCTGTACGCCTTCACGGTCCGGTATATCCGGCGCCACCTCCTCGCCGCAGCCCAGTACCACCAGTGCCAACACCACGCACCAGGCTTCCTGTGCGTCTCCAGAGCCCTGTTCCTCCTCCACGCACTCGCCCTGTGGTGCGTGTCTCCAGCCCGGTACCATCAGTTCCGGCATCACGCACCAAGCCTCCTGTGCGTCTCCAGAGGCCAGAGTCTGCTGTCTGCCCAGCGCCGCCTGCACTGCCCGTCTGCCCAGCGCCGTCTGAGCTGCCCGTCTGTCCTGAGCCTTCAGAGCCGCCCGCCAGACAGGAGCTGCCAGAGCCGCCCGCCAGCCAGGAGCTGCCAGAGCCGTCAGCCAGCCAGGAGCTGCCAGAGCCGTCAGCCAGCCAGGAGCTGCCAGAGCCGCCAGCCAGCCAGGAGCTGCCAGAGCCACCAGCCAGCCAGGCGATGCCAAAATCGCCCTTCACTCTGGAGCTGCCGGAGGCGTCCTTCACTCCAGCGCTGCCGGAGTCTCCTGCCTGTCCGGTGCTGCCGGAATTCCCCGTTCATTCGGGACCCATGTCTAGGGTCCCCAGTCCAAGGTTGGTGGCGAGGGTCGCCGCTTTAAAGAGGCCACGGAGGCGGGCAAAGAGGCGCACTAAAACTATGGTGAAGTGGGGTCCACGTCCCGCACCAGAGCCGCCACCGCGGACAGACGCCCACCCAGACCCTCCCCTATAGGTTCAGGTTTTGCGGCCGGAGTCCGCACCTTTGGGGGGGTACTGTCACGTTCTGACCTTTATTTCCTTTGTTTTGTCTTTATTTAGTTGGTCAGGGCGTGAGTTGGGGTGGGCTGTCTATGTGTGTTTTTCTATGTTGGGGTTTTGTGTTCGGCCTGGTATGATTCTCAATCAGAGGCAGCTGTCAATTGTTGTCCCTGATTGAGAATCATACTTAGGCAGCCTGGGTTTCACTTTTGGTTTGTGGGTGTTTGTTGCCGTGTCAGTGTTTGTTCGCCACACGGTACTGTTTCGTTCGTTATTCTTCGTTTATTGTTTTGTTCCAGTGTTCCGTGTTGCTTATTAAAAAGACATGAACACTTACCACGCAGCTCTTTGGTCCTCCTCTCTTCCACCTAACGACGAGCGTTACATCACCTGTGGTCATAGATAAGCGCCTCTTCTCTCCTTTCAGAGAAAAATAAATGACACGGTAAAGGTATATTATTCACTTTATGAACATAATTATGAGTAGAGAAACAGCTCATTTGTAGTTGTGTAATCTTGGAAACCCAGAATTATAATCTCATGTAATTGTTACATGTGTTTGTCCATGAGACATTAATAGCTGTGAACTATACCTGACTCCTAATCCATATAATTGTAATGAATTAAATTCTACATCAATAATTATTATTCAATTTTATCAATGTATATATTGATTTAAAACGGATTAAATGTTAATAGCACACCTTTGGAAGCTTTTTAGAGAAATTGTGTCCAAAATAGCATTTACAAATAGTCTGAATAACACTGCATGATAAGTATAAAGATGCTATGATTTAGATTAGGTGTGTGCTCAGAGTTGAGGTGAACTGCGACCAACAGACTTCCCTGGCAAGCTGTCTTGATGCTAGTCTTAAGTCAAGGGCTCTCTGAAGCCCAGCTGAACCCGAAGAACAAAAGCTTCTGTTCAAAACGGCTGTTATGGAAAATACTGAATAGGGTGCTCCTCTGCCTCTCTTGGAAGCAACACAGACACCAGTAGTAATGTCCAGTTTTAGCCAGTCTCATCAAGAACGCACAGTGCATCACTAGTCTAGGAAGTGTGTGAGAGAAATAGTGAGGGTAAGCTTGCACAAGAAAAGCAGACCTTCATGGGGCTGTGTACCAGCAAGTCTGCGGTGTCACTGGCCCCCAGCGCAGAAGCCCCCAGCGCAGAGGCAGGCACACGGCCAGGAGGCGGCAGTCCAGGGGGGACACCAGTCTGGGAGGAGCACACGTCCTCGATGCAAGGCACAAAGGCTAAGGCAGAGGCTGGTATACGGAGCGGAGGGCCTAACCCCACAGCCAAGGGCTACCTGGAGTTGGGAGGGAAAGGTGAGGGGAAGCCCCAGATGTCCCGGGAGGCAGAGGAGGAGGAAGATGACACAGGGGATGAGCTGGAGGAGCTGCTGAACTTTTCAGACAGTGAAGGAAGCCTGAAGAGCGAGTTCCTTGAATGAAGAGACCATTTTTAATCTACAGCACATCAACATTCAACCCTCAGACATCATGCACCACGCATTTTAAAAGGAAAACTCTGGATCCCCTCATCATCAACAGAGCACAACACAGGATGTAGAGGAGTAGCTATATCAACTCTGGCTCCCCTTCATCAACAGAGCACAACACAGGATGTAGAGGAGTAGCTATATCAACTCTGGATCCCCTTCATCATCAACAGAGCACAACACAGGATGTAGAGGAGTAGCTATATCAAATCTGGCTCCCCTTCATCAACAGAGCACAACACAGGATGTAGAGGAGTAGCTATATCAACTCTGGATCCCCTTCATCATCAACAGAGCACAACACAGGATGTAGAGGAGTTGCTATATTGTGTCATAATGGTCAACAATGTTGGATCTTCAGCCAGTACCAATTCCCTGCTATGTGTTATGTGCCTCATGGAGGTACATTTCCAGGACTAGACCTAGAATCCAGGCAACTTGATCTATCTTGTAAAATAAAATGTTACACTATAGAAGGGAAGGGCAACTGGCGGCCCGCAGACGCCGCTTTCATAGGCCCGCTGATCAATTCAATAAAATTTCGAAATTTTGGTTGTGCATCAGCAGTTTTTTTCTCGTTTATGTCAGTCACTGATAGTCACTCAATTAGCCCATTTTAGCTAACATTTTTTAGATTGGTAAGTTAGCGGCCAGCTATCTGAACTTGTATTAATCATGGTTGAATTATCGTCCGGCTGGCCCCCATTGATTTTGTTAGTCACGCTTGCTCATATCTCATATTAAAAACAGCAACATTTTCTTTCCACCCTTTGGCAAAATGTGTAGAACTGCAGGGAATTAGCTATAAAACTGCAATTTTTTCTCTCCGTCTCAGGGCAAAATTTGTAGAATTGCATGAAATTAGTTATAAAATGCCAAAATCTTGTCTCCGTTCATGGCAAAATGTGTAGAATTGAAGGAAATTAACTCTTTGCTTAAGAATATAGCTCACCATAGTCTAATCTAAAGAATATAGCTCACCATAGTCTAATCTAAAGAATATAGCTCACCATAGTCTAATCTAAAGAATATAGCTCACCATAGTCTAATCTAAAGAATATAGCTTACTATTGTTTAATAAAAGTGTTTTGTTAAACTAGACTGAGCTGAGGAAGTAAACTAACTGATGTTACTGTATGTTCAATTCCATTCCATTAACATCTTGTATGCAGTGTAATATATCAATTTGTGATATAACTGTAACAGGTATGATGTTTTTAAATTAATTGTTATTTTTTGACTCCTTTTAGAGTTATTTCAACGACAGTGTTCCTTAATAAATTGGGTCTGTGCACAATGACATAGCAGTTGGTATTGCTTTCAAAGAAAATAACCTCTTCAACCCAAATTCTTATCTTCGCTTTTTCTTAGCATGTCAGTAATTCAGGTTGATGGGTAGAGTGACTTTTTTTGAAAAGCACGTTGCTGGTGTGGGCATCATCATTTTCTGTAAACGGCTCATCACAGGGAAAGCCAAGTGTTGTGTTTGATATGGTTAATAATGTTTGATTGATAACTATTTTACCATCTATCAGCATGCATCAGTGTATAGTAAAAGATAACATCTGTTTATAGCCAAAGGTTGACATTTTTTGTTCAAGGGGAATCTGCAGTTCATACAAGTGTTTACCCCACCACTGTTTTAGTAAATAGCTGAGGGATGGGATTGAAGAAATGTAACCACTCTCAAATTCATAGACAGAGCTATGGATTCAAGGATTGACCATCAATGATATCACAAATATAGTTTTTACCATGTTTTGAGGCTATATTGTGTTTGTTGAGAGTTCTAATTTTTTATACAATGGAATAAACAAGCTTATATTTTTGGGTTCTGATGAGGTGCTACAGTTGAACTAAGCTCATGAGGCATGTATAAATTATATTTGTCACGACTTCCGCCGAAGTCGGCTCCTCTCCTTGTTCAGGCGGCGTTCGGAGGTCGACGTCACCGGCTTTCTAGCCATCGCCGCTCCATTTTTCATGTATCCATTTGTTTTGTCTTGTTCCCTGCACACCTGGTTTTCATTCCCCAATCAATCTGCATGTATTTATTCCTCTGTTCCCCATCATGTCTTTGTGTGAGATTGTTTGTGTTACGTGTGTATTGTTGACGCGCCAGACTGGCTTGTTTTTTCCGTGTTATTTTTCACGAAGATGTTTATTGTTAAACATAATTCTTGTGACTGTTTTGCGCGTTTTGCACTTTTGCCTAAATAAAGTGTGCGCCTGTTCACAAATCTCTGCTCTCCTGCACCTGACTTCGCTACCAGTACGCACACATTCTAACAATATTCAAGGATCAATGGGTATATATAAAATCAAATCCAATTGTATATGTCACATGCGCCGACTACAACTTGTGTAGACTTTACCGTGAAATGCTTGCTTAAGAGCCCTTCCCAAATAATAATACAAAGAAAAATAAAATAGTAACACGAGGAATAAAATATAATACACAAGAATATATCATTAATATATCACTAATATTGTTATATACACTACCGTTCGAAAGTTTGGGGTCACTTAGAAATGTTCTTGTTTTTGAAAGAAAAGCACATTTATTGTCCATTAAAATAACATCAAATTGATCGTGTAGTGTAATTAAGTTTTAAGTAAAAAAATGTATGTTCCAATCACCGATTGCCCATTTAAAATGATATGTCAAAATGTATGGGGTGCTGATTTTCTTACAAGTCTGTAAGATTGTCAAAGGCTCTTTATGCAAATTAATGAATAGTTTAGATAATAAAACTACTAAGTAGTAAATAATGACTGTTCCTGCCAGAAAGGTGGAAGATCACCCAAGGAAATGACACAAATGATTTCAGTGATATGTGGTTAACAGTGGCACACAGACTCATGCCATGGCATCAAACTAAAGTTGCCTGTGTGGGAGAATATAGTATGACAAATAATTATAGTGAGAAAACTGGCAACAGGGATTCCCCAAAAGCTTGGAAATTTCAACAATGGTTCTTAAATGCTGCCACACAGGTCCAGAACCAAGTCATTAGGAACCAGTCGTCTACTTGGGTTCATCAATAGAAAAATGGCAATACATAAAGGTACAATACTTCTGCTGCTCTCAATGATGATTAGCCTGGCCTCCTCATCTCCAGTACAACGCCTAGGAAGATCTCTGGAGCATGCTAAAGATATAAAATCTTATATTGATGGAGCACTTAAGGTAAGACAGTTATTATTACACAAAAACATTTTCAACAATTGTTTAAGTCCAGACAACTTTTAGAGATGAATGTAATGTAATCAATGTTACCTTTGTGTCCTGAACCACAGAACTGTCCTGAAGGCTGCAGCACATCTGGAATGGTGAGTCCATAACAATCTTGGATAATTGTCTCAATCTATTCTTCACTTCAATGTACTCTAGGTTAAACAAATCTCAGTGCTAGACATGCCAGTCTGATTCTTCTGTACGCTGTGCACTTCATGAAACACATCTTTTTTTGAAAAGCAAAGCTGCTAGAGCATCTCTAATCTGTCTTGTGACATTGCTTATCTCAATCAGAATACACACAGATACAATATAGCCTACCACCACAGGCTGCACTAACTTCCTTTGGTTTCTCATTTCAATTAGCAAAACCTGGTTGTGTTGTCTCATTTACATTTTTTGTAAAAAAGATGTAGCCTTTATTTAACTAGGCAAGTCAGTTAAGAACAAATTCTTATTTACAATGACAGCCTACCGGGGAACAACCTTGTCAGCTTGATCCAGCAACCTTTTGGTCACTGGCCAAACTATCTAACCACTAGGATACCTGCCATTACATATCACAGTAGTTTCAGTCCTAATGTGATGGATTGGTCTCTGCTAAAGGAATGTTGACCTAGATGTATGTATTGCAGTACAATTGTTGTATTAAACAATTCTGTCAACTGTGTTTTCTAACATTTACTTATCTCTGTAGGATCTAAAATGCCAGTGTCTCCAAATCCCCATCACATCAGTGGTAAGAGAAACATAAAATGTTAATTGGAGTTACAGTAGAGGCATCCCACTGGGCACACTGGTTGAATCAACATGGCTTCCACACAATTTCAATGAAATTACGTTGAACCAACGTGGAATAGACATCGAATTGACGTCTGTGCCCAGTGGGATGTCATGCAATGTGTACATTTTCTTCTGTTACTTTGAATAGGGAACATGCACAGCAGACTACTTCAAACAGGGACTGGAGTCACTGCAGAGTGTGCATCGTATCGCAGGCCTACTGAAGAAAAGATTAGGGATTCATTGGTCCAAGGTAAGTTATTTCCCCTCAACATACACAGAATTGTTAAAAATGTACAGAATTGTTCTTAGATGGACCCCCCGAGTGGCGCACCGGTCTAAAGCACTGCAGTGCTTGAGGCGTCCCTACAGATCCGGGTTCGACCCCGGGCTGTGTCGCAGCTGGCCGCGACCGGGAGACCCATAAGACGACACACAATTGGCCTAGCGGTTAGGGGAGGGTTTGGCCGGCCGGGATGTCCCTGTCCCAATGCGCTCTAGCAACTCCTGTGGCGGGCCGGGTGCATGCATGCTGACATGGTCACCAGTTGTACAGTGTTTCCTCTGACACATTGGTGTGGCTGGCTTCCGGGTTAAGCGAGCAGTGTGTCAAGAAGCAGTGCAGAGGGTCGTGTTTTCGGAGGACGCATGGCTCCTTCCCGTATCCGTACGGGAGTTGCAGCAATGGGACAAGACTGTAACTACCAACTGGATATCATGAAAAAAGGGGTTAAAAAAAAAGATTTGTTCTTAGACTATAATGCCATTCTGGACATGGCAGAGATAACTGAAAAGCCATGAAATTACTGTAACATTGCTCACAATTACAAAGATCTTACCAGATGTATGTGTTATTCTCTGTCATTGAAGGGCTTTCAGTTGGCCCTCCACTGTGAACCAGTGGTGTCTCCAAAGATGTTCATGCAGCAGCTGAAACAAGTGTTCGAATTTATCAACACCTCCGCTCTACACCCAACTGATCAACTATAACAACATTTGATTCTATATTATTTTCTTTATCATTTCTTTATTCACTATTTATCAATTAGAAATTGTATTGCTAATAATTCGATTAACACCTGGAAGACATATCTACTACTGCGTTTGCTGTTCCTGTATTGACCTGATTGTGAAATGACCAGTAAATTAGATACTATAGCCTAGGTCTGAATGTAGGTCTATGTATGGCAAAGTGCATCACAGATAAATCTGTCTGAAGAATATTAGAGCCATATCCTTGGGTGACCTTTACATTCTGGTGTTGATCTTTCAATTCTAGTGGTTAGAAACGAAGACAATCTCATCCTAAACCAACATTATACAAATAATGTAATAAACAAAGAAATCATTGGATGTTTTTGGACATTGGACTACTTGAGTTGTTTGATGTGGCTTCATACCTAGGTAGCTTCTCATGCCACCTTCCTGGGCTCTTCTAGGCTCTACAACAGAAAAACCTAACAGCGTAATTATGTGGCTACTGGCGATCAAAAGTGAAACTCTTGGAGGACAGCATTATAAGTGCCCGCTAGGTGGCACTATTCCATTAGGGAGGTTTGGAGCATGTAAAACAGCTAGTCCAACGTAATGCTCCACCTACCTAGAGATGCTTTAGTGTGTAGTGTGTCAAAAGCATTCGGGAAGTAGGCTATTGCGCTACAATAAAAAGGAGACGCTAAAGAATCCGAAAATGCAACCTCCTCCCAGAAAGGTAAGAATTTTACAAGAATTTGCAATAACAACTTACATTTTTTTAACTTCACAATTATGTCAAACGACATGAACTGTGGCAAGTGGCAATGCCATAGAGATGTTGAAATACGTTGAAAGTACCTCCGAAAGTACCTATTCTATTTTCATTTGCCACACTACATTTTACATAACTGTGAAGTTTCTGAAAATGTAAGTTGTTATTGCGAATTATTTCACAAGAGCTGAACTGTTTAATAGAAAATGTATAGAAAAGTCCTACTCCTGTGAAGTAGTCTTAATTTGAACTTGGTCGTTTTCACTTGTGGCATTTTCGTAGGTTCCAAGTAATGATGTCAGCATCCTTATGATGCTCAACGCACATTTTGCACCATTAATTCTGCTATTTCTTATATTCTGATGCCCACAATTCACAATAACACAGAGAGAGAGAGAGAAATATAGAGAAAGAGAGAGAGAAAAGAGAGAGAGCGGTAGAGAGTTAATGAATTAACATAGTGCATGTACAGGCTCCTTGTCGGAGCTAAGTGGCTAAACTCACGTAAACTCGTACATTGCCTTGGTCCGTACAATTGCCCTTATTTTAGCGCCCCAAAAACGTAATACTTCCAGATCAACTGTAATGTCAATACCATTGTAAAGCACAATTTCTCCCCTTTCCAAGAAAATCAATTACATGACCTAAACACTGCCCGTTTCTGCATAATTCAAGCAGGCAATGAGCCCGTCAGTCTTTAAAAAGAAATGGCGGGTGGGGAAGCGAAACTAATGCGTGATAGTGAGAAGGACAGATGTCGTGTGGGAAAATTGCTTTTTTAACTCGATCTGTCCAACTTATCACCTTATCGCGTCTAAAATGTAAATAAAACACTATAAAGAGTTTATATAATGTGTTATTACATACCTATTTGAAGATTTGTGTCGAAGGGCTGTGCTAAAGTGATCTTAGAAGTAAACAGCGGCTTTGAGAATGATGATGCATGCAATGATGACGAAAAAAATGACTAGGTATCCCCCCTTACCCGTCACTGCCCATTTCTTGTTTTTAAACGATGAGAGGAGTGCTACACCTGTTGGAGAGAGATTGTAAGACAGAAATAGTTGCTTTATGCGTGCTGTACGTTATGACATGACACTTCAAGATGTAACGGAGGGTCAGTTTTTTTCAACTTTTCTCCAATACTATAGAGTAGAGGTCGACCAATTATGATTTTTCAATGCCGATACCGATACCGATTATTGGAGGACAAAAAAAGCCGATACCAATTAATCGGCCGATTTATAAAAAAATAAAAAAAATAAAATATATATATATATATATACACTGCTCAAAAAAATTAAGGGAACACTAAAATAACACATCCTAGATCTGAATGAATGAAATATTCTTATTAAATACTTTTCTCTTTACATAGTTGAATGTGCGGACAACAAAATCACACAAAAATTATCAATGGAAATCAAATGTATCAACCCATGGAGGTCTGGATTTGGAGTCACACTCAAAATTAAAGTGTAAAACCACACTACAGGCTGATCCAACTTTGATGTAATGTCCTTAAAACAAGTCAAAATGAGGCTCAGTAGTGTGTGTAGCCTCCACGTGCCTGTATGACCTCCCTACAACGCCTGGGCATGCTCCTCCTGTCTCCTGAGGGATTTCCTCCCAGACCTGGACTAAAGCATCCGCCAACTCCTGGACAGTCTGTGGATGGAGCGAGACATGATGTCCCAGATGTGCTCAATTGGATTCAGGTCTGGGGAACGGGCGGGCCAGTCCATAGCATCAATGCCTTCCTCTTGCAGGAACTGCTGACACACTCCAGCCACATGAGGTCTAGCATTGTCTTGCATTAGGAGGAACCCAGGGCCAACCGCACCAGCATATGGTCTCACAAGGGGTCTGAGGATCTCATCTCGGTACCTAATGGCAGTCAGGCTACCTCTGGCGAGCACATGGAGGGCTGTTCGGCCCCACAAAGAAATGCCACCCCACACCATGACTGACCCACCGCCAAACCGGTCATGCTGGAGGATGTTGCAGGCAGCAGAACGTTCTCCACGGCGTCTCCAGACTCTGTCACGTCTGTCACATGTGCTCAGTGTGAACCTGCTTTCATCTGTGAAGAGCACAGGGCGCCAGTGGCGAATTTGCCAATCTTGGTGTTCTCTGGCAAATGCCAAACGTCCTGCACGGTGTTGGGCTGTAAGGCCAACCCCCACCTGTGGACGTCGGGCCCTCATACCACCCTCATGGAGTCTGTTTCTGACCGTTTGAGCAGACACATGCACATTTGTGGCCTGCTGGAGGTCATTTTGCAGGGCTCTGGCAGTGCTCCTCCTTGCACAAAGGCGGAGGTAGCGGTCCTGCTGCTGGGTTGTTGCCCTCCTACGGCCTCCTCCACGTCTCCTGATGTACTGGCCTGTCTCCTGGTAGCGCCTCCATGCTCTGGACACTACGCTGACAGACACAGCAAACCTTCTTGCCACAGTTCGCATTGATGTGCCATCCTGGATGAGCTGCACTACCTGAGCCACTTGTGTGGGTTGTAGACTCCGTCTCATGCTACCACTAGAGTGAAAGCACCGCCAGCATTCAAAAGTGACCAAAACATCAGCCAGGAAGCATAGGAACTGAGAAGTGGTCTGTGGTCACCACCTGCAGAACCACTCCTTTATTGGGGGTGTCTTGCTAATTGCCTATAATTTCCACCTGTTGTCTATTCCATTTGCACAACAGCATGTGAAATTTATTGTCAATCAGTGTTGCTTCCTAAGTGGACAGTTTTATTTCACAGAAGTGTGATTGACTTGGAGTTACATTGTGTTGTTTAAGTGTTCCCTTAGTTTTTTTGAGCAATGTATATATATATCATACACACACACACATTTTTGTAATAATGACAATTGCAACAATACTGAATGAACAATGAACACTTTTATTTTAACTTAATATAATACATAAATACACACACAGCTCTGAAGTGACAATGATACTGAAGAGTCTGCTTAGGAGACAAATACTCTCAACTGTTTGAATAAAAATAGAGTTTAAGTTACCTGTGATGAATGTTGAAAACAAAACTTTAATTTCTATATGCAGGAAATCCTATTTTAATAATGGGCATGGTAAGAATTGACAACCTGTAACGGCAGCCTTCCTCCTCTTCGTCTGAAGAGGAGGTGTAGCAGGGATCGGACCAAGACGCAGCGTAGTTTGTGCTCAACATATTTAATAAAGACGAATAAACGTGAACACTTACAAAACAAAATAACAAATGTGGCAAACCGATACAGCCCTATCTGGTGCAGAGAAAACACAAAGACAGGAAACAACCACCCACAAAATCCCAACACAAAACAAGCCACCTAAATATGATTCCCAATCAGAGACAACACAAAACACCTGCCTCTGATTGAGAACCATATTAGGCCAAACATAGAAACAGACAAACTAGACACACAACATAGAATGCCCACCCAGCTCACGTCCTGACCAACACTAAAACAAGTAAAACACACAAGAACTATGGTCAGAACGTGACACAACCAAAGTGCGAGTCATAATTCCCATGACACCTAGCAAAATCTGAAAAGCGGTTCCTTCATTTATTCCATAGGGTATTTTTAGATTCACTTAAAATAAGGTCTGTGTTTCGTGTAGGCTTACATCACCGTGCCAATTTTATAACTGTGTAGATATCCATAGGATAAGGTAACTCTGATCAATATTGGCTAAATATAAGCGAAGATAAAAAAAATTGTAGAGTGGATTTATGAAAATATGTTGACAAACGTTACCTTATCCTAGTGAGATTTACACGGGTATCAAAACATCGAGGCAGTTTAAGCCTGCACGAAACACGGACCTTATTTGAAGTAGATCAAGACATTCTCTATGGAAGACATGAACGGTAAAATAACGAAGGAACCCCTTTCAAATTCAGCCGCAAGTTATTACAGGAATTATAACGCGTCGACTATTTCTCTCTAAACCATATACCTTTGACTAATCCGGAAACTATCACCTCGAAAACAAAACGTTTATTCCATTCCGTATTTTATCTAACGGGTGGCATCCATGAGTCTAAATATTCCTGTTACATTGCACAACCTTCAATGTTGTCATAATTACGTAAAGTTCTGGCAAATTAGTTCGCAAAGAGCCAGGCGGCCCAAACTGTTGCATATACCCTGACTCTGCGTGCAATGAACGCAAGAGAAATTACACAATTTCACCTGGTTAATATTGCCTGCTAACCTGGATTTCTTTTAGCTAAATATGCAGGTTTAAAAATATATACTTGTGTATTGATTTTAAGAAAGGCATTGATGTTTATGGTTAAGTACACATTGGAGCAATGACAGTCATTGATTGATTGTTTTTTATAAGATAAGTTTAATGCTAGCTAGCAACTTACCTTAGCTTACTGCATTCGCTAACAGGCAGGCTCCTCGTGGAGTGCAATGTAATCAATGCAAGATTGGATCCCCCGAGCTGACAAGGTTAAAAATCTGTCGTCTGCCCCGTTTGTCCTAGGCCGCCATTGAAAATAAGAATGTGTTCTTAACTGACTTGCCTAGTTAAATAAAGATTAAATAAAGGTGTAAAAAAATAAAAAAATAAAATAAAATAAAAATCGGCAGATCGGCGCCCAAAAATACCGATTTCCGATTGTTATGAAAACTTGAAATCTGCCACGATTAATCGGCCATTCCGATTAATCGGTCGACCTCTACTATAGAGCCATTACCATGTCGATCAACGCTTGAATAGAAACCTAGTTCACACCCCCGATTTTGAAGTCAACACAGTCGCTACAGTCCCGTTAGTTTTCTTTGTAGCATCGTTTGAATGTCGCGGTTACGCACATTACGTTACTAGTTCGCTGATGTTGCTGACTCTGACCTTCAGACTGAAGTCTTCAGCTGATGTACCCAGAGGCGGACTGGGACAAAAATTCAGCACTGGCATTTAAGCCACATCACATCACATCGCCTCGCCCTCACCCCCATAAATATCATACACCCCCCCCAAAAAAATGTATAACCTCCCCTGTTATTGGTAATGGTGAGAGGTTAGCATGTCTGATCTTTGTGCATCTGTAACTTTCTCACTAATCATTCACATTTCAGTCATGATTATCCATTAATCATGGTAGCATCCACATTAATGTAGAAGTGTTTAGAAACATTCTTATTTACAATAAAAGTGACTCCAAAATCACACAATGCATTATGTACCATTCATTTATATTGGGCACAAAATCATCTGAAACACAACCAAAACAAACTGCAAATGCATCCATCATTGGTAGTCACAAGCTTGTTGTAGTCATTGCATGCTATGAATATGGGACCAGATAATACACTTCATGCTATGAATATGGAACCAGATATACAACTTTTGACTACTTTAATACACATATACAGTTGAAGTCGGAAGTGTACATACACCTTAGCCAAATACATTTAAACTCAGTTTTTCACAATTCCTGACATTTATTCCTAGTAAAAATTCCCTGTCTTAGGTCAGTTAGGATCACCACTTTATTTTAAGAATGTGAAATGTCAGAATAATAGTAGAGCGAATTATTTATTTCAGCTTTTATTTCTTTCATCACATTCCCAGTGGGTCAGAAGTTTACATACACTCAATTAGTATTTAGTAGCATTGCCTTTAAATTTTTAATTTGGGTCAAACGTGTTTTGGGTAGCCTTCCACAAGCTTCCCACAATACGTTTTTAGAATTTTGGCCCATTCCGCCTGACAGAGCTGGTGTAACTGAGTCAGGTTTGTAGGCCTCCTTGCTCGCACACACTTTTTCAGTTCTGGCCACACATTTTCTATAGGATTGAGGTCAGGGCTTTGTGATGGCCACTCCAATACCTTGACTTTGCTGTCCTTAAGCCATTTTGCCACAACTTTGGAAGTATGCTTGGGGTCATTGTCCATTTGGAAGACCCATTTGCGACTAAGCTTTAACTTCCTGACTGATGTCTTGAGATGTTGCTTCAATATATCCACATCATTTTCCTGCCTCATGCTGCCATCTATTTTGTGAAGTGCACCAGTCCCTCCTGCAGAAAAGCACCCCCACAACATGATGCTGCCACCCCCGTGCTTCACGGTTGGTATGGTGTTCTTCGGCTTTTTCTTCCCCCTTTTTCCTTTGATCATAACGATGGTCATTATGGCCAAACAGTTCTATTTTTGTTTCATCAGACCAGAGGACATTTCTCCAAAAAGTATGATCTTTGTCCCCATGAGCAGTTGCAAATCGTAGTCTGGCTTTTGCTATGGCGGTGTTGGAGCAGTGGCTTCTTCCTTGCTGAGCGGCCTTTCAGGTTATGTCGATATAGGACTCGTTTTACTGTGGATATAGATACTTTCGTACCTGTTTCCTTCAGCATCTTCACAAGGTCCTTTGCTGTTGTTCTGGGATTGATTTGCACTTTTCGCACCAAGATACGTTCATCTCTAGGAGACAGAACGCGTCTCCTTCCTGAGCGGTATGACGGCTACGTGGTCCCATGGTGTTTATACTTGCGTACTATTGTTTGTACAGCTGAACGTGGTACCTTCAGGCGTTTGGAAATTGCTCCCAAGGATGAACCAGACTTGTGGAGGTCTACAATTTTTTTTCTGAGAACTTGGCTGATTTCTTTCATTTTCCCATGATGTCAAGCAAAGAGGCACTGAGTTTGAAGGTAGGCCTTGAAATACATCCACAGGTACACCTCCAATTGACTCAAATTATGTCAATTAGCCGATCAGAAGCTTCTAAAGACATGACATAATTTTCTGGAATTTTTCAAGCTGTTTAAAGGCACAGTCAACTTAGTGTACGTAAACTTCTGACCCACTGGAATTGTGATACAGTGAATTATAAGTGAAATAATCTGTTGGTAAACAATTGTTGGAAAAATGACTTGTGTCATGCACAAAGTAGATGTCCTAACCCGACTTGCCAAAACTATAGTTTGTTAACAAGAAATTTGTAGAGTGGTTGAAAAGCAAGTTTTAATGACTCCAACCTAAGTGTATGTAAACTTCCGACTTCAACTGTACACTGAGTATAGAAAACATTAAGAACACTTTCATGACATAGACTGACCAGGACTGTCACTTGTTAAATCCACTTCAATCAGTGTAGATGCAGGGGAGACAGGTTAAATAAATATTTTTAAGCCTTGAGACAATTGAGGCATGGATTGTGTATGTGTGCCATTCAGAGGGTGAATGGGCAAGACAAAACAATGTAAGTGCCTTTGAAGGGGGTATGGTAGTAGGTACCAGTCGCACCGGTTTCTGTCAAGAACTGCAATGCCGTTGAGTTTTTAATGCTCAACAGTTTCCCGTGTGTATCAAGAATGGTCCACCACCCAAGGGACATTCAGCCAACTTGACACAACTGTGGGAAGCATTGGAATCAACATGGGCCAACATCCCTACGGAACAATTTCAACACATTGTAGAGTCCTTGCCCCGTCGAATACTACGTAGCAGAAGTGCTGTAATTTCTAAACGGTTCACCCGATATGGATAAGAATACCCTGAAATTAAAGCTCACAGTCTGCACCTCATAGTCATTGTATAATTTCAAATCCAAAGTCCTGGAGTACAGAGACAAAACAACAAAAACATTTTATCTGTCCCAATACTTTTGGACCTCACTGTAAATTATAATCACTTATTTTTATTGACTGGATAGACTGTACTGTTGACATCCACTGTGCACGTGACGAATAAACTTTGATTTGATTTAGTCCCGGTGCTGGCCGGTCCTGATACAGGTATGTGTCACTGTTTTGATTGACAGGTGAAGGAGACCCAGCAGGTGAAGATGGCCTTTGCGGAGCAAGTTGGGCGGCTGCAGAGCAAACAGCAGCAGGAGGTAGAACTCCTGGAGGACATCAGGTGTGACCATCCTGTCCCACCCTGCCCCATCCTCCCTACCTGTCTTTGCTATACCCTGCATCACCCTACCCCACCCTGGCCCACTGTACCACCCCCTACTCCATCTAACCTACCCTGCTCCTGCTTGTTCCCCCTTCTCCCCATCCTACAGAAGCATGTGTTTGTATAATACATACTGTACATATTTGATAATATTGTGTGTATGACTCCAGTGTAATCACAACAAGAACCAATAGATACTAATGATGCTGAGTGAAACAGAAGGATTTATGAACACATCTTCAGATGTCTAGCATGTGGTCAGGCCTCCTGGGTGTTTACAGAGGTATATGCTGACTAATGCTCTCTGACAATTATCTCTCAGAGATATATACATATATATATATATAGATATAGATGGATAGATGATATAATTACTGCCTAAATGCAGTTCACTGACATATCCTAGATGTGATGTTTATTTTTCTTTGTCCAGGTCCTTCAGTAAACAGCGTGCTGCCATAGAACAAGAGTACAGTCAGGTGAGAGGCCTCTCATAATACTGATGCTGATTGACAAGCCGTGGTCAGGTCCCACTGGGCACACACTGGTTGAATCAACATTGTTTCAACGAAATGTGGAATTGATGTTGAATTGACATCTGTGCCCAGTTGGGTGTATGTCCGTGTCTTATGTTCACCTCTCCAGTGATGGGGGGCAGTAAACCATGTGATACGACCTTGGGACATCTTGTAGAGTGGTGTATCATTGAGCTGAAATGTGGTTGGAGTATTTGGACACTAACCTGTTCTCAGAGTGTGTTTGGTAGCATCCCCACAACAACTATTTTAAGCAACACTCTTACCACCCTCCTCCCCACATTTAAAAGCATTACTGAAAGCACTCATATTGAATGTTTTGAAATGGAATGCATTCAGATATTGATTCAGATATTAGTGTGTATTTCAGGGACCTTGGTGTTGTCCATAAGCAAGGCAGGGGAATACAACACACAGTATGCATCTGTCTCAGGAACCAGAAACAACAGTGATAATTATGTCCCATATTGTACTGTAGTGCTCATGTCCCATTGGATGTTTCCCCATGGAGTTATCCATGGTGTACGTCATTCTGATAAGATTTACATAATAGGGTGTTTGATAAGCTGATAACTTCATTAAATGGCTGTGGAAATGTCTGCTTCAGATACACTGAACTGACCCTTTTCCTTTTCTGACATGCCTAGCTGGGTTATATCTACTGTAGTAACTTCCTGTAGTGTCTGACATAAGAGCATTCCTATTGAGTCTCCTATCCACTTGTTGCCGTGGACTTTGAACTTGCCTCTGACCATTGTGGTTTCTAGTTAGTTTCCGTAGTGAAATGAGTGTCCTGTGGTGCTGTCCCTTGGTTCTGTTGGTTGTTAACAATGCATTAACATTGGACCTATGGAGTAGGTCTAACAGTTGTAATAATGTTAACCTACACACTCAGACCAGTGTTTTCACCTCAGACCCTTGCACCATGGGGAATGTAGCAGGGTGGCGATGGTGAAATAAGGGCCTGTGAACCGATCCCTCCACATCTGAAAAGTTCAGAATAAAAGTGGTCTGTGGCTTTAGTACTACTGGTGGCTGGCGTGTAGCGGCTCTGCTATTTGATATCTTGGTGTGAAGGAGCCAGTGTGTTTCTGAGCCAAGCTCCTGGATCACTTCTCTGAAGTCGGTAGTGAGTTAATCTGAAACAGGAAGTGAACACTGGATAGGGCTGTTTTCACTGGGGTGTTGATGTTCCACCTGGGGCCTCGAGGGCAGAGCTTCTAGTATTGATTAAAAAAACTCTGCTTTTCGCTCCAAATCTACATGTTATCCTGTACACAAAAACAAGACGTGTTCACTTTAGGCTGGGCCCTGCACTTGCACTCCAAACCAAATTCATATTTATGGGTTACAACAAGGTTTATAAGGTGAATGTAATGAAATATCCCTGATTGTGTTTCCTATCATCTTTAATAAAACATATCCTTCTCTCTAAGGCCCTCCAGAGGCTGGCCATACAGTTCCAGAGGAAAGACTGGCAAAGAGGCAAGGGAGACTCTTTGCACTCTGGGTAACCTATCAGAAGCTTGATAGTTTGATCCCACTACATGTTAATGACCTTTTTACTCTCAGCCATTCCAACCACCAATTTTTGTAAAACAAGTTGCATTCAGGGTTTCATAGACATATACGAAGGAAATATCTGCCAAATACTGTAATTATTCATGATTGAAGATGCTCCCATCACTAATCACACAGTCTAACATCAGGGGATGCCATAGTGCTGGTGTAATAACACCGCTCTCATTCTGTGTGTGTGTATACTGCCAGGAGTGTGTTTGCTGTGTGGAGGTCTCTGATTGAGGCCACGGCACAGAGTGGAGTGTGTCGTCTCACGGCGGCCGACGGATATCGTTCACTCACTGCCGACGCTCTGAAGAGCCTGAGGGCAGCCAAGGAGCTGAAGGCCAAGAGGGTGAGCTGAGCTGTGCAGTGGCTTATTGGAGGATGCACTGAAATAATGTATGATTCACATTGCAGTGCAGCCTAGTCTGAGTAACCAGATAGAAGAAAATGCATGTTTTTAGACAAATTAACTATTTTCACAAAAGTAGTGCAGCATTCACAACTGTACATTTTCTTCATCAGGCTTCACTAAGCTGAGAACATTGTGTAGAAATGGTTTTCGAGTCTGTGAAAGCTTGTTTGATTTATCCACAGCTTGAACACACACTCACATCGAGCCTACTAGAATTCATCTACTCAGATTTTCAGTAGACCTCCCAAATTTTTTAAATAAATCAAAATCAAATTTATTTATATAGCCCTTCTTACATCAGCTGATATCTCAAAGTACTGTACAGAAACCTAGCCTAAAATCCCAAACAGCAAGCAATGCAGGTGTAGAAGCACGGTGGCTATGAAAAACTCTCTAGAAAGGCCAAAACCTAGAAAGAAACCTAGAGAGGAACCAGGCTATGAGGGGTGGCCAGTCCTCTTCTGGCTGTGCCGGGTGGAGATTACAACAGAACATGGCCAAGATGTTCAAATGTTCATAAATAACCAGCAAGGTCAAATAATAGTAATCCCAGTGAACAGGTCATAGCCGCAGGAAGAACAGTTGAAACTGGAGCAGCAGCATGGACAGGTGGACTGGGGACAACAAGGAGTCATCATGCCAGGTAGTCCTGAGGCATGGTCCTAAGGCTCAGGTCCTCCGAGAGATAGAAAGAAGGAAAGAGAGAATTAGAGAGAGCACACTTAAGTTCACACAGGACACCGGATAAGACAGGAGAAATACTCCAGATATAACAGACTGACCCTAGCCTCCCGACACATACAGTGGGGAGAACAAGTATTTGATACACTGACAATTTTGCAGGTTTTCCTACTTACAAAGCATGTAGAGGTCTGTAATTTTTATCATAGGTACACTTCAACTGTGAGAGAAGGAATCTAAAACAAAAATCCAGAAAATCACATTGTATGATTTTTTATTAATTAATTTGCATTTTATTGCATGACATAAGTATTTGATACATCAGAAAAGCAGAACTGAATATTTGGTACAGAAACCTTAGTTTGCAATTACAGAGATCATACGTTTCCTGTAGTTCTTGACCAGGTTTGCACACACTGCAGCAGGGATTTTGGCCCACTCCTCCATACAGACCTTCTCCAGATCCTTCAGGTTTCGGGGCTGTCGCTGGGCAATACGGACTTTCGGCTCCCTCCAAAGATTTTCTATTGGGTTCAGGTCTGGAGACTGGCTAGGCCACTCCAGGACCTTGAGATGCTTCTTACGGAGCCACTCCTTAGTTGCCCTGGCTGTGTGTTTCGGGTCGTTGTCATGCTGGAAGACCCAGCCACGACCCATCTTCAATGCTCTTACTGAGGGAAGGAGGTTGTTGGCCAAGATCTCGCGATACATGGCCCCATCCATCCTCCCCTCAATACGGTGCAGTCGTCCTGTCCCCTTTGCAGAAAAGCATCCCCAAAGAATGATGTTTCCACCTCCATGCATCACGGTTGGGATGGTGTTCTTGGGGTTGTACTCATCCTTCTATTCCTCCAAACACGGCGAGTGGAGTTTAGAGCAAAAAGCTCTATTTTTGTCTCATCAGACCACATGACCTTCTCCCATTCCTCCTCTGGATCATCCAGATGGTCATTGGCAAACTTCAGACGGGCCTGGACATGCGCTGGCTTGAGCAGGGGGACCTTGCGTGCGCTGCAGGATTTTAATCCATGACGGCGTAGTGTGTTACTAATGGTTTTCTTTGAGACTGTGGTCCCAGCTCTCTTCAGGTCATTGACCAGGTCCTGCCGTGTAGTTCTGGGCTGATCCCTCACATTCCTCATGATCATTGATGCCCCACGAGGTGAGATCTTGCATGGAGCCCCAGACCGAGGGTGATTGACCGTCATCTTGAACTTCTTCCATTTTCTAATAATTGTGCCAACAGTTGTTGCCTTCTCACCAAGCTGCTTGGCTATTGTCCTGTAGCCCATCCCAGCCTTGTACAGGTCTACAATTTTATCCCTGATGTCCTTACACAGCTCTCTGGTCTTGGCCATTGTGGAGAGGTTGGAGTCTGTTTGATTGAGTGTGTGGACAGGTGTCTTTTATACAGGTAACGAGTTCAAACAGGTGCAGTTAATACAGGTAATGAGTGGAGAACAGGAGGGCTTCTTAAAGAAAAACTAACAGGTCTGTGAGAGCCGGAATTCTTACTGGTTGGTAGGTGATCAAATACTTATGTCATGCAATAAAATGCAAATTAATTACTTAAAAATCATACAATGTGATTTTCTGGATTTTTGTTTTAGATTCCGTCTCTCACAGTTGAAGTGTACCTATGATAAAAATGACAGACCTCTACATGCTTTGTAAGTAGGAAAACCTGCAAAATCGGCAGTGTATCAAATACTTGTTCTCCCCACTGTATATAGGTTAAAAGAGAGTGTAGCTTATGATAGCTTCCTCCTTATGAAAATGATTAAATTATGTAACCGGAGCATGTTGTTTTAAAGAAGAAAATCCACTCCAAAACAATATATATGTATATTTTTCTCCATTAGTCCTCTCTTGATACAGTACTAAAAATGTTTTGCATGTCAGCAGTGAAGTTTTCTAGATTATTGGTCTTTCAGGAAGCGTCACTTGCCACATCATCATGAAAAAATACAAATTAGGTCGTTTTTGAGTGGAGTTTTCATGAAGCCCACAATGCCTCCATTCACAAAACCACACAACTCATTACCAGAAGTTTTCTCATGTCATACTTTCACTTTTTCTTGAGGAGGGAAATACATTCTAAGACAATCTAACACAAAGAGCCAAAGCCTTTCATTTTCTCTATACCTTATTAGGAAAGGCACCAAATTGATCAGTACTTACTGACGACTTCCTCTCGACCTTTATGCTACTTTGTGGTAGTTGTTGTTAATGACAGAGAATCAAACAAAGTCGGAACGTGAGTCACTTGTTAGCGTTGAAAATATTGTGATCTTAAGGTTACTATTCAAGCAGTGGAAAACCCTGGAAAACCCCTTACGCTTTTACAGCCTTGACCTCCAAATGCTACATGCACTGTTAAACTACGGACAGTATTTATCATTTAAAACAATGCCTTTTGCACAACGTGACCAGCATGGAATCTATTGGATTTGTTGAATCTGTCAATCTAGAGACAGTTTGACATAGTTTAAATGCAGTGAGTTCCTCCTTCAGTTACCCCTATACGCTGTTCCGTCCATGCATATTGTTGTATTACATTGTAATAATATGATGCGTTGTGTTGCCCTACAGGGTCTAGAGCAGCTGCAGAGGGTACAGGGTGAGGTAGTGGATGCACTACGAGAGCTCCACAAGGTCAAGAAGAGATACTACCAGCTGAGTCACATGGCTAACGTGGCCAGGGAGAAAGCTGCTGACGCACAGGCCAAGTAAGTCTGTGAGTGTGAGCCTGGTCAAAAGTAGTGCACTATGTAGGGAATAGGTTGATTTGGGATGGAGTTTGTCTGTTTTTACGATCAGTGTGCAATATCCATCCATATACTGTATGTTATATACCAGGGATGGGCAACTGGCGGCATGCGGCACGTGGTCCCCCTTTTGTAGACAATTAAAAAGATGAATTAATTCAAAATGTATTTTATTTTTTGGGGGGGGACTCAGTCGGGGTCTCAACTTACTGTTGAGAGTTGGAATAATAGAATATACAAGGTGCAATTTCAAAATGTGGTTGTGCATCAGCAGTCACTAAATTAGCCCATGTCAGCAACTTTCTTTTAGATTGGTAAATTTATCTAGCGGCCAGCTATCTAAACTTTTAGTAAGCATGGTCGAATTATCAACCATTGATCATCAGTTTTCATATTATAAACTGTAAACATTTCTCTCTGCCCCATGCATGAAATGAGTTATCAAATTGCTAAATCTTCTCTCCTCACCATGGCAAAATGTGTGGAATTGCAGGAAATTAACTATAAAACTAAAAACAATGATCTTCGCTGCCACGAGGTTGGCTGCTAAAATGTTTTGCTCGCATGGTGGGGGTATGGATGTGGGTACGCAGACCCACCAGCCACTGTGGCCCCTCATGATGAGTTCCATTTTTTTGTGGCTCCCATCCCCATCAAAGTTGCCCATCCCTGTGTTAGACAAAAGACCAAATGAAACCATATCTATTTTCATTGATTTTCCAGTAATACTCTTACTCTAGCCCTGCTTTGTTCCCATGTGACAGCCTTAAAGGTCCAATGCAGACGTTTTTATCTCAATATCAAATTATTTCTGGGTAAAAATGAAGTTGTGATCATTTTTGATTAAAATGGCCAAAAATAAACAAAAATAGCTTCTGTGATGTTTTATATACATTTTCAACCTATCTAATTGTATAGTATCCACAGATTGTGAGCTAAAGTTGAAAGCCATTCCTACGAGTATTATCATATTATTTATTGACTGACCAAATCGCCCAACACCGCTATTTGTAAGGTTCATTTTAAGTGAAGGTTGTGATTTTTTAACCATTCCTGAACCTGTGACTAGAAACAAGCTACATAGGGGCAATACCAGAATAAATGATCTAGTGATTCTGTCTCTTCGCAGCAAAATCTACAAAGCTGAGACTGTTGTATGCCCCATATACAGTGCCCGGCACTCGCATATCGACTTTTTCCACATTTTCTTAGGTTACAGCCTTATTCTAAAATTGATTAAATCGTTTTTCCCCCCTCATCAATATACACACAATACCCCATAATGACCAAGCAAAAACTGTTTTTTTTATTTTAAAAACTGAAATATCACATTTACGTAAGTATTCAGACCTTTTACTCAGAACTTTGTTGAAGAACCTTTGGCAGCGATTACAGTCTCGAGTCTTCTTGGGTATGACGCTACAAGCTTGGCACACCTGTATTTGGGGAGTTTATCCCATTCTTCTCTGCACATCCTCTCAAGCTCTGTCAGGTTGGATGGGGAGCGTCGCTGCACAGCTATTTTCAGGTCTCTCCAGAGATGTTCAATTAGGTTCAAGTCCAGGCTCTGGCTGGGCCACTCAAGGACATTCAGAGACTTGTCCCAAAGCCACTCCTGCGTAATCTTGACTGTGTGCTTAGGGTTGTTATCCTGTTGGAAGGTGAACGTTCGCCCAAGTCTGAGGTACTGAGCGCTCTGGAGCAGGTTTTCATCAAGGATCTCTCTGTACTTTGCTCCGTTCATCTTTGCCTCCATGCTGACTAGTCTCCCAGTCCCTGCCGCTGAAAAACATCCCCACAGCATGATGCTGCCACCACCATGCTTCACCGTAGGGATGGTGGCAGGTTTCCTCCAGACGTAACACTAGGCATTCAGGCCAAAGAGTTCAATCTTGGTTTCATCATACCAGAAAATCTTGTTTCTCATGATTTGAGAGTCTTTAGGTGCCTTTTGGCATACTCCAAGCGCGCTGTCATGTGCCTGTTACTGAGGAGTGGCTTCTGTCTGGTCACTCTACCATAAAGGCCTGATTGATGGGGTGGTGCAGAGATGGTTGTCCTTCTGGAAGGTTCTCCCATCTCCACAGAGGAACTCTAGTGCTCTGTCAGAGTGACCATCGGGTTCTTGGTCACCTCCCTGACCAAGACCCTTCTCCCTCGACGGCTCAATTTGGAAGAGTCTTGGTGGCTCCAAACTTCATCCATTTAAGAATGATGGAGGTCATTGTGTTCTTCGGGACCTTCAATGCTGCAGAAATGTTTTGGTACCCTTCCCCAGACCTGTGCCTCGACACAATCCTGTCTCGGAGCTCTACGAACAATTTCTTCGACCTCATGGCTTGGTTTTTGCTCTGACGTGCACTGTCAACTGTGGGACCTTATATAGACAGGTGTGTGCCTTTCCAAATCATTTCCAATCAATTTAATTTACCACAGGTGGACTCCAATGAAGTTGTAGGAACATCTCAAGGATGATCAATGGAAAAAGGATGCACCTGAGCTCAATTTCGAGTCTCGTAGCAAAGGTTCTGAATACTTATGTAAATAAGGTATTTCTGTTTTTTATTTGTTATAAATTTGCAAAAATTTCTAAAAACCTGTTTTCTCTTTGTCTTTGTGGGATATTGTGTGTAGATTGCTGAGGATTTAAAAAAAAAACATTTAATCCATTTTAGAAAAAGGCTGTAACATAACAAAATGTGGAAAAAGTTAATACTTTCTGTTGATGGCAAGAATTTTGTATAATAATTTAAATTGAAAAACTCTAAGTGTTGAATCAAGTGTTGTTTCTTTGTACCAGTTCATAAACCATGTGCCATGGAATCGGTAAATCAAAAATCTCTTCCCATTTATTTTGCAACCTGCATGGTGCAGCTGTCAACATGTTGGTCCTCAAATGAAACCGGTATATTTTTCAATTTTTCCATGGCTGCAGAATCTTATCTATTTTTGCGAACTTTCTGTTGAAATTGATTGTGGTAAGTTCATTTATATTTTTTGAGATGTGAATACTAAGTATGTCTACTTCACCATCCGCCCATTTTATTGGTAAACTACAAATCACATGTTATTTTATTTGTCACATGCGCCGAATACAACAGGTGTAGAGGTAGTGTAAACACTGTGTCTTTTAACGATCCAATACGTAATATGGTACACTTGTCATAATTAGGTTTTAGTCCAGAAAGGCTAAAAAAGTGATCAAGATCTTCAATGTGCAGGGATCTCGATTGCAGACTTTAGAAAAAACTTGAGTCATCGGCATAAATTGACACTTTTAGTTTTTATCCCCTGGATTTCTAACCCATTGATGTTTTTGATGGATCTAATTTTAATAGCTAGCATTCAATGGCCATTATAAATAGATATGGAGACAACGGACAGCCTTGTTTTACCCCTCTTAAAAGCTCAATACTTTCTGAGAAGTAACCATTATTTACTATTTTGCATCTGGGGTTGCTGTACATAACTTTAACCTATTGTATAAGAGATTCACCGAAATTAAAGTAGCCGTACTTTATCAAATGTCTTTTCAAAATCTGCTATGAAGACCAGGCCTGGTATCTTTGATGTTTCATAATGTTCAAATGTTTCAAGTAATTGTTGTATATTATCTCCAATATATTGTCCATGTAAAAAAAAAGAGTATCAGGATGAACAATATCTGGTCAAACTTTTTTTATTCTCTGTGCGATGCATATCGCCAGGATTTTCACATCACAACATTGAAGTGTAAGAGGCCTCCAGTTTTTTAAATGCACTGGATCTTTATACTTACCACCTGGGTCTTGTTTTAGTAGTAATGAAATCAGACCTTCTTGTTGAGTACCTGAAAGTCTACAATTTTTTTCCAATATCCCCGTCCACGTGGAAATTTAAATCCATTTAAATTACAGGTTGTAATGCAACAAAATAGGAAAAACGCCAAGGGGGATGAATATTTTTGCAAGGCACTGTACCACCTGGTGATGTCACATGGGAGACCAAAACTCCATCCCACCAAAACAGGCTGAAATTTCAGGTGGTCTTTTCAAACACCTCTTACTCTAAAAGGGCATAATCATAATTTTCACAATTTCATAGTATTGTTCCTACCTCATAGTGTGGAAATATATAGAACACACAGGAAAATCAAGTTGTTGACTGAGACTGGGCCTTTAAGGCTACTTGTACCATAGTTAAATTATTCATCATCTGAGAGGGAGCAGTTAGTGGCATGTTAAATGTTCTGTAAACCTGTAGTCATTGCATTTTAGTTCAGATACGTGGTTGAAATGCATATTTTATGTCTATCGATTATTATTCATAATAATGTCATTAAGAGTCTTGGTTTGATTATTTCTATCACGTGCCCATGTGACCTTTTTCAGATTCAAGAAGAGTGACCATGGAATTTTCCATTTTAGGACAGGCTTGCAGAAAATGAGTTCAAAGGTAGGCTACTGTAGGCTGACACACATGAAGGTCTGTATAGGCTGAAGTACCCCACCACCGCCACATACAGTGAGGGAAAAAAGTATTTGATCCCCTGCTGATTTTGTACGTTTTCCCACTGACAAAGAAATGATCAGTCTATAATTTTAATGGTAGGTTTATTTGAACAGTGAGAGACAGAATATCAACAAAAAAATCCAGAAAAACGCATGTCAAAAATGTTATGAATTGATTTGCATTTTAATGAGGGAAATAAGTATTTGACCCCTCTGCAAAACATGACTTAGTACTTGGTGGCAAAACCCTTGTTGGCAATCACAGAGGTCAGACGTTTCTTGTAGTTGGCCACCAGGTTTGCACACATCTCAGGAGGGATTTTGTCCCACTCCTCTTTGCAGATCTTCTTCAAGCCATTAAGGTTTCGAGGCTGACGTTTGGCAACTCGAACCTTCAGCTCCCTCCACAGATTTTCTATGGGATTAAGGTCTGGAGACTGGCTAGGCCACTCCAGGACCTTAATGTGCTTCTTCTTGAGCCACTCCTTTGTTGCCTTGGCCGTGTGTTTTGGGTCATTGTCATGCTGGAATACCCATCCACGACCCATTTTCAATACCCTGGCTGAGGGAAGGAGGTTTTCACCCAAGATTTGACGGTACATGGCCCCGTCCATTGTCCCTTTGATGCGGTGAAGTTGTCCTGTCCCTTTAGCAGAAAAACACCCCCAAAGCATAATGTTTCCACCTCCATGTTTGACGGTGGGGATGGTTTCTTGGGGTCATAGGCAGCATTCCTCCTCCTCCAAACACGGCAAGTTGGGTTGATGCCAAAGAACTCCATTTTGGTCTCATCTGACCACAACACGTTCACCCAGTTGTCCTCTGAATCATTCAGATGTTCATTGGCAAACTTCAGACGGGCATGTATATGTGCTTTCTTGAACAGGGGGACCTTGCGGGCGCTGCAGGATTTCAGTCCTTCGCGGCATAGTGTGTTACCAATTGTTTTCTTGATGACTATGGTCCCAGCTGCCTTGAGATCATTGACAAGATCCTCCTGTGTAGTTCTGGGCTGATTCCTCACCGTTCTCATGATCATTGCAACTCCACGAGGTGAGATCTTGCATGGAGCCCCAGGCTGAGGGAGATTGACAGTTCTTTTGTGTTTCTTCCATTTGCGAATAATCACAGAAACTGTTGTCACCTTCTCACCAAGCTGCTTGGCGATGGTCTTGTAGCCCATTCCAGCCTTGTGTAGGTCTACAATCTTGTCCCTGACATCCTTGGAGAGCTCTTTGGTCTTGGCCATGGTGGAGAGTTTGGAATCTGATTGATTGATTGCTTCTGTGGACAGGTATCTTTTATACAGGTAAGAAACTGAGATTAGGAGCACTCCCTTTAAGAGTGTGCTCCTAATCTCCGTTCGTTACCTGTATGAAAGACACCTGGGAGCCAGAAATCTTTTTGATTGAGAAGGGGTCAAATACTTATTTCCCTCATTAAAATGCAAATCAATTTATAACATTTTTGACATGCATTTTTCTGGATATTTTTGTTGTTATTCTGTCTCTCACTGTTCAAATAAACCTACCATTAAAATTATAGACTGATAATTTCTTTGTCAGTGGGCAAACGTACAAAATCAGCAGGGGATCAAATACTTTTTTCCCTCACTGTAAGTGTCACCTGGCTAGTTAGTACACAGAGAGTACACATATTTCTGAAAGGGCAAATCGTGTTTTATCCGTTATATGCTTTACTATGAAGGAATGTCTTCAGTAAAACATGTAGGAATAGTGCAGTTGCGTTGTTGAATATTGTCCTCTTCTTAGTCAACTTGCACTTAGCCTATTGATTACCAATCAAATCAAATGCATTTTGATAGTAGAATTGATTGTAATAATGAAACATATTTTATCCTCTACTCACTCCTCCCTGTAACCGTTGTCCAGCTGAATACCAGGCTGAGGGAGTGTGACCAGAGACTGACAGAGGTGCGCAATGAGTACCTTCTGACACTGTCTGCCATCAACTCTCATCACCAGTACTACTACACTGCAGAGCTGCCTGCCATCATGAGGGTAAGACCACCTGGCGTCTCCTAACGGCATACTGTCTCTCTGGATTCTCATCATGAGTCTCAACACACTGCATAGTCCCCTCAGACGTACCTCCTGTCAGTGAAAAAACCTTCCTTTGTGTTTGTGATGAGTCACTGCTAGTTGGCATAATTTCCTGTCCCATTGTGGTTGTCTTAGCTGTAGAGTGGAGAGCACAAACTACACAGAAATGAACCCAAATAGGAAATCCTCAAATGTTATTTTTTGGCTTTTTACCTTTGCAAAGTAATCAGGTGAGTCAAAAGTTCAGCTCAGTAGAAACCATTCATTTCAGGGGTATTTTCCCCTCAGAACATTCATAACACAACAATCTTCTTGAAAGTATCTCTCTCTCAATCAAGGGAAATATCACTCAGTGACTCAACTCTTGTTATTGCAGTAACCAATGTAATTCATTATGAATCAGTTGATTCAAATCCCTCAGACTGAAACATTGGAATGACTGAAACATAGGAAAATAAGGAAAGGGCATTTCCTTCTCAAATCACCTCTGATTTTGTACTGCATCAGGGCTTTGGCTATAACCCCAGCTCTCACCTCTGTCGTTTACCCAACAGAGACTGGACAGTGACCTGTATGAGCAAATCCGAGAACACTTCACTCTCTTGTGCTGCACAGAGATCGACACCTGCCGGTCAACGCATAGTAACTTTAGCCAGATCTGCGAGAACTCTACCAAGGTGAGGCCATGCGTGGGATCCACTGAAGCCCTTTTCACAGTAAAACCCTTCCACAGACAGTAGCCCCACTGTAATACCCAGAGCTGTGACATTCCTCACCTGGGCACCGCTGATGGAGGCCAGACAGACCACTGACTGATGTTCTGTTCTATGGGAGACATGTGAACTAGTGTCTGTGTCCCAAATAACACCATATTCCCTATATATTGCATTACTTTTGACCAGGGCCCATAGGGCTTTGGTCCAAAGTAGTGAACTATGTAAGAAATAATGTGCCAATGTGGCAGTAATGAGAGTGTTTGTTTGGTTCTCTGATAGGTGTCTAGAGAACGGAACATCCAGATCTTCCTCCAGGAGTTCCCGGTCTTCACCAGAACAGCCGGCTTTCACTTCCAGGTTGCCCCTCAAGACAAGGTGTGGCTCACTGTGGTACCACTGTTCTTGATTACCATGTAAACACCATTATATCACAATTAATATCCACAAAGCTGTTTGAATACAACCCTGATTGAGGTGAAAATTTTGATATTTTCATGTAGTCTTTTGTGTGTGAGATAATCCCAGCTTCACCTCTCCTGTTCTTTCTAAAGGTGTGCATTCTGAAGCAACATAGCTCCAGTGCTGAGGGGGAGAGCTGTTTGGACAAGGAGGCCCGCAAGTGGTCTGCTAAGGCTGCCAAAGACTACAAGATCATCTCACACGGAGATAGGGTGAGTAGTGGGCGAAAGCCTTGTTTACCTCTGGTTCGGGAGCTTGACCTTGTGTAACCTCTCTCTCCCTTCCTCATAGGCACTGCAGATGCTGGACAGGCGTTTCAAACTGCTGTCAGGAGACACCGGAGTCAGCGTGGAACAGAAGATGGTGGAGGTGAAGGAGAGTGTGAGGAAAGCACAGGTAGGACTACTACTAGCCCAACGCTACTGTTACCGTTAGCTACTACTAGCCCAACGTAATGTTAATGACCTCACATTAACATTACCCTCCTACTATTCCAACCTACCAGGAAATTGATAATGATAAGGCAAGCAGTCATTAACCAGGCTTTATCAGAGTTCCTCTTTGATACGCTGGTGTTAGCCTTCTTTACACTCTTAGAAAAAAGGGTTCCAAAAGGATTCTTTGGCTGTCCCCATAAGATAATCCTTTTTGGTTCTGGATAGAACCCTTTTTGGTTCCCCTCTGTGGAAAGGGTTCTACATGAAACCCAAAAGGGTTCGACCTGGAACCAAAAAGGGATCTTCAAAGGGTTCTCCTATGGGGTAGTGTAGAGGTGGATGTAGTTATTTAATGCTAAGTGACTGGTGGGTGATGAGACCAAGGCTGCGTGTGTTCTAGGCCTATAGCCATGGCTCTGCAGATGCTGGATGCTTTCTACTACTAGAGCCTTTGTAGAGCTAACGGCAGGGCTCTCTCCTCCACTCTGCCTGGCCCATTGATGAGCCAGGTGGATGCCCTCTATCTGGATCTGAATGGAATGTGTGTCACTGCCTACTTCCTACTTCCCACAAGGACAAATGCAAATGCTGCTGGCACCATGAGTCAGTTGGAACTGTTTCCTTCAACCCACCACCTCCTCCTGTTTTATTCAGTTGTCTTGGGCTCAGAGTAAGCGTTATGTGATGTAATCAAGCTTTTGTATTGGCCTGGAAAACCATGTTTCTTTACTTACAAGAAAGAAGTTGGGTTTAGGAAACATAATGCAGCCAATATGCTGTTAATATACTGCTAATATGAACCTAGTATGATGCTACTGCCAACCCCAGATGTCCTTGTTGACTACAACGCTTATTTTGCTGTGCTGTTTAATGAATATTATTAGTATGATGGCTTATTAATATGTAGTGTGTTTAAGTTATTATGTCTGAGGTGTTACATTGTGTGAGGTGTTACATTGTCTGAGGTGTTACATTGTGTGAGGTGTTATATTGTGTGAGCTGTTACATTGTGTGAGGTTTTACATTGTGTGAGGTGTTACAGTGTCTGAGGTGTTACAGTGTCTGAGGTGTTACAGTGTCTGAGGTGTTACAGTGTCTGAGGTGTTACAGTGTGTGAGCTGTTACATTGTGTGAGGTGTTACAGTGTCTGAGGTGTTACAGTGTCTGAGGTGTTACAGTGTCTGAGGTGTTACAGTGTGTGAGCTGTTACATTGTGTGAGGTGTTACAGTGTCTGAGGTGTTACAGTGTGTGAGCTGTTACAGTGTGTAAGTTGTTACAGTGTCTGAGGTGTTGCAGTTTGTGAGGTGTTACAGTGTGTGAGGTGTTACAGTGTGTTAGGTGTTACATTGTGTTAGGTGTTACATTGTGTTAGGTGTTACATTGTGTTAGGTGGTACAGTGTGTTAGGTGGTACAGTGTGTTAGGTGGTACAGTGTGTGAGGTGGTACAGTGTCTGAGGTGTTACAGTGTGTGAGGTGTTACAGTGTGTGAGGTGTTACAGTGTGTGAGGTGTTACATTGTGTGAGGTGTTACAGTGTGTGAGGTGTTACAGTGTGTGAGGTGTTACAGTGTGTAAGTTGTTACAGTGTGTGAGGTGTTACAGTGTGTGAGGTGTTACAGTGTGTGAGGTGTTACAGTGTGAGAGGTGTTACAGTGTGTGAGGTGTTACATTGTGTGAGGTGTTACATTGTCTGAGGTGTTACATTGTGTGAGGTGTTACAGTGTCTGAGGTGTTACAGTGTCTGAGGTGTTTCAGTGTCTGAGTTGTTACAGTGTGTAAGTTGTTACAGTGTCTGAGGTGTTGCAGTGTGTGAGGTGTTACAGTGTGTGAGGTGGTACAGTGTGTGAGTTGTTTCAGTGTCTGAGTTGTTACAGTGTGTAAGTTGTTACAGTGTCTGAGGTATTTCAGTGTCTGAGTTGTTACAGTGTGTAAGTTCTTACAGTGTCTGAGGTGTTGCAGTGTGTGAGGTGTTACAGTGTGTGAGGTGGTACAGTGTGTGAGTTGTTACAGTGTGTGAGTTGTTACAGTGTGTAAGTTGTTACAGTGTCTGAGGTGTTACAGTGTGTGAGGTGTTACAGTGTGTGAGGTGTTACAGTGTGTGAGGTGTTACAGTGTCTGAGGTGTTACAGTGTGTGAGGTGTTATAGTGTGTGAGGTGTTACAGTGTGTGAGGTGTTATAGTGTGTGAGGTGTTATAGTGTGTGAGGTGTTATAGTGTGTGAGGTGGTACAGTGTGTGAGGTGTTATAGTGTGTGAGGTGGTACAGTGTCTGAGGTGTTACAGTGTCTGAGGTGTTATAGTGTGTGAGGTGTTATAGTGTGTGAGGTGGTACAGTGTCTGAGGTGTTACATTGAGTTGTGGCTGTAAAAGGGATGACATTGAGGAAAAGTAATCTGGTACAAGGTACCTGTGAGAGACGTGTGGGAGGGGTGACAGGTGGTAGTAAGTGGTGTGTGTGTGTGTGTGTGTGTGTGTGTGTGTGTGTGTGTGTGTGTGTGTGTGTGTGTGTGTGTGTGTGTGTGTGTGTGTGTGTGTGTGTGTGTGTGTGTGTGTGTGTGTGTGTGTGTGTGTGTGTCCAGGTGAGCCGGGTGAAGGCGGAGTCCAGGCTGGCGCTGCTGGCGTCGGCGGGGGTGGACGTGGAGCCATGGATGAGCAGTGCTATGACCCAGGCAGACGAGGAGCTGGAGAGGGACAGGAGGCTGAGCGAGGCACGCATGTCCAACGGAGATATCTCCGAGGACGAGTTTGAGTTCACAGACTTCGACGACTACGATGAAGATGGTGACACTTTCATCGATTCAACTTCCTGCTCGGTGCCGTGTGGATACCCCTTGGCTTGCATGGTTCTCTACAGCTATCAGGTGACAATATCAGGACTTAACATTTTAGAAATGTCAACATTACAGGAATGGGATTTTCCTCTCAGGTGTTATTGTGTGTAATTTGCTGGCCCATCTTCCTGCAGGCCTGCCAAGGAGACGAGCTGTCAATCACAGAGGGAGAAGAGCTTCAGGTGATAGAGGATGGAGACATGGAGGACTGGCTGAAGGTAAATGAGGACAGATTTCTCTCTGGCTGCGTCCCAAATGGCACCCTATTCCATATTTAGGCTCCATAGGGCTCTGGTCAAAAGCAGTGAACTATGTAGGGAATAGGGTGCCATTTGGGATGCAACTTTTCTCTCATGGAACAGTGCTATTTACTGTAGCAGGCAGTTGTTCCCACGCATTTGCCCACTCTACCAAATGCCTGTGGTCTCCTCACTTCCTGTTTCTACTAAGCACAAAGTAAACAAACTGCCGGTCTTCCTGTTTGAGAAAGAGAGGCATTATGTCGCTTCAACTTCATCTTTACTGATCCGTAACAGTTGTGAAAAATAACAGGTCAATTGCAACCAACATTAAGCACTGTCAACATTAGGCGAGCTCTCTGTAAACCATTAATAAGATCATTAAGCACTGTCAACATTAGGCGAGCTCTCTGTAAACCATTAATAAGATCCCACACAGTTGATCTCAACTGCAACCACTATTGGCCACCATGTTACCGCTCTCTAAAAGTGTTAACTTTATGTCCTGGTTACTGCCAACATTTTTCAAGACTATTTAGCCCTCTGGTGGGTATTATCTTCAGAATAAATTAAACCTTCTATTTGAGCAGACTAAGCACAGATTTGACTATTTAACAATCATTCCTCGTTTACTGTGACAATTTAACATTCACATTTTATCAGAAGATAAAGTATCCTGAACTATCCACATTCTAAAATTGGTAACTAAATCAAGCCAATCATGATTGAGTTAATATAATATATGTTTTCATAAAATTATAGTCTAATCAAGGATACTAAATGTAAAATTACAGATTATATTATAATGTAGCCCAAACATAGATGTCTATAATGTATTGTACTTTACTGTACTGTACTCTACAGTACCCCTGTGCACAAAGCGAGGTTCGTACAGAAATGGTTTGACGAGATCGGTGTGGAAGAACTTGACTGGCCTTGGGGGAAGGCTGCTTTGTGCACAGGGTTATTGTTATGCTGAAACAGGAAAGGGCCTTCCCCCAAGCTGTTGCCACAAAGTTGGAAGCACAGAATCGTCTAGAATGTCATTGTATGCTGTAGCGTTAAGATTTCCCTTCACTAGAACTGAGGGGTCTAGCCCGAACCATGAAAAACAGCCCCAGACCATTATTCCTCCTCCACCAAACTTTACAGTTAGCACCATGCATTGGGGCAGGTAGCGTTCTCCTGGCATGCGCCAAACCCAGATTCGTCCGTTGGACTGCCAGATGGTGAAGCGTGATTTATCACTCCAGAGAATGCATTTCCACTGCTCCAGAGTCCAATGGCAGCTAGCTTTACACCACTCCAGCCGGCCCTTGGCATTGTGCAAGGTGATCTTAGGCTTGTGTGTGGCTACTCGGCCATGGAAACCCATTTCATGAAGCTCCTGATGAACAGTTCTTGTGCTAACGTTGCTTCCAGAGGCAGTTTGGAACTCGCTAGTGTATGTTGCAATCAAGGACAGACGATTTTTACGCGCTACGTGCTTAAGCACTTGGCAGTCCCATTCTGTGCGCTTGTGTGGCCTACCACTTCGCTGAGCCGTTGTTGCTCCTAGACGTTTCCACGTCACAATAACAGCACTTACAATTGACCAGGGCAGCTCCAGCAGGACATACATTTTACAAACTGACTTGTTGGAAAGGTGGCATCCTATGAAGGTGGCACATTGAAAGTCACAGATCTTCAGTAAGTCCATTCTACTGCCAATGTTTGTCTATGGAGATTACATGGCTGTGTGCTCAATTTTATACACCTGTCAGCAACGGGTGTGGCTGAAATAGCTCATTTGTATTTATTATGGATCCCCATTGGCTGCTGCCAAGGCAGCAACTACTCTTCCTGGAGTCCAGCAAAATTAAGGCAGTTTATAATTTTTTTTCAACATTACAATACATTCACAGATTTCACAACACGCTGTGTGCAGGCCCCTACTCCACCACCACCATCACATATCTACAGTACTAAATCCATGTGTATGTGTGTGTATAGTATGTATGTTATCGTGTGTGTGTGTATGCATGAGTCTGTGCCTATGTTTGTGTTGCTTCACAGTCCCCGCTGTTCCATAAGGTGTTTTTTTAATCTGTTTTTTAAATATAATTTTACTGCTTTCATCAGTTACTTGATGTGGAATAGAGTTCCATGTAGTCATGGCTCTATGTAGTACTGTATGCCTCCCATAGTCTGTTCTGGACTTGGGGACTGTGAAGAGACCTCTTGTGACATGTTGGATATACATGGGTGTCCGAGCTGTGTGCCAGTAGTTCAAACAGAAGCTTGGTGCATTCAACATGTCAATACCTCTCTTAAATAGAAGTAGTGATGAAGTCAATCTCTCCTCCACTTTGAGCCAGGAGAGATTGACATGCATATTATTGATATTAGCTCTCTGAGTACATCCAAGGGCCAGCCGTGCTGCCCTGTTCTGAATCAATTGCAATTTTTTTGTGGCACCTGACCACACGACTGAACAGTAGTCAAGGTGCAACAAAAGTGTTGTTAAGAAGGTAGAAACTAGGGCTTGTAGGACCTGCCTTGTTGATAGTGTTAAGAAGGTAGAAACTAGGGCCTGTAGGACCTGCCTTGTTGATAGTGTTGTTAAGAAGGCAGAGCAGCGCTTTATCTTAGCTAATGTTGTATCAACATGTTTTGCCCATGACATTTTACAATCCAGAGTTACTCCAAGCAGTTTAGTCATCTCAACTTGCTCAATTTCCACATTATTTATTACAAGATTTAGTTGAGGTTTAGGGTTTAGTGAATGATTTGTCCCAAATACAATGCTTTTAGTTTTAGAAATATTTAGGGCTAATGTATTCATTGCCACCCACTCTGAAACTTACTGCAGCTCTTTAAGTGTTGCATTAATTTCAGTCGCTGTAGTAGCTGATGTGTATAGTGTTAAGTCATCCGCATACATAGACACTCTGGCTTTACTCAAAGTCGGTGGCATGTCGTTAGTAAAAATTGGAAAGAGCAAGGGGCCTAAACAGCTACTCTGGGGAATTCCTGATTCTACCTGGATTATGTTTGAGAGGCTTCTATTAAAGAACACCTGTTAGACAAGTAACTTTTTATCCACATTATAGCAGGGGGTGTAAAGACCTAACACATATGTTTTTCCAGCAGTAGACAATGATCAATAATGTCAAAAGCTGCACTGAAGTCGAACAAGACAGCCCCCACAATCATTTTATCATCAATTTCTCTCAGCCAATCATCAGTCATTTGTGTAAGTGCTATGCTTGTTGAGTGTCCTCCACTATAAGCATGCTGAAAGTCTGTTGTCAATTTGTTTACTGTGAAATAGCATTGTATCTGGTCAAACACAATTTTTTCCAGAAGTTCACTAAGGGTTGGTAACAGGCTGATTGGTCAGCTATTTGAGCCAGTAAAGGGGTCTTTACTATTCTTGGGTAGTGGAATGACTTTAGCTTCCCTCCAGTCCTGAGGGCACACACTTTCTAGTAGGCTTAAATTGAAGATGTGGCAAATAGGAGTGGCAATATTATCCTCAGTAATTTTCCATCCAGATTGTCAGAACCCGGGGGCTTGTCATTGTTGATAGACAACAATAATGTGTATATTCTAGTGTATATTCTTACAATAAATATTGATTAATTACCAGCTTTGCTATTTTCAATGTTCCTGATAGGTCGATATTTAATTGGGGCCTGGAGTAGAGAACCTAGACCCAGCTGTGCGGTATCTAACTCATTTGACACAGTAACAACGGGAGATCAACTGATCTTCTGGTTTATTCTTGTGGCTTTTTGGTTGCAAGCAAGTTTGTTTTAACACGCTGGTGCACGTAATCTCCCGTTAGTATTGTTTTAAGAAATCCAGCGCCAACCTACAGCTGCGCATTAAGCCTGTTGGTTGCAATTGACCCAACGAGACTCCATAATTGACCCAACGAGACTCCATAATTGACCCAACGAGACTCCATAATTGACCCAACGAGACTCCATAATTGACCCAACGAGACTCCATAATTGACCCAACGAGACTCCATAATTGAATGGCTATAATACTATCTTCTTAATTAACACATCTATGAAGTCCAACTGTCCCTGCATATACTATCCCTAAAGCCATGTTATTGACACTCACTGACTGTGTGCTCCTCTCCAGGCACGTAATGCAGCGGGCCAGGTTGGCTACGTTCCTGAGAGGTACCTGCAGTTCCTGTGGTCACCAGGAGAGGGCTCCTCTGTCTGCCTGGCGCAGGGCTTCCCTTGTCCCCAGCTGGACTGGTCCTTCAACAGTTCCGGCTCCTCATCAGAACATTCCAAGAGGCAGCAGGGCCGCTCCCCTCACTCTGGGGGTTAGTAGGATCTCTTCTGTCTTAAGAATCATCACTAACCAGAAAGCTTCTCTCCCATCTCTGAATGTTTGTGACATGATTCATACCATTTGGACAAGTGGCCAAATTCCAGGTTCAAGCCGTCATTGATATAACTGTGTCACCATCTTGTTAATCATTAGTAATGTAGACAACGTTTACCCATGTATTACTGACTTGTCTGAGTCTGTTCTGTGACGCATGTCTGGCATGGGCTCTGTTTGAGTACCAGTCTGATGTCTGTGTGTTTGGTTCTGGTCTGTTCTGTTCTGTGGTGCAGGTCTGGCACGGGCTCTGTTTGAGTACCAGTCTGATGTCTGTGTGTTTGGTTCTGGTCTGGTCTGTTCTGTGGTGCAGGTCTGGCACGGGCTCTGTTTGAGTACCAGTCTGATGTCTGTGTGTTTGGTTCTGGTCTGTTCTGTTCTGTGGTGCAGGTCTGGCACGGGCTCTGTATGAGTACCAGTCTGATGTCTGTGTGTTTGGTTCTGGTCTGTTCTGTGGTGTAGGTCTGGCACGGGCTCTGTTTGAGTACCAGTCTGATGTCTGTGTGTTTGGTTCTGGTCTGGTCTGTTCTGTGGTGCAGGTCTGGCACGGGCTCTGTTTGAGTACCAGTCTGATGTCTGTGTGTTTGGTTCTGGTCTGTTCTGTTCTGTGGTGCAGGTCTGGCACGTGCTCTGTATGAGTACCAGGGCCAGGGTCCAGAGGAGCTGTCCTTCCCAGAAGGGGCGGTCATTAGGCTGCTGCGCTGCCGCCAGGGGGAGGTGGACGACGGCTTCTGGGAGGGAGAGCTGGACGGACGCGTGGGGGTCTTTCCTTCTCTGGTGGTGGAGCTGCTGGGAGACGGGGAGGAAGAGGAAGAGGAGGTGAGAGATCTGGTTAACCCTCTGAATGACACTTTGTTGTCAAATGTACCTGGACTCAAAACATACATGGAGGGATGAGAAAGAAAGCTTTGAACATACAGTATGGATGAGGTCTAGTTGTGAAGTGTGCCACCTTGTGGTATAATACTGTACAACACATTCCATAAGACTAGTCAAGTGATAGAAGATTCAACTCTGCAGATAGAATTTGGAGTCTGTTAAAAAAACTCTGCATTCTCAAGGCGATTACTATCATTTTCATGATCTGAATTCCCATTGTTTCTACATTTCATTCTGCAGAGCCTTCCCACCCCTACTCTTCCTCCATTCTCTCCACCCATCCCTATTTCTGGAACGCCCTGCAGTCTCCTCTGCTTCTCATCTGGCCCTGGGTCCTGGTCTGTAAACAGTACGCCCCCTAAGGACCCGGAGGACAGGTTGCAGGCTTCTTTCTCACTGAAAACACAGAGCCTGTCAGACAGCAGGGCAGGTGGGGATTAACTCTCAGTCATCATATAAACCCAATGTACAGTACATACACTGTTAGAAACCCAGTAGTCTTCATTAACAATGTACAGTACATACACTGTTAGAAACCCAGTAGTCTTCATTAACAATGTACAGTACATACACTGTTAGAAACCCAGTAGTCTTCATTAACAACGTACAGTACACACACTGTTAGAAACCCAGTAGTCTTCATTAACAATGTACAGTACACACACTGTTAGAAACCCAGTAGTCTTCATTAACAATGTACAGTACATACACTGTTAGAAACCCAGTAGTCTTCATTAACAATGTACAGTACACACACTGTTAGAAACCCAGTAGTCTTCATTAACAATGTACAGTACATACACTGTTAGAAACCCAGTAGTCTTCATTAACAATGTACAGTACATACACTGTTAGAAACCCAGTAGTCTTCATTAACAATGTACAGTACATACACTGTTTTGTTCCTTTTCTTTTCTCTGAACACTGTATCTGGTCTTGTTTTCTCTCATATCCTCTCAGAGAGTGGAGGTAGCACACACAGCTCACCTGACCTCTCAGCCAGAAGAATACGACCGGTATGTAGACTAGACTAGGGCTGGGTAGGGTGGGTAGGGATGGGTAGTGAGGGGTGGGTAGGGTAGGGCTGGGGAGGGATGGGTTGTACTGGGTAAGACTGGGAAGGTTTGGCTAGGGCTGGGTAGGGCTGTGTAGGAAATGGTAGGACTGGGTAGGACTGGATAGGGCTGGGTACGGTTGGACTGGGTAGTGTTGAGTAGGGCTGGGTAGTGTTGAGTAGGGCTGGGTAGGACTGGGTAGTGTTGAGTAGGGCTGGGTAGGACTGGGTAGTGTTGAGTAGGGCTGGGTAGGACTGGGTAGTGTTGAGTAGTGCTGGGTAGGACTGGGTAGTGTTGAGTAGGGCTGGGTAGGACTGGTTAGTGTTGAGTAGTGCTGGGTAGGACTGGGTAGTGTTGAGTAGGGCTGGGTAGGACTGGGTAGTGTTGGGCTGGGTAGGGTAGGGTTGGGCGGGGCTGGGTAGGGCTAGGCAGGGCTGGGCTGGGCAGCACTGGGTACTGTTGAGTAGGGCTGGGTAGTGTTGATTAGGGCTGGGTAGGACTGGGTAGTGTTTAGATGGGCTGGGTGGGACTGGGTAGTGTTGAGTAGGGCTGGGTAGGACTGGGTAGTGTTGAGTAGGGCTGGGGAGGACTGGGTAGTTTTGAGTAGGGCTGAGTAGGACTGGGTAGTGTTGGGCAGGGCTGGGTAGGACGGGGTAGGGTTGGGCTGGGCTTGGCTGGGTAGGGCTGGGCAGGGCAGGGCTGTGTAGGACTGGGCAGGGCTGTGTAGGACTGGGCAGGGCTGGGCTTGGTAGGGATGGGTAGAGCAGGGCTGGGCTGGGTGGGGTAGGGATGGGTAGAGCTGGGTAGGGGTGGGGGGGCTGGGTAGGTATGGGTAGGTCTGGGTAGGGCAGTGCTGGGCTGGGTGGGGTAGGGATGGGTAAGGATGGGTAGAGCTGGGTAGGGGTGGGGAGGCTGTGTAGGTATGGGTAGGACAGGGCTGGGCTGGCTGGGGTAGGGATGGGTAAGGATGGGTAGAGCTGGGTAGGGGTGGGGAGGCTGGGTAGGTATGGGTAGGTCTGGGTAGGACAGGGCTGGGCTGGGTGGGGCTGTGTAGGACTGGGCAGGGCTGTGTAGGACTGGGCAGGGCTTGGTAGGGATGGGTAGGGGTGGGTAGAGCAGGGCAGGGCTGGGTGGGGTAGGGATGGGTAAGGATGGGTAGAGCTGGGTAGGGGTGGGGAGGCATGGGTAGGGCAGTGCTGGGCTGGGTGGGGTAGGGATGGGTAAGGATGGGTAGAGCTGGGCAGGGCTGGTTAGGTATGGGTAGGTCTGGGTAGGACAGGACAGGGCAGGGCAGGGCTGTGTAGGACTGGGCAGGGCTGTGTAGGACTGGGCAGGGCTGGGCTTGGTAGGGATGGGTAGAGCAGGGCTGGGTGGGGTAGGGATGGGTAAGGATGGGTAGAGCTGGGTAGGGGTGGGGAGGCATGGGTAGGGCAGTGCTGGGCTGGGTGGGGTAGGGATGGGTAAGGATGGGTAGAGCTGGGCAGGGGTGGGGAGGCTGGGTAGGTATGGGTGGGTCTGGGTAGGACAGGGCTGGGCTGGGTGGGGTAGGGATGGGTAAGGATGGGTAGAGCTGGGTAGGGGTGGGGAGGCTGGGTAGGTATGGGTAGGGCAGTGCTGGGCTGGGTAGGGATGGGTAAGGATGGGTAGAGCTGGGTAGGGGTGGGGAGGCTGGGTAGGTATATGGGTAGGTCTGGGTAGGACAGGGCTGGGCAGGGTTTGTGCTGCTTCCTCATTTTCTCATCATATCCTTTTTGTGGTGCCCTATCAACTTGATTGAATTTTGGAGCATAAAGCGAGACGGCTCAGTTTTTCAGTCATTATATTATGCTCCGTAAGCGTGAACATCTTTTCAGTTGATCAAATCTTCATGTAGTTTCTATTGTCTGCTGAATCATCTGTTTGTCTGTCTTTATTCATTGTTTTGTTGTTCCAGACAAGGGCTCCCCCTCTTCCCCCGACTCAGAGACACTCCCCCATGCCCTGAGGAAGCATGTGTGGGGGAGTATTCAGAAGAGACAGAGTGGACACCACAGGAGTCTTGTGCCTTCACCGAAAGGATGAAACACACCATCACAGGGACTTGTACAGTTTGTAGCTACCAGGTGAGCTTGGTCTCTTCCTGACGGGCTACACTATTTTTGAAAGTCAGTATTCTTGTATTGTTTACGTGATAATATGTCAAAAAACATGGATTCATCTGTCTCTGAGCTTCAGGGACATCCTTCACCAGTTTTCAGAAGTATTAAAGTATCTTGTAGGAAGTGATGTTTATAATTTGCGTATGATAAGATACAGGGTTATTTGAGATCCTGTACAAATAAATGTTCAGTATTGCAGTTCAAATAAGCTTGTGCCTGATGTTTTTTTAGCTTGCATGATAATGTACTGTATTAATTATACAGTAGTAAACCATATATAATGTACTGTATTAATTATACAGTAGAAAACCACATAATGCACTGTATTAATTATACAGTAGAAAACCATATTCTACATGTCATGTTCTATTTCCATGAGAACCAGAATCAAACATGGACACTGAGATGAATACAAAACAATCTTCCTGGTGTGTTTGTGCTTGTTAATATCTTACCTCCGAATTACAGGATGGTTGAAGTATCAGAACGAAATGCTCTAACAGTACCACATTGGGTTAAGTCCACCGCAACAATTAGTCATACGAACAACAAAGGTCAAATGCATAGCTTTAATATATACTTAGTTTGATTCCTTAAGAATTGTTCATTGTACAGCTGCACTTTCACATTTGAGACTACTCAAATCATCAGGTTGTTGATTAATAGTATGCATATAATATATATATGTTTTCCTCATGAGTTATTTGAAGCGTCGGTCAATGAAGACACATGCAATATATGATTCTAAGGCCATTACAAACACATTTAAATATAGTTTACACTCAAGACTAAGGAGTTAGATCATTACTGTGAACTGATAATGCATGTAGCAGCCATGACCAGCAGAGGAGACCACATCCTGGTAACACATACAGGAAACGATTCCTGTATGTGACGATTCCTTCGATTCCTGTATGTGACGATTCCTTCGATTCCTGTATGTGACGATTCCTTCGATTCCTGTATGTGACGATTCCTTCGATTCCACAAAAAGAATACTTTGGTGTGCTTTTGTTTGCCAGTTCATTTGAAACATGAAATCTTCATTAAAATTAGTCATATTCTTTGCTTAGCAGAGCTATAACCAGATATAGTACCATTCACATATGGAGTTACAGTACTGTTCGCTGGTGAAACATTTATGACTGTGACATACAGTCAGATATATTCAGTAGTAAGCTTCTGATTTCTTGACCATTTCACATCTATGATGCATATTAAAGTAAACATGTCTAATGCATATAAACGCCATTATGTTAGTTGTTCTTTATTGCGTATTATAATATTTTCAATGTTGATACTATCTCTACAAGGTTGGGGCTCCCGAGTGGCGCAGTGGTCTAAGACACTGCATCACAGTACAAGAGATGTCACTGCAGTACCTGGTTTGAATCCAGACTACATCACATCCAGCCGTGATTGGGAGTCCCATAGGGCGGTGCACAATTGGCCCAGTGTCGTCAGGGTTTGGCCGGAGTAGGCCGTCATTGTAAATAAGAAGTTGTTCTTAACTGACTTGCCTAGTTAAATAAAGGTTAAATAAAGGTTAAATAAAAATAAAAAAGGTTACACCAACAATCACATTGACTCTGATCAGCCTTTACATTCAAAAGAAGATGACAGTCATTTAACCTGGTATTTGCTTTCTTGACAAATAATAATAAATAAGTATTTAGTCACATCAAAACCTTGCATTTTCTAAGTGCAATGCATCTGTAGTAAATGAAAACAGATGTGATCAGTTTCAAGCAAAACTAGATTAAATAATCTGGTATCAAGAGTTTCACATAATTTCCATAATTCAAATTCAACTCAGGAATATTGTCATCGTATGGCTAAAACCGTATTCTCTGGCTAATAAGGAAATATCTGTTGTGCAAAAAAATGAACACAGCCTTAATGCCCTGTTGACATTGAACATCATACCACACTGAAATCCCATTGGTTCTTTGTTAAAATGATGAAGTGCAGCAATAAGGAATTGGAGTCAACGAGAGAGAAGAGGTGAGGCGTATGTTGTATGTCTATGAGAGAAACACTGTTCACTACTATGGATCAGGGTCCTATTCATTATGATACACCATAGCAAATGTTTTGCAACAGATAACAAAAACAAGCGTTTCTTATTGGACAAATTCAGGTAGGTCCCTCCCTGTTTCAACCCAATTGCTTCTGTTTGGTTCCTAGTAAATACAACCCTGGAAGTTTATGTTTCTATTCAGGACTACACATTATTATGTAGTCCAGTGGGAATATTGAAGCCACCCTGACACAAAACAAATTACCACTACAGATAAAATACCATCCTAATGATGTATATTTATCAACTGCAGTGCTGGCCTACGGTTTCTATATGAATAAGACTTAAGCGTGTACGCTGCTACTGTATGCTTCCAAGTAAACAACATAATAACATATTCCAGTACCTTAAACATACATTCTAAAGTCATTAGCTAAAAGCACTATTCAGACTGAAACATTTTGGAGTATTTGTTACGGTTGGTTAAGGACTAGCTTTTGGTTTTTTAGTTACTCTGAGAATATCAAAGGTGACATAACTATCCTCTGTATCACGTCACTGTACCATACCCAGCACAACATTTCTCAGGGCAGGGAAACTTCTGTCCCACTGTACACATAAGAACTTAATAAGATTGGACACAGCTGAGTCAATGGAAGAATAGATGTTACAAAGTGATCTACGATGGACTTTTGGTCTCTCAGTCTTTTAGTCTACACAGACAGTGAATCCACAAGCTAGAACCTAGAAGCTCAGATAGCTGAATCATTTTTGTCTGTATCAATACCCTTGATGATAATACGTCCTAAATGACACTTGGGACTAGATTCAATTGAATCTGTATTTCTGAAGTTCAGTGCTATAACGCAAATTAAATTTAAAGGCTGCATATGTCGACTCAATCGGAAATTACCTTTGAATTTCAAGCGCGCTATAGCACTGAACTTCGCTGATACGGATTGAATCGAGCCCCTGGTAACATTTTAGCGGACCAAAATGTGTCCTCTGATTTGCAAGATGACAGGGAAAGCATGTGGTTGTATAGGTAGAGAAACAGCCAGTGGTGATTACATCAAAACCTGGAGTTAACCTACTCAGAGGCAGTTTCTGCCTCTAATTCCATAGTATGTAGTAGAGTTACAGACCAGACTGACAAGTTACTAGGCTACACCGATATTACCCATTGTTTTCTGTTGGTCGACTTACACTGTGGTATAGTTGATTGTTGTTGGGGGTATAATTGATTGTTGTTGGGGGTATAGTTGATTGTTGTTGGGGGTATAGTTGATTGTTGTTGGGGATATAGTTGATTGTTGTTGGGGATATAGTTGATGGTTGTTGGGGGTATAGTTGATTGTTGTTGGGGGTATAGTTGATGGTTGTTGGGGGTATAGTTGATTGTTGTTGGGGGTATAATTGATTGTTGTTGGGGGTATAGTTGATTGTTGTTGGGGGTATAGTTGATTGTTGTTGGGGATATAGTTGATTGTTGTTGGGGATATAGTTGATGGTTGTTGGGGGTATAGTTGATTGTTGTTGGGGGTATAGTTGATGGTTGTTGGGGGTATAGTTGATTGTTGTTGGGGGTATAGTTGATTGTTGTTGGGGATATAGTTGATGGTTGTTGGGGGTATAGTTGATTGTTGTTGGGGGTATAGTTGATGGTTGTTGGGGGTATAGTTGATTGTTGTTGGGGGTATAGTTGATGGTTGTTGGGGGTGTAGTTGATTGTTGTTGGGGGTATAGTTGATTGTTGTTGGGGGTGTAGTTGATGGTTGTTGGGGGTGTAGTTGATGGTTGTTGGGGGTGTAGTTGATGGTTGTTGGGGGTATAGTTGATGGTTGTTGGGGGTATAGTTGATTGTTGTTGGGGGTATAGTTGATTGTTGTTGGGGGTGTAGTTGATTGTTTTTGGGGATATAGTTGATGGTTGTTGGGGGTGTAGTTGATGGTTGTTGGGGGTGTAGTTGATGGTTGTTGGGGGTGTAGTTGATGGTTGTTGGGGGTGTAGTTGATTGTTGTTGGGGGTGTAGTTGATGGTTGTTGGGGGTATAGTTGATTGTTGTTGGTGTAGTCTGAAACCTGGGCTTGCACTGTCTGGTTATAATAGGAGTAGTATTGTAGCTGTGCTGTTAGTCACATTATGCAAGTGTTTAAGATCAATCCATCTGGATGGTGCCAGTGTTTACCTAACTACAACTGGTCTAGATCAATGAATAAATCACAGCCTTGCTGGTATGACCCCGTCGTTTTGAAGCCATGTCACTTCATAGTTGGTGCCAGACAGTCTCAGCCAGCCTGGCATGGTGTACTCAGTTCAGTTTTGACATGGCCTGGTGAACTCAGTTCAGTTTTGACATGGCCTGGTGAACTCAGTTCAGTTTTGACATGGCCTGGTTGGTTTACCTCCGTAGTATTGCTATATATCCATTTGTCCTTGTCACAGTGGGGCTTGGACAGTCTCTCTCTCTCTGTGTCTCTCTCTCTGTGTCTCTCTCTCTCTGTGTCTCTCTCTCTCTGTGTCTCTCTCTCTGTGTCTCTCTCTCTGTGTCTCTCACTGTGTCTCTCACTGTGTCTCTCACTGTGTCTCTCACTGTGTCTCTCTCTCTCTCTGTCTGTGTCTCTCTCTCTGTGTCTCTCTCTCTCTCTGTGTCTCTCTCTCTGTGTCTCTCTCTCTCTCTTTCTCACCACTTGTGCTGACTGTGTACTGATCTCCTCTTCTCCTTCAGAGACACGCCCTCCTCCTCCTGGCTGACCCGGCAGTTCTTTATGTCCTCCATCTCCACCTCGTCCTCCTTCTCCTCCTCTGGGGGGCTCTGAGCCACAGCAGGGTCCTCCTTCTCCCCCTTCACCACATCAGCCATACACACCACAGAGACTTCCCTCTGACTGTCAGGACTGGCGTTGACTATGGCAACACTACCCACCTCCAGCTTGTTCTCTAGAGGGCTTCCACTGGAGGGGCAGACTTTTATTGGAGTCATGGTGGCGGAGACTTTCATGTGGTCCACGGTGGGGGAGATTTTCACAGTGGCCACAGTGGGAGAGACTTTGTCGGCCTTAAACCTAGCAAGGCTGTCTGCGTTGTGTTCTGGCCCTTTCATGATGGCTGTGGCTAAGGTCGTGAAGGGAGAGGAGGAGGGTGAGGTTTGGTCCATCTTGACTAAAGTAGTAGTATTCCTTAGAATACTATGAGGAGCTATAGGGGACACCATTAAGGGGGTAGGGGAGACTTTTCTGGGGGACAGGGCGGGGGAGACATTTCTGGGGGACAGGGCAGGGGAGACTTTTCTGGAGGACAGGGCAGGGGAGACTTGCATGGGGGTAGGGGTGGGGGAGAGATTTAAAGGAGTAGTTTTGGAGGACACTTTTCTGGGGGACAGGGCAGGGGAGACTTTTCTGGAGGACAGGGCAGGGGAGACATTTCTGGAGGACAGGGCAGGGGAGACATTTCTGGAGGACAGGGCAGGGGAGACTTGCATGGGGGTAGGGGTGGGGGAGAGATTTAAAGGAGTAATATTGGAGGACACTTTTCTGGGGGACAGGGAAGGGGAGAGATTTAAGGAGGTAGGGGAGGGGAACACGATTCTGGAGGACAGGGCAGGCGAGAGATTTAAGGGGGCAGTGGTAGGGTGGGCTTGTACAGGGGTAGGGGAGGCTTGTACAGGGGTAGGGGTATGGGAGGCTTGTACAGGGGTAGGGGTAGGGGCGGCTTGTACAAGGGTAGGGGTGGCTTGTACAGGGGTAGGGGTATGGGAGGCTTGTACAGTGGTAGGGGCGGCTTGTACAGGGGTATGGGAGGCTTGTACAGGGGTAGGGGTATGGGAGGCTTGTACAGGGATAGGGGTGGCTTGTACAGGGGTAGGGGTGGCTTGTACAGGGGTAGGGGTAGGGGAGACTTGTACAGGGGTAGGGGAGGCTTGTACAGGGGTAGGGGTAGAGTTGGCTTGTACAGGGGAAGTGGCAGGGGAGACATTTAAGGGGCTAGGGGCAAGGTTAGTAGGGGAGCCTGGGGTAAGGGGGAATATTTCAGGGGTCATGGGGGTGACTTGTACTGGGGTGGTGATGGGGGATTCTTGTACCGGGGGCGTTAGGGGGGAAACTCCTGCTGGACTCGTGTTGGGAGAGACCGGTTCGGGAGCCTCTGTGGGGGACACTATAAAAGTGACCCTAGTGGGGGACATCTTAACAGGGGCCATCTCAGTGTCGTCAGGTGCAGCAGAGCCCATGCTGGGCTGGGACGACAGGGCCTTCACAGGGCTGGAGGTCTGCACTGGAGCAGTCTTCAACGGATCATTGAAGAGGGGTTCCTCTTCCACCACGGGCTGGCTCAGTGACACTTTGACCCCCACTGGATCACTGCCTCTGCGCAGCGAGAACAGAACTAGACTCTTCTTCCGCTTGGCCGCGGTGGCCACCACACCGTTTGTGGTCTCTGTTTTGACGTCTTTGAACATGCTCTGCAGGTTGTAACCCTCCTTCCTCTGGGGGTCCTCCTCATCCCCCTTCTCACTATCCAGGGCCTCCGATTGGTCCAACTGGTCGCCAGATCCCTGATCCTTCTTATCCATGTGGGTGACTCGGAACCTGTAGGTATACGGACATCAGATAGTACTGTACATCACCACGATGAGAACCCTAGATAGCATAACTGTACACATGTAAAGTACTTTAACACAAACACAAAGGCCTCTGAATTCTCTGAACCCTAAATCCCATTAGAAAACACACAGTAGTGTGACTAGAGAGACTATAAATGTGTTCTTAATGGTTTACCTGGCAAAACAAATTAAATAAATAAAGATGAATGTATTGTGTTGTCAAACACCCGTCCAGTGTGACTCACCTTCCCACAGCGAACACAGTGGACTCTCTCCTCTCTCCTGGCGTTCTCGGCTTATTGGTCCGAGGCACACGGCTCAGGCGGCGGGCCTTCTTGGACCGCCCTTGCACACAGAGTGTGCAGGACTTATGGTCGAGCTGGGCGCCAGAGTGCACTGTGTGGTGATGAGGTGGAATACCCCCCAGGCTCTCTTTGCGCAGTAATCTTTTGGAAAGACAATGAAATACCCATTCAGTCAGGCATGTTTATTTTCCATTCCATTTCAAACTCGGTCCTGGAGACCCCAAGGGGTGCACTGTGTGCGTTTTGGTTTTTGTCATAGCACTACACAGCTGATTCAATTAATCAAAGCTCGATGATTAGTTGATTATTTGAATTAGCTGTGTAGTGCAAGGGCAAAAACCAAAACATGCACCCCTTGGGGTCCTGAGGAGCGTGTCTGGGAAACACTCTAGACCATGACTAAGCAAAAACATCCAAAGACATCTTTCTAAGCATCTAAACGCCATTTCTAAGCATCTGGTTTATAGTAGCATATTTGTTGTAGTCTGCCTGTGAAATAAGAGTCTCTAGTGTGATCCATCAGTCCGTCTGTTCCCCTCTCTGGCCGCCTCTGTCTGTGACCTCCCTCCCATCAGGACTGCAGCATCTCTGGGGAGTACTGTAGCTGTACTGCTGCTGTAGCTGGCTGAGAGAGGAGAGTGTGGGAAGAATACCAACGAACGCCACGGTCCTGTAGGCTGCTGTCAGTCTGAGAGCACTACCTTGGTAAACAGACATGAACACTAAAACCCTCACCCTAGAGGTGCCAAGTTAGAACATGGATCTAATTAACAAGCATAAATCTCTCCAATATACTAGTAGCACATCACAGTTATATTATTACAGCACACCACTGGGTCTGTTTCTCTAGAATGCCCTCGATCATCTCTACCTAGAATGCCCTCGATCATCTCTACCTAGAATGCCCTCGATCATCTCTACCTAGAATGCCCTCGATCATCTCTACCTAGAATGCTTGATATGGATGTAAGGAGAAGCACGTTGGTAGAGTGCAGTAGTAGCATACTATGTAGGGAGACTATTTGTCTGTTTGCCTCACAACAAGGCAGTAAAGATCAGGTCCTGTATCCACAAAGAGTCTCAGAGTATGAGTTTAAATTAAAAATAAATCAGATTGTATGGACAGATCCTAGATCAGCACTCCTACTCTGAGACACTTTGTGGTTACGGGCCTAGATCCCATAACAGAGCTGCTGAGACCAAGACAACATTAAGCCAGGTGACCCCATGGGACAGATAGCCCAAGGACACACTGCATAGCACAGGAACAGAGGGGCTGGGCACCCCACTCCATAGCTACCCTCTAGTCCCAGCATAAATACAAGCCACACAATACACTGACTTTCTCCAGACTCTGCCTGACTGCCACAGGCACATAGAAATGTAGGCTACACCCATTGTTGTGGCCTCTCTGAAAACACGACAGCCTAAAGCAGGGGGAAACCCTGCAGTACAGTACAGGAGACCTGCATTTAAACCATATGCATTATGTACCACAGAAATACTGGTTTGTTCCAGAGAAAAATAAAGTAGGAGTATATTACTTGAGAGGAATTGGTGCTGTTACTAAGTAAGGTGCTTGTTTACCTTAGCTTTGCACTAAAATACTTTCACCAAGGGTGATAATAACACGCTGGAGTAAGACAAGGTGAATGTAAATCTACTTACACAAAAATACATTGTAACTAAGCAAAAGAAAAATTGATCTTAACAATACGTACCTAGGATCATGATGTTGACATATATCCTGTTTTCCTAGCATATCCTTGAAGGCTTCCATGTTAGCTAGAAGGTAGAACACAAACATTACACACTTTTGCTAAGCACAATTAAAATTGCAGTATTTAAGTGCCAAAGGTATTGACAAAATGTAGTATCTATTAAGTTATTGCCTTCATTTTCAATGATGCACTTCAGGATTTGTTCAACGGTGTCTTGATTGTCCTCTTCTTCATCATCTGTAATATATGAAAGCTTATCTGACGAAGCAGCTTGCCCCCAAGCGTGCTTCATCATCATTCAAGATTATTAAAGGAAATTCTCAAAGTTATTGACCTGGACCGTTTTTCCTCACTTCAATGAAAGGAGCATATTTCTGTTTGTTTGTATGCTTTCAAGAGATTCTACTTCCTAGTTGTTTACTTCCACTGAGGCCCATGGTTTTCAAGTACCCATTAAATAAACACTAATTCAATATGGGAAATATTACTTCTTTGTGAGTGTTCAGTTACACTGGACTGAATTTAATTCAAGCTGAAATAACATCCTCTAACCTAAAGAGTACAGTTTCCTGCTTGGTAAATGGCCAAGGGCCTTTCGATAAAGACAGACATGTCCGAAAAATGTCACGCATACCACTTGTATCTGCCTTAAAAAATCAATCATGGATACTTAACTTCTCCAAGCCATATCCCTGACCCTGATGTTGTTCCCACTGTGACTATTAAAATCGACCCAAACCAGAAACCGTGGATAGACGGCATCATTCACGCAAAACTGAAAACGCGAAATACCACATTTAATCATGGCAAGGTGACTGGGAATATGGTCAAATACGGAGGGAATAACTACATTGTTTGTAAGGCAATCAAACAGGCAAAACGTCAGTACAGAGAAAAAGTGGAGTCGCAATTTAACGGCTCAGACACGAGGCGTATGTGGTAGGGTCAATAGATAATCACGGGTTACAAAGGGAAAACCAGCCATGTCGCGGACACCGACGTCTTGCTCCCGGACAAGCTAAACACCTTATTTTCCCACTTTGAGGATAACAGTGCCACCGGTCCCAAGGACTGTGGGCTCTCATTCTGTTCATTGACTATAGCTTAGCCTTAAACACCATAGTACCCTCCAATCTCATCATTAAGTTTAGGGCCCTGGGTCTGAATCCCGCCCTGTGCAACTGGGTCCTGGACTTCCTGACGACCCGCCCCCAGGTTGTGAAGGAAGGAAACAACACCTCCACTTCGCTGATCCTCAACACAGGGGCCCCACAAGGGTGCATACTAAGCCTCCTCCTGTACTCTCTGTTCACCCATGACTGCATGGCCACATACGCCTCCAACTCAATCATCAGTGGAGAAGGTGGAAAGCTTCAAGTTCCTCGGCGTACACATCACTGACAAACTGAAATGGTCCACCCACACAGACAGTGTGGTGAAGGTGGCGCAACAGCGGCTCTTCAAACTCAGGAGGCTGAAGAAATTTGTCTTGGCCCCTAAGCCCCTTACAAACTTTTACAGATGCACAATTGAGAGCATCCTGTCAGGCTGTATCACCGCCTGGTACGGCAACTGCACCGCCGCCCAACTGTAAGGCTCTCCAGAGGGTAGTGAGGTCTGCACAACGCATCACTGGGTGCACACTGCCTGCCCTCTGGGACACCTACAGCAGCCGATGTCACGGGAAGGCCAAAAAGATCATCAAGGACAACAACCACCCGAGACAAGGCCTGTTCACCCCACTACCATCTAGAAGGCGAGGTCAGTACAGGTCCCATCAAAGCTGGGATCTAGAGACTGAAAAACAGCTTCTATCTCAAGGCCATCAGACTGTTAAATAGCCTTCACGGCTACCACCTGGCTACTCAACCCTGCATCTTAGAGGCTGCTGCCCCATGTACATAGACATGGAATCACTGGTCACTTTAATAATAGAATACTAGTCACTTTAATAATGTTAACATACTGCTTTACTCATTTCATTTGTATATACCAGAGGTGTGGACTCGAGTCATATGACTTGGACTCGAGTCACAAATATCATGACTTGCAACTCGACTTTGACACCAATGACTCGCGACTTAACTTGGACTTGAGCCTTTTGACTCGAACTGACTTGATACCCTCCCCAAGCCCAAATATAAAAAATTATGCTTTTTAAAAAAGTGTGCAGCGCATCAACTCTTCATTTAATGGATTACAGTTTGAATCGGACAGCAGCCAATCAAATTGTGCCAGCTGAGAAAAAGTTGCGCGTGGCAGTGCAGAGGAACGTCGGCGGGTGAATTCAGATGGAGCGCTTGGAAAGATGACACCCAACATTATTATTTTCAGATATAAAGACTACACTGTATCAACAAACATAACGGGAATGCGGGAAGAAAATGAAAATTTCCATGGAAATATAAAGTTTATTTGGAAAGTAATAAATATATTTTTAAAAGCATTCATGATTTGCGTAAATGTAATATACTAACTATTACTCTTGTTAAAATATGAAATGGTATTACATTTGGTGAAGAGCACATTAAGACTTGTTTGACTATTTGACTTGTTTAGGACTCGAAACTCAAAGTTTAGGACTTGAGACTTGTTGGTCTTGACTTGAGACTTGACTCGGACTTGCCTGACTTGAGAATTGACTTGGGACTTCAGTGCTAAGACTTGAGACTTACTTGTGACTTGTAAAACAATGACTTGGTCCCACCTCTGGATACTGTATTCTATTCTACTGTATTTTAATCATTGCCACTACAACACGTTTTTGTTGTTAAAACAAATATATATATTTCTTAATTCCATTCTTATACTTTTAGATGTGTGAATTGTTAGATACTACTGCACTGTCGGAGCTAAGAACACAAGCATTTCGCTACACCTGCCATAACATCTGCTAAATATGTGTATGTGACCAATAAGATTGTATTTTATTTGACATCAATGGATAGATCAAAAGCCAATATACAGTATATATAAACACACTCTGACAGATCCTGGTAGATACCTACCATTATTTTCTGGTCCCAGTTTCTGCTCACACTCGTCATCGTCCTCCTCCTCCCCAGTCCTGCAACGGTAGCCCTTCTTCTTCAGCAGGTGGCAGACCAGGAAGCCCAGGAGGCCAGTGATGAAGAAGAAGAAGACCAGGAGGAAGATCATATACGGGGGAGGGGGTTCCCCCACTGTCGATGCCTCCAGGTCTGTCATCCCTCCAAAGGGTCTTCACTCGTCCTCTATCTGTAGCATAGTTCTGTATAGCCAATGGGTACACACATATGTCCTGTAGAGTCAGTAACGTAACCATGAAGGAGGTTCCCCACACTTATCAGAAGATGTCAACTCTTGATCCACTCAGCGGCATTGATGGGCCTGTGTGCCTGGTCTTGTAAGGCTATCTGAGTCTCCTGTCATCATGTTGTGACTAGATAATCCCTGTTCTCAACTTCCTGTGCGTACCACTGGCTAGAGACAACTTTATCTATCTCAGCAGGCAGAGAGAGCTGGGCCTGGTGGTACACACCGTTGGATGTTTTTTTTCTGAGCATCTTAGCCCACACGGCTGCTATCTGAATAGGTCTATCGGACCATTTTTGAGTCACTATAATTATATCTATTTTGCCAATTGGATTGATCCCCTCTACCACACGGAACCCCACTAATCTACCGTCGGAAACGCACAAGGTGGCTAAAACAGACCTCCATCCGATGCCAGCTTGCTACCGATGGCCCAGGTAGCTGTCTGAATCGCCGTTACCCCAACCAACCTCACTACTCACTGGACCCTTATGATCACTCGACTAAGCATACTTCTACTTTTAAAAATCCACCTCTCTAAAAACAAGTCTCTCACCGTTGCCGCCTGCTATAGACCACCCTCTGCCCCCAGCTGTGCTCTGGACACCATATGTGAACTGATTGCCCCCCATCTATCTTCAGAGCTCGTGCTGCTAGGCAACCTAAACTGGAACATGCTTAACACCCCAGCCATCCTACAATCTAAGCTTGATGCCCTCAATCTCACACAAATTATCAATGAACCTACCAGGTACCACCCCAAAGACGTAAACACGGGCACCCTCATAGATATCATCCTAACCAACCTGCCCTCTAAATACACCTCTGCTGTTTTCAACCAAGATCTCAGCGATCACTGCCTCATTGCCTGCATCCGTAATGGGTCAGCGGTCAAACAACCTCCACTCATCACTGTCAAACGCTCCCTGAAACACTTCAGCGAGCAGGCCTTTCTAATCGACCTGGCCGGGGTATCCTGGAAGGATATTGATCTCATCCCGTCAGTAGTATTTTTTTTAAAATGCCTTCCTCACCATCTTAAATAAGCATGCCCCATTCAAGAAATGTAGAACCAGGAACAGATATAGCCCTTGGTTCTCTCCAGACCTGACTGCCCTTAACCAACACAAAAACATCCTATGGCGTTCTGCATTAGCATCGAACAGCCCCCGTGATATGCAACTTTTCAGGGAAGCTAGAAACCAATATACACAGGCAGTTAGAAAAGCCAAGGCTAGCTTTTTCAAGCAGAAACTTGCTTCCTGCAACACAAACTCAAAAAAGTTCTGGGACACTAAAGTCCATGGAGAATAAGAACACCTCCTCCCAGCTGCCCACTGCGCTGAGGACAGGGAACACTGTCACCACCGATAAATCCACTATAATTGAGAATTTCAATAAGCATTTTTCTACGGCTGGCCATGCTTTCCACCTGGCTACCCCTACCCCGGTCAACAGCACTGCACCCCCCACAGCAACTCGCCCAAGCCTTCCCCATTTCTCCTTCTCCCAAATCCAGTCAGCTGATGTTCTGAAAGAGCTGCAAAATCTGGACCCCTATAAATCAGCCGGGCTAGACAATCTGGACCCTTTCTTTCTAAAATTATCTGCCGAAATTGTTGCAACCCCTATTACTAGCCTGTTCAACCTCTCTTTCGTGTAGTCTGAGATTCCCAAAGATTGGAAAGCAGCTGCGGTCATCCCCCTCTTCAAAGGGGGGGACACTTTTTTTTATTTAATTTTTTTTAATTTTCTCCCCAATTTTCGTGGTATCCAATCGCTAGTAATTACTATCTTGTCTCATCGCTACAACTCCCGTACGGGCTCGGGAGAGACGAAGGTCGAAAGTCATGCGTCCTCCGAAGCACAACCCAACCAAGCCGCACTGCTTCTTAACACAGCGCGCCTCCAACCCGGAAGCCAGCCGCACCAATGTGTCGGAGGAAACACCGTGCACCCGCCCCCCTCGGTTAGCGCGCACTGCGCCCGGCCCGCCACAGGAGTCGCTGGAGCGCGATGAGACAAGGATATCCCTACCGGCCAAACCCTCCCTAACCCGGACGACGCTAAGCCAATTGTGCGTCGCCCCACGGACCTCCCGGTCGCGGCCGGCTGCGACAGAGCCTGGGCGCGAACCCAGACTCTGGTGGCGCAGCATAGCACTGCGATGCAGTGCTCTAGACCACTGCGCCACCCGGGAGGCCCTGGGGGGGACACTCTTGATCCAAACTGCTACAGACCTATATCTATCCTACCCTGCCTTTCTAAGGTCTTCGAAAGCCAAGTCAACAAACAGATTACCGACCATTTCGAATCCCACCATACCTTCTCCGCTATGCAATCTGGTTTCAGAGCTGGTCATGGGTGCACCTCAGCCACGCTCAAGGTCCTAAACGATATGCTAACCGCCATCGATAAGAAACAATACTGTGCAGCCGTATACATTGATCTGGCCAAGGCTTTCGACTCTGTCAATCACCACATCCTCATCGGCAGACTCGATAGCCTTGGTTTCTCAAATGATTGCCTCGCCTGGTTCACCAACTACTTCTCTGATAGTTCAGTGTGTCAAATCGGAGGGCCTGTTGTCCGGGCCGCTGGCAGTCTCTATGGGGGTGCCACAGGGTTCAATACTTGGACCGACTCTCTTCTTTGTATACATCAATGATGTCGCTCTTGCTACTGGTGAGTCTCTGATCCACCTCTACGCAGACGACACCATTCTGTATACTTCTGGCCCTTTGGACACTGCTAACAACCCTCCAGACGAGCTTCAATGCCATACAACTCTCCTTCCGTGGCTTCCAATTGCTCTTAAATACAACCGATCGCTGCCTGCACCTGCCCAACATCACTACTCTGGACGGTTCTGACTTAGAATATGTGGACAACTACAAATACTTAGGTGTATGGTTAGACTGTAAACTCTCCTTCCAGACTCACATCAAACATCTCCAATCCAAAGTTAAATCTAGAATTGGCTTCCTATTTCACAACAAAGCATCCTTCACTCATGCTGCCAAACATACCCTTGTAAAACTGACCATCCTACCGATCCTCGACTTTCGGCGATGTAATTTACAAAATAGCCTCCAATACCCTACTCAATAAATTGGATGCAGTCTATAACAGTGCCATCCGTTTTGTCACCAAAGCCCCATATACTACCCACCACTGCGACCTGTACGCTCTCGTTGGCTGGCCCTTGCGTCATACTCGTCGCCAAACCCACTGGCTCCAGGTCATCTACAAGACCCTGCTAGGTAAAGTCCCCCCTTATCTCAGCTCGCTGGTCACCATAGCAGCACCCACCTGTAGCACGCGCTCCAGTAGGTATATCTCTCTGGTCACCCCCAAAACCAATTCTTCCTTTGGCCGCCTCTCTTTCCAGTTCTCTGCTGCCAATGACTGGAATGAACTACAAAAATCTCTGAAACTGGAAACACTTATCTCCCTCACTAGCTTTAAGCACCAGCTGTCAGAGCAGCTCACAGATTACTGCACCTGTACATAGCCCAAACAACTACCTCTCCCCCTACTGTATTTATTTATTTTGCTCCTTTGCACCCCATTATTTCTATCTCTACTTTGCACATTCTTCCACTGCAAATCTACCATTCCAGTGTTTTACTTGCTATATTGTATTTACTTCGCCACCATGGCCTTTTTTTTGCCTTTACCTCCCTTATCCCACCTCATTTGCTCACATTGTATATAGACTTATCTTTCTACTGTATTGTTTACTGTATGTTTGTTTTACTCCATGTGTAACTCTGTTGTTGTATGTGTCGAACTGCTTTGCTTTATCTTTGCCAGGTCGCAATTGTAAATGAGAACTTGTTCTCAACTTGCCTACCTGGTTAAATAAACGTGAAATACACTGCTCAAAAAATAAAGGGAACACTTAAACAACACAATGTAACTCCAAGTCAATCACACTTCTGTGAAATCAAACTGTCCACTTAGGAAGCAACACTGATTGACAATAAATTTCACATGCTGTTGTGCAAATGGAATAGACAAAAGGTGGAAATTATAGGCAATTAGCAAGACACCCCTAATAAAGGAGTGATTCTGCAGGTGGTGACCACAGACCACTTCTCAGTTCCTATGCTTCCTGGCTGATGTTTTGGTCACTTTTGAATGCTGGCGGTGCTCTCACTCTAGTGGTAGCATGAGACGGAGTCTACAACCCACACAAGTGGCTCAGGTAGTGCAGCTCATCCAGGATGGCACATCAATGCGAGCTGTGGCAAGGAGGTTTGCTGTGTCTGTCAGCGTAGTGTCCAGAGCATGGAGGCGCTACCAGGAGACAGGCCAGTACATCAGGAGACGTGGAGGAGGCCGTAGGAGGGCAACAACCCAGCAGCAGTACCGCTACCTCCGCCTTTGTGCAAGGAGGAGCACTGCCAGAGCCCTGCAAAATGACCTCCAGCAGGCCACAAATGTGCATGTGTCAGCATATGGTCTCACAAGGGCTCTGAGGATCTCATCTCGGTACCTAATGGCAGTCAGGCTACCTCTGGCGAGCACATGGAGGGCTGTGCGGCCCCACAAAGAAATGCCACCCCACACCATGACTGACCCACCGCCAAACCGGTCATGCTGGAGGATGTTGCAGGCAGCAGAACGTTGTCCACGGCGTCTCCAGACTCTGTCACGTCTGTCACATGTGCGTGTGAACCTGCTTTCATCTGTGAAGAGCACAGGGCGCCAGTGGCGAATTTGCCAATCTTGGTGTTCTCTGGCAAATGCCAAACGTCCTGCACGGTGTTGGGCTGTAAGCACAACCCCCACCTGTGGACGTCGGGCCCTCATACCACCCTCATGGAGTCTGTTTCTGACCATTTGAGCAGACACATGCACATTTGTGGCCTGCTGGAGGTCATTTTGCAGGGCTCTGGCAGTGCTCCTCCTTGCACAAAGGCGGAGGTAGTGGTCCTGCTGCTGGGTTGTTGCCCTCCTACGGCCTCCTCCACGTCTCCTGATGTACTGGCCTGTCTCCTGGTAGCGCCTCCATGCTCTGGACACTACGCTGACAGACACAGCAAACCTTCTTGCCACAGCTCGCATTGATGTGCCATCCTGGATGAGCTGCACTACCTGAGCCACTTGTGTGGGTTGTAGACTCCGTCTCATGCTACCACTAGAGTGAGAGCACCGCCAGCATTCAAAAGTGACCAAAACATCAGCCAGGAAGCATAGGAACTGAGAAGTGGTCTGTGGTCACCACCTGCAGAATCACTCCTTTATTGGGGGTGTCTTGCTAATTGCCTATAATTTCCACCTTTTGTCTATTCCATTTGCACAACAGCATGTGAAATTTATTGTCAATCAGTGTTGCTTCCTAAGTGGACAGTTTGATTTCACAGAAGTGTGATTGACTTGGAGTTACATTGTGTTGTTTAAGTGTTCCCTTTATTTTTTTGAGCAGTGTATATATATATATATTTTTTTAAACACTCACTCACTCACACACCGTGCTAAATTCTACAGGCCAAGAAGTGAGGATTTCATCAACCACTCATTAATTAATATTTTGTTGAATAGTACTTGATAGTTTGTAAAACCTGGGCGGCAAAATATTGCAATGTTATGATGAGAAATGAAGGGTAATGCTTCTGCTTACAGAGGAAATTGGTATATATTTTTGGTGTGCCTTCAGAAAGTATTCATACCCCTTGACTTATTCCACAATTGGTTTTGTTACAGCCTGAATTCAAAATGGATTAAATGTAATTTTTTCTCACCCATCTACATGTAACAGTATTGCTTCCGTCCCTCTCCTCGCCCCTACCTTGGTTCGAACCAGGGACCATCTGCACACATCGACAACAGCCACCCTCGAAGCATCGTTACCCATCGTGCCACAAAAGCTGCAGCCCTTGCAGAGCAAGGGGAACAACTACTTCAAGGTCTCAGCGTGAGTGACGTCACCGATTGAAACGCTATTAGCGCACACCACCGCTAACTAGCTAGCCATTTCACATCGGTTACATACACACAATACCTCAACGCGAAAACATGACAACGCGAAAACATGTTTTTTTTAAAAAATGTTTTCAAATGTATTCAAAATTAAATACAGAAATATCTCATTTGCATAAGTATTCACACCCCTGAGTCAATACATCTCAGAATCACCTTTGGAAGGGATTACAGCTGTGAGTCTTTCTGGGTAAGTCTAAGAGCTTTTGAATTGTACACTATTTGCACATTATTCTTTTTAAAATTCTTCAAGCTCTATCTAGTTGTTTGTTGATCATTGCTAGATAGCCATTTTTAAGTCTTGCCATAGATTTTCAAGCCGATTTTTAAGTCAAAATTGTAACTAGAGCACTTGGGAACATTCAATGTCGTCTTGGTAAGCACTCCAGTGTATATTTGGCCTTGAGTTTCAAGTTTTAAGTTATTGTCCTGCTGAAAGGTGAATGTATCTCCCGGTGTCTGTTGAAAAGCAGACAACCAGGTTCTCCGGTTGGATTTTGCCTGTGCTTAGTTGTATTCCGTTTCTTTTTATCCTATAAACTCCCTTGTCCTTGCCGATGAGAAGCATTCTCATAACATGATGCCACCACCATGCTTGAAAATATGAAAAGTGGTACTCAGTGATGTGTTGAATTTGCCCCAAACATAATGATTTGTATTCAGGACATAAAGTAAATATAGTAGCCATTTTTTTTGCAGTTTTACTTTAGTGCCTTTTGCAAAAAGGATGCATATTTTGGAATATTTTCACTCTGTCATTTAGGTTAGTATTGCGGAGTAACTACAATGTTGTTGATCAGTTTTTTTCCTATCACAGCCATTAAACTCTGTAACCGTTTTAAAGTCCCCATTGGCCTCATCGTAAAATCCCTGAGTGGTTTCCTTCCTCTCCGTCAACTGAGTTATCTTTGTGTATTGATAGACCATCCAAAGTGTAATGAATAACTTCCCCATACTCAAAGGGATATTCAATGTCATTTAAAAAAAATCAATTTACCAATAGGTGCCCTTTTTTTTACCCCCTAATTTCGTGGTATCCAATTGGTAGTAGTTAGTCTTGTCTCATCGCTGCAACCCCCGTATGGACTCGGGAGAGGCAAAGGTCGAGAGCCATGCGTTCTCCGAAACACAACCCAACCCAACCAAGCCAAGCTGCACTGCTTCTTTACACAATGCCCGTCCAACCCGGAAGCCAGCCACACCAATGTGTCGGAGGAAACACAGCGTGCACTGCGCCCGGCCCACCACAGGAGTCGCTAGAGTGCGATGAGACAAGGATATCCCTGCCGGCCAAACCCCCCCTAACCCGGACGACGCTGGGCCAATTGTGCACCGCCCCATGGGCCTCCCGGTCACGGCCGGCTGCGACAGAGCCTTAGACCACTGCGCCACCCGGGAGGCCCTTAGGTGCCTTTTGCGAGGCATTAGAAAACCTCCCTGGTCTTTGTGGTTTAATCTGTGTTTGAAAATAATTGTTTGACTGAGAGACCTTACTGATAATTGTACAGAGTGTATAGAGATGAGGTAGTCATTCAAAAATCATGTTAATCACTATTATTGCATGCACACAGAGTCCATGCAATTTATTATGTGACTTGTTAAGCAAATCTTCACTCCTGAACATATTTAGGCTTGCCATAACAAATGGGATCAATACATAAAATAAAACATAATTCCACCTTGACATTATGGGGTATTATTGTGTGTAGGCCACTGGACAGTGACACAACATTTCAATGTAATACATTTTAAATTCAGGCTGTAACATAACAAAATGTGGAAAAAGTCAAGGGGTGTAAATACTTTCTGAATGCACTGTATAAGGCCTAGACACAACCAGAAAGCCCCTCACCTCAGCAGTTCAGACATATACTCCCTAGCAGATCCACCTTGCAGCAGTAAAATAATATTTCCTATGTATCTCTATAGAAATATAGTACATTCCCTTCTGGCTACTCTCCCAGCCTAACATGTTTACAATATGTGGGTGGAATTGGAAATGTATGGCAACTAATGTCTCTGTAAACAGAAATGTACAGTCTATGTTTGAAATGTACAGTCTATGTATGAACTTTCCAATTTTTGTAAGTCGCTCTGGATAAGAGCGTCTGCTAAATGACTTAAATGTAAATGTAAATGTATCTGTCCCTCTAAATTACGCCACTTACCAATAAGGTTGACACTGGTCTAGTGTCACAACAGGACAAGTCCTGTATACAGCTCTGTCATACTTACAGTACATCAATGTATAATATAGATTATCAATAAATCTGGTGAATTAGAATGAGCTAATTTGCTAACATTGTATTTGCAGAAAAAGGTGTCAGGAAACGACACAAGCCAATTGAAATATGAAGCAGAATATCTCTGCATCAGCATAAGCACAGAGAATCTTGAGGTGACTCGGCAATATAATGCCTCCCATCAGAAACACACACATTGATGATTGTGTTTTTAAAGGCCCTGCCATTGTCGGGAAGCTCTGTACTCATATCATTACAAACAGCATTTTTCAGAGAGTGGAAAAAAATGTGATCCATTGCTAAGAATAGAAAGGGTCACTTGATTCAATTGAGCCATTGATTTTTTATATGTGATGCCTGCGGTTGTCAGCTGTCTTTTCTCCATTTTATTTCCTAGAGATGCATATGATCATTTCAAAAACTCGCTACAAACTGGCCATTTGAATTCTTAGTCTGTCATATCAAATACAGTTGTAGGATCTTAATTTGAGACAGTTTGCTACAGCAGGAAAATAATCCTGCAGCAACAGAAAATGTGAATTATTATGTGTTTTATAATTAATTGACATTTTTGTAGGGGTTGAAAAAAAAATTGTAAGAGAAAGTGGAAATTACAAACTTCAGAAGTCTTTAACATCAAATACACTACAAGATTAAAATGTCCTGCATTTACAGGAAAGTTCTCATTCAACAGGGTGATCAAATTAAGATCCCACATCTGTATACGTGACCTCTACTCACCATGGCTGACTGTTTCCACATTATGACCCTCCTCAGTGACATAAAAATACATGACGTTTTGAATATCCATTTCCTTTCAGATAACCTTTACTATATCTTCAATTGTGAAGAATGTACAGCTATACAGTATTTGCATAACTGCATCAACATTAATTGTCTCAGTTCAAGTACAAGTTTAGGGCTACATGAGTGACCTTGATCTCAGTGATGACTACCTGACATGTTACTAATCATATTACAGTTAGACCTACATGAAGGCTACAGGCGTACACCGTTTAGGCTACTATAAACTAAAGACAAGCAATGGACAGGCAAGACAGCTTCTAGGCAATGGGACAATGGCCACTGTAGCCTGTTGGTAAGGCAGGGGACAGTTGAGCCACCTGAAAAAAATCATAAACTCTATTTAGGATACACTTAACCTATCGATCTTCCTATACTTTGTTAAATATGGAAACACTGTACATATACCACAGCTATTGGCCATATATCACAAACACCCGAGGTGCCTTATTGCTATTATAAACTCTTTACCAACGTAATTAGAGCAGTAAAAATAAATGTTTTGTCATACCTGTGTTATATGGTCTGATATACCACGGCAATCAGCCAATCAGCATTCAGGGCTAGAACCACCCAGTTTATAATACACCTATATACATTGATCATAGTGCCGCCTCTGTCGGACAGCATGTAGGAATGATCAAGTTCTACTTTTGTAAGCCTATCCTTTTAACAAAAACGAGTGAAGTCCGAAAATTAATGGTGACATTCGTGACATGGTGGCCCGTAACTACAACGGTAGCCTAAATTGAAGACCCACAACAGAGAGAGTGACCACCCCGCAGTGCACTCCATCTTTTGCAAGTTTCAGGCGGCCTCATGTCCCATGATGACACATCTGCCCTTGGTATTTTAAATGCGCTAGTAGCTACTGTACGACATGCACACGTGATGGAATTTGACAAGGACAAATATGACAAAACCAGATATTCTTGCTGAGTCTGTGGATCTGTCTGAGTCGGAACTTGACCGAGGATGCACTTGAGCGCCTGATACTGTAGCTCCATCATCGTGACTAAATCAGGCAGTCTACATAATTAATCAATGACACACTGCTGCGCTAAACTATAAATATATATCTTAATTATAATATTATAATATCATTCCCATAGTAATAATGTTTCCATCGCTGTGAATAACAACATTGTAGCAATTCATTTGCTGCATCATACGCTCCCCAGGTTCAATTGCTGACTTGAACAGCCCATACGCCCATCGACAGTCTATAATGAACCGTTCCCTTTTATTATTATTTAACGAGTTGCAAAGCAGCCTACTTACGTTCTTTCAGAAACATTATGAACCCGTAGTAAATGTGGATGCTATCCCGATAGGTGTGTGATCTCATATAGTAAATCCATTGAGATCCGCTACAGTTTTCTTCTGGCCAAACGAGAGCTGCTCTGGAGCAAACGGAGGGAAGGAGATTCTGCAAGTTATTTAAAGGGAAAATAGCAAAGACATATGGTGTAGCCGTTATTTTATTTTTAGGACAGATTTTTGGACTGTTACACTTTTACAATTCATCCAATTGGTCCAATTAATCTATGCTAAACAGTAAATAATTGAAAAAATTCCACATTTGAAAGTGAAGCATTGAATATCTCATTTCAAAAGCCTGCATAATACTTACAAATGCGTACATTTGTAAGATGTTTGACTCAATAGTTGTTCTAGTAGTCCAGTTAAAAATAAACAACAATATCTACATAGACATGTGCATTAGACGTTTATCCAATAACTACAATGAGATGTTGTTTCTTGAAGAACACCCCCCTTAGAACAGAAGAGTTAAAGAGTAACTGGACAAGTTTACACTTGATATGATTAAACTAAAGTGATGCCAAGCTAGTTTTGTCATCACCATGCATTATCCACAAAGGGGAAAACATTTGGATAACCAGAAGGCTGTTTAAAAAAATATATATATTTCACCTTTATTTAGCCAGGTAGTCTAGTTGAGAACAAGTTCTCATTTGCAACTGCGACCTGGCCAAGATAAAGCATAGCAATTCGACACATACAACACAGAGTTACACATGGAATAAACAAAACATACAGTCAATAATACAGTAGAACAAAGAAAACAAAAAGTCTATATACAGTGAGTGCAAATGAGGTAAGATAAGGGAGTTAAGGCAATAAATAGGCCATGGTGGCGAAGTAATTACAATATAGCAATTAAACACTGGAATGGTAGATGTGCAGAAGATGAATGTGCAAGTAGAGATACTGGGCATACTGAGCAAGATAAATAAATACAGTATGGGGATGAGGTAGGTAGATAGCCAATCTGTAAACAGCCCATCTATGTACAGGTGCAGTGATCTGTGAGCTGCTCTGACAGCTGGTGCTTAAAGCTAGTGAGGGAGATATGAGTCTCCAGCTTCAGAGATTTTTGCAGTTCGTTTCAGTCATTGGCATTGTGAATGATATAGGCTAGTAAACATCATATCTATATCAAATGTGCTTACAATAAGTCACACTCATCATAAAAAGTGAACTACAATTTTTTTTACTAAGCTGACATTTTTCTTTCTCTAAACATTTGACCCATAATAAAAAAACAGCCGGACTGCCATGCGTAGCCAGGGAGAAAGTATTAGCCTAGCTCCTAGCGGCTGTGATTGGTAGTACATTTCCCAAGCCCCTCTTTCTGTCCCCGCCCCACAGACTATTGTTTGGTACTGTCAGAGACGAAGAGGAAGAGAGAGGCCCAAATCGGCGGAAAATCTGTCTCCCTCCAGCAGGTGGCGTTTTTTCGTTGTTTCGACCACCAAGCGAGAGTGTCAAGTTTGGTAAACAAAACAATTAATGGCTTATTTGCTATGTGAGGTTTATTTGATCGAATAGAAGTTTCGTAATGCTGAAATTGTTTTGAGTGTACTGATATATGTAGGACACGTGACATCCCGGCAATTTTGAGAAAAAATTCCGTTATATCGGACTTGTCTCGAGATGGCTATGCATATTCATGACATGAGGCTAGTAGTATAGCGTCTCTCTCCATCAGGCCGTTGACCTCAACAACTCTAATTTAATATTTAAAACTAGATTACAATCTTCGTAACATTGCAAAAATCTGAAACTTTTTGTCCAAAACTGATGTACATTAGATAAACTAATCCATTCTTTGTCACTTCTAGATTAGACTACTGCAATGCTCTACTCTCTGGATACCTGGATAAAGCACGAAATAAACTTCAGTTAGTGCTAAACCAGGCTGCTAGAATCTTGACTAGAACCCCAAAATGTGGTCACATTACTCCAGTGCTAGCCTCTCTACACTGGTTTCCTGTTAAGGCTAGGGCTGATTTCAAGGTTTTACTGCTAACCTACAAAGCATTACATGGGCTTGCTACTACCCATCTCCGATTTGGTCCTGCCGCACATACCTACACGTACGCTATGGTCACAAGACTCAGGCCTCCTTATTGTCCCTAGAATTTCTAAGTAAACAGCTGGAGGCAGGGCTTTCTCATATAGATCTACATTTTTATGGAACGGTCTGCCAAACCATGTGAGAGACGTACACTCGGTCTCGACCTTTAAAGTCTTTACTGAAGACTCATCTCTTCAGTATGTCCTATGATTGAGTGTAGTCTGGCCCAGGGGTGCGAAGGTAAACGGCAAGGTACTGGAGCAACAAACCAGGGCCACAGTGTCCCCCGACCCAACCCTGTCTCAGCCTTCAGTATCTATGCTGCAATAGTTTATGTGCCAGGATGCTAGGGTCAGTCTGTTATATCTGGTGTAATTCTGGTGTCCTGTGTGAATTTAAGTATGTTCCCTCTAATTCTCTCGCTCTCCCTTTCTTCGTCCTCTCCCGGAGGACCTGAACCTCAGGACTACCTGGCCTGATGACTCCTGGCTGCCCCCATTCCACCTGGTTGTGCTGCTGCTCCAGTTTAAACTGTTCTGCCTGCGGCTATGGAACCCTGACCTGTTTCACCGGACGGGATACCTTGTACCTGACCTGCTGTTTTCGACTCTCTCTCTACAGCACCTGCTGTTTCGACCTCTGAATGCTCAGCTATGATAAACCAACTGACATTTACTCCTGAGGTACTGACCTGTTGCACCCTCTACAACCACTGTGATTATTATTTGACCCTGCTGGTCATCTATGAACGTTTGAACATCTTGAAGAACAATCTGGCCTTAATGGCCATGTACTCTTATAATCTCCCCCCGGCACAGCCAGAAGAGGACTGGCCACACCTAAATAAGAATTAGTTCTTAAGGATTAGCCCCCTTTTTTCAAATTTTTTCCTAAAATTACATACCCAAATCTAACTGCCTGTAGCTCAGGCCCTGAAGCAAGAATATGCATATTATTGGTACTATTTGAAAGGAAACACTGAAGTTTGTGGAAATGTGAAATGAATGTAGGAGAATATAACACATTAGATCTGGTAAAAGATAATACAAAGATGTACCATCATCTTTGAAATGCAAGAGAAAGGCCATAATGTATTATTCCAGCCCAGGCGCAATTTAGATTTTGGCCACTAGATGGCAGCAGTTTGTGCAAAGTTTGAGACTGATCCAATAAACCATTGCGTTTCTGTTCAAAATGTTGTATCAAGACTGCCCAAATGTGCCTAATTGGTTTATTAATACATGTTTAAGTTCACTCTCCTCAAACAATAGCGTGGCAGTCTTTCACTGTAATAGCTACTGTAAATTGGACAGTGCAGTTATATTAACAAGAATTTAAGCTTTCCGCCAATATCAGATATGTCTATGTCCTGGGGAATGTTCTTGTTACTTACAACCTCATGCTAATCGCATTAGCCTACGTTAGCTCAACCTCCAGCGGGGAACCCACCGATCCTGTAGAGGTTAACTGACTTGCCTAGTTAAATAAAGGTTACATTTTTTGTTACAAAAATACAATTCCACCAATCCAAAGAAAGCATAGGTGGGCGCTTTGTGGTCAACGACTCCCATTGTTAGGGCGGATATTCACCCGATTAGCCACCAATCACCCCATTAAAAGGTGGAAATATCTTACCATTCAAACTCCCGGGAAAGGTTTTGGGGTTGGCTCCTATGGCGAACATGCGCACTCAGTCTTAGTTAAAATCACCATTGAAAATGTCGTGTATCACACAGTACAATGTGTGGTTCTGAATCACTATTCAAAAGTAACGCGTACCACATTCACCATATGAATTGTGTGATTGGTAAAATGTTTCCACCTTTTAATGGGGTGATTGGTGGCAAATCGGGTACACCATCCATAATCTTTGGTACTGTTTTTGCCCGCCCCCTTCGCTTGTCGCTGAACAATGACGTACGTTTTACTCGCTGTTTACAATGGCGACTACTTTCTAAATGAAGAAAAGATACATTTACAGTAGCGAACAAATACCCAGCGAACGGTAGAAAAACTAAGAAGTCTCTTTTGCAATGTCTAACAGAACAGCATATTTTTATGATCCGGATGTGGGGAACTTTCATTATGGTAAGATTCATTTTGGTTACAAAAGGCACGAAGCAGATTAGCATGTTAAGAAGCAGGCTAGCTAACTATTTACATTGCTGTTATTTAGCAGACGCTCGTATCCAGAGCGATTTACAGGAGTAATTAGAGTTAAGTGCTCAATGACATATTGTTACCTTTCGGTAACTGGCCCAACGCTCTTAACCGCTAGGCTACCTACTATTTCCTCTTCAATTTGTGATTAGCTAGATAGCTAACGTTAGTATTCGATTCTTATTTCTGCTAGAAATCAGGTGTATTGAACTCGCTAACGTTACTAGCTATTAGTCGTGTGTTTGCAAGAGTTTCTTTATTCTACAGCTATTTAGCTGGCATGTTATGAATGATAGCATCACGCAGAAGAACCACAGAGAAATCAGAACATTGATAACTGCATATGAGAGAACAACACACTGACACATGTTTTCCTTTCCTTATCAAGGTGCTGGTCACCCTATGAAACCCCATCGTCTCTCGCTGACGCACAGCCTTGTTTTGCACTATGGCCTTTACAAAAAGATGCAGGTAAGTCCTGCTGATGATAAACATGCTGAAAAGGCTGGGGATGTAATTATTAGTCCAAACAGTTTTGCAACTAAAACAAGGGTTTCTATTGGACAAATTCAGGTAGGTCCCTCCCTGTTTGTCTGTTTGCTTCATTTAAGAAACGTTTTGCAACAGAATCAGCTAAATTAATACACCCTGATTAAACCAGACAAGTTCATGTCCTTCTTGACACCATGTTAATTTGACTGGTCCTTGTTTCACAGGTTTTCAAACCATACAAAGCCTCACAACATGACATGTGCCGATTCCACTCAGAAGATTACATTGACTTTCTGCAGAAGGTCAGCCCCAACAATATGCAGGGTTTCACAAAGAGTCTCAACACCTTTAATGTTGGGGATGACTGGTGAGAATGTCTTATCATCTTCTATAATTTATTAGCTTACATTACTCCCTGGCGTATATTTGGAATCATGTGTGACTAAGATATTTTGTGTGAAATATATATTTGTCAAAGTGCAGAATGTTCTTTTGACTCATGTAATATTATGATCAGTGTAATGTGCAGCTGTTGATCTATCTATGTGGCTTGTATAAAGGTAACGTGTCCTCTGTCAGCCCTGTATTCCCAGGCCTGTTTGAGTTCTGCTCCAGGTATACAGGAGCATCTCTACAGGGAGCAACACAGCTAAACCACAAGGTATGTCCCCCCCCCAGCAAACTCAGCTTATTTTCTGTTATAAATGTATTCTATTTACGGATCGGACGGCATGTTGTCCGGTCCTCTGGCAGTCTCTATGGGGGTACCACAGGGTTCAATTCTCGGGCCGACTCTTTTCTCTGTATATATCAATGATGTTGCTCTTGCTGCGGGCGATTCCCTGATCCACCTCTACGCAGACGACACCATTCTGTATACTTCTGGCCCTTCCTTGGACACTGTGCTATCTAACCTCCAAACGAGCTTCAATGCCATACAACACTCCTTCCGTGGCCTCCAACTGCTCTTAAATGCTAGTAAAACAAAATGCATGCTTTTCAACCGTTCGCTGCCTGCACCCGCCCGCCCGCCCGACTAGCATCACCACCCTGGACGGTTCCGACCTAGAATATGTGGACATCTATAAATACCTAGGTGTCTGGCTAGACTGTAAACTCTCCTTCCAGACTCATATTAAACATCTCCAATCCAAAATCAAATCAAGAATCGGCTTTCTATTTCGCAACAAAGCCTCCTTCACTCACGCCGCAAAACTCACCCTAGTAAAACTGACTATCCTACCGATCCTCGACTTCGGCGATGTCATCTACAAAATAGCTTCCAATACTCTACTCAGCAAACTAGATGCAGTTTATCATAGTGCCATCCGTTTTGTTACTAAAACACCTTATACCACCCACCACCGCGACCTGTATGCTCTAGTCGGCTGGCCCTCGCTACATATTCGTCGCCAGACCCACTGGCTCCAGGTCATCTATAAGTCCATGCTAGGTAAAGCTCCACCTTATCTCAGTTCACTTGTCACGATATCAACACCCACCCGTAGCACGCGCTCCAGCAGGTATATCTCACTGATCATCCCAAAAGCCAACACCTCATTTGGCCGCCTTTCCTTCCAGTTCTCTGCTGCCTGTGACTGGAACGAATTGCAAAAATCGCTGAAGTTGGAGACTTTTATTTCCCTCACCAACTTTAAACATCTGCTATCTGAGCAGCTAACCGATCGCTGCAGCTGTACATATGTAACGGATGTGAAATGGCTAGCTAGTTAGCGGGTACGTGCTAATAGCGTTTCAATCAGTTACGTCACTTGCTCTGACACCTAGAAGTAGTGTTGCCCCTTGCTCTGCAAGGGCCGCGGCTTTTGTGGAGCGATGGGTAACGATGCTTCGTGGGTGACCGTTGTTGATGTGTGCAGAGGGTCCCTGGTTCGCGCCCGAGGTCGGGGCGAGGGGACGTACTAAAGTTATACTGTTACATTGATGCTGTTGACCCGGATCACTGGTTGCTGCGGAAAAGGAGGAGGTTGAAAGGGGGGTGAGTGTAACGGATGTGAAATGGCTAGCTAGTTAGCGGGTACGCGCTAATAGCTTTTCAATCAGTTACGTCACTTGTTCTGAAACCTAGAAGTAGTGTTGCCCCTTGCTCTGCAAGGGCCGCGGCTTTTGTGGAGCGATGGGTAACGACGCTTCGTGGGTGACTGTTGTTGATGTGTGCAGAGGGTCCCTGGTTCGCGCCCGTGTCGGGGCAAGGGGACGGTTTAAAGTTATACTGTTACACACAGTCCATCTGTAAACAGCCCACCCAATTTACCTACCTCATCCCCTTACTGTTTTTATTTATTTACTTTTATGCTCTTTTGCACACCAGTATCTCTACTTGCTCATGATCATCTGATGATTTATCACTCCAGTGTTAATCTGCTAAATTGTAATTATTCACTCCTATGGCCTATTTATTGCCTACCTCATGCCTTTTGCACACAAATCAAATCAAATCAAATTTTATTAGTCACATACACATGGTTAGCAGATGTTAATGCGAGTGTAGCGAAATGCTTGTGCTTCTAGTTCCGACAATGCAGTAATAACCAACAAGTAATCTAACCTAACAATTCCACAACTACTACCTTATACACACACACAAGTGTAAAGGGATGAAGAATATGTACATAAGATATATGAATGAGTGGTGGTACAGAACGGCATGGCAAGATGCAGTAGATGGTATATTTTTATTTATTTATTTATTTAACCTTTATTTAACCAGGTAGGCAAATTGAGAACACGTTCTCATTTACAATTGCGACCTGGCCAAGATAAAGCAAAGCAGTTCGACACATACAACAACACATAGTTACACATGGAGTAAAACAAACATATAGTCAATAATACAGTGAAAAAAATAAGTCTATATACAATGTGAGCAAGTGAGGTGAGATAAGGGAGGTGAAGGCAAACAAATATATGTATAAATAAATAAAAATATAAAAAGGCCATGGAGGCGAAGTGAGTACAACACAGCAAGTAAAATAAAAACTAAAAAACACTGGAATGGTTGGTTTGCAGTGGAAGAAAGTGCAAAGTAGAGACAGAAATAATGGGGTGCAAAGGAGCAAAATAAATTAATAAATAAATACAGTAGGTAAAGAGGTAGTTTGGGCTAAATTGTAGATGGGTTATGTACAGGTGCAGTAATCTATGAGCTGCTCTGACAGCTGGTGCTTAAAGCTAGTGAGGGAGATAGGTGTTTCCAGTTTCAGAGATTTTTGTAGTTCGTTCCAGTCATTGGCAGCAGAGAACTGGAAGGAGAGGCGTCCAAAGGAAGAATTGGTTTTGGGGGTGACTAGAGAGATATACCTGCTGGAGCGCGTGCTACAGGTAGGTGCTGCTATTGAGACCAGCGAGCTGAGATAAGGGGGGACTTTACCTAGCAGGGTCTTGTAGATGACCTGGAACCAGTGGGTTTGGCGACGAGTATGAAGCGAGGGCCAGCCAACGAGAGTGTACAGGTCGCAGTGGTGGGTAGTATATGGGGCTTTGGTGACAAAACGGATGGCACTGTGATAGACTGCATCCAATTTATTGAGTAGGGTTTTGGAGGCTATTTTGTAAATGACATCACCGAAGTCGAGGATTGGTAGGATGGTCAGTTTTACAAGGGTATGTTTGGCAGCATGAGTAAAGGATGCTTTGTTGCGGAATAGGAAGCCAATTCTAGATTTGACTTTGGATTGGAGATGTTTGATGTGAGTCTGGAAGGAGAGTTTACAGTCTAACCAGACACCTAGGTATTTGTAGTTGTCCACATATTCTAAGTCAGAGCCGTCCAAAGTAGTGATGTTGGACAGGCGGGCAGGAGCAGGCAGCGATCGGTTGAAGAGCATGCATTTGGTTTTACTTGTATTTAAGAGCAGTTGGAGGCCACGGAAGGAGAGTTGTATGGCATTGAAACTCGCCTGGAGGGTTGTTAACACAGTGTCAAAAGAAGGGCCAGAAGTATACAGAATAGTGTCGTCTGCGTAGAGGTGGATCAGAGAATCACCAGCAGCAAGAGCGACATCATTGATGTAAACAGAGAAGAGAGTCGGTCCAAGAATTGAACCCTGTGGCACCCCCATAGAGACTGCCAGAGGCCCGGACAACAGACCCTCCGATTTGACACACTGAACTCGATCAGAGAAGTAGTTGGTGAACCAGGCGAGGCAATCATTAGAGAAACCAAGGCTGTCGAGTCTGCCAATGAGGATGTGGTGATTGACAGAGTCAAAAGCCTTGGCCAGGTCAATGAATACGGCTGCACAGTATTGTTTCCTATCGATGGCGGTTACGATATCGTTTATGACCTTGAGCGTGGCTGAGGTGCACCCATGACCAGCTCTGAAACCAGATTGCATAGCGGAGAAGGTGTGGTGGGATTCGAAATGGTCGGTAATCTGTTTGTTGACTTGGCTTTCGAAGACCTTAGAAAGGCAGGGTAGGATAGATATAGGTCTGTAGCAGTTAGGGTCAAGGGTGTCCCCCCCTTTGAAGAGGGGGATAACCGCAGCTGCTTTCCAATCTTTGGGGATCTCAGACGACACGAAAGAGAGGTTGAAGAGGCTAGTAATAGGGGTGGCAACAATTTCAGCAGATAGTTTTAGAAAGAAAGGGTCCAGATTATCTAGCCCGGCTGATTTGTAAGGGTCCAGATTTTGCAGCTCATTTAGAACATCAGCTGACTGTATTTGGGAGAAAGAGAAATGGGGAAGGCTTGGGCGAGTAGCAGAGGGGAGGGCAGTGCTGTTGTCCGGGGTAGGGGTAGCCAGGTGGAAAGCATGGCCAGCCGTAGAAAAATGCTTATTGAAATTCTCAATTATAGTGGATTTGTCGGTGGTGACAGTGTTTCCTATCTTCAGAGCGGTTGGAAGCTGGGAGGAGGTGTTCTTATTCTCCATGGACTTTACGGTGTCCCAGAACTTTTTTGAATTTGTGTTGCAGGAAGCAAATTTCTGCTTGAAAAAGCTAGCCTTGGCTGTTCTAACTGCCTGTGTATATTGGTTTCTGGCTTCCCTGAAAAGTTGCATATCACGGGGGCTGTTCGATGCTAATGCAGAACGCCATAGGATGTTTTTCTGTTGGTTAAGGGCAGTCAGGTCAGGAGAGAACCAAGGGCTATATCTGTTCCTGGTTCTAAATTTCTTGAATGGGGCATGCTTATTCAAGATGGTGAGGAAGGCATTTAAAAAAAAATGACCAGGCATCCTCTACTGACGGGATGAGATCAATATCCTTCCAGGATACCCCGGCCAGGTCGATTAGAAAGGCCTGCTCGCTGAAGTGTTTCAGGGAGCGTTTGACAGTGATGAGTGGAGGTCGTTTGACCGCTGACCCATTACGGATGCAGGCAATGAGGAAGTGATCGCTGAGATCTTGGTTGAAAACAGCAGAGGTGTATTTGGAGGGCAAGTTTGTTAGGATGATATCTATGAGGGTACCCGTGTTTACGGAATTGGGGTGGTACCTGGTAGGTTCATTGATAATTTGTGTGAGATTGAGGGCATCAAGCTTAGATTGTAGGGTGGCTGGGGTGTTGAGCATGTTCAAATTTAGGTCGCCTAGCAGCACGAGCTCTGAAGATAGATGGGGGGCAATCAGTTCACATATAGTGTCCAGAGCACAGCTGGGGGCAGAGGGTGGTCTATAGCAGGCGGCAACGGTGAGAGACTTGTTTTTAGAGAGGTGGATTTTTAAAAGTAGAAGTTCAAATTGTTTGGGAACAGACCTGGATAGTATAACAGAACTCTGCAGGCAGTCTTTGCAGTAGATTGCAACACCGCCCCCTTTGGCCGTTCTATCTTGTCTGAAAATCTTGTAATTGGGGATGAAAATGTCTGAATTTTTGGTGGTCTTTCTAAGCCAGGATTCAGACACGGCTAAAACATCCGGGTTGGTAGAGTGTGCTAAAGCAGTGAACAAAACAAACTTAGGGAGGAGGCTTCTAATGTTAACATGCATGAAGCCAAGGCTATTACGGTTACAGAAGTCATCAAAAGAGAGCGCCTGGGGAATAGGAGTGGAGCCAGGTACTGCAGGGCCTGGATTCACCTCTACATCACCAGAGGAACAGAGGAGGAGTAGGATAAGGGTACGGCTAAAAGCTATGAGAATTGGTCGCCTAGAGCTACTAGAGCAGAGAGTAAAAGGAGGTTTCTGGGGGCGATAAAATAGTTTAAAGGAATAATGTACAGACAAAGGTATGGTAGGATGTGAATACAGTGGAGGTAAACCTAGGTATTGAGTGATGATGAGAGAGATATTGTCTCTAGAAACATCATTGAAACCAGGTGATGTCATCGCATATGTGGGTGGTGGAACTGAGAGGTTGGATATGGTATAGAGAGCAGGGCTAGAATCTCTACAGTGAAATAAGCCAATAAACACTAACCAGAACAGCAATGGACAAGGCATATTTACATTAAGGAGAGGCATGCTTAATCGAGTGATCAATAAGGGTCCAGTGAGTAGAGGTTGGTTGGGGTCGTGGCGATCCAGACAGCTGGCCGGGTATATGGCTATTGGTAGCAGCATAGGATGGAGGTCTGTTTGTAGATACCTCGTGCGTTTCCGTCGGTAGGTTAGTGGGGTTCCGTGTAGTGGGGTTCCGTGTGGTAGAGGGGATCAATCCAAATTGGCAAAATAGATATAGTGACCCAAGGAAAAAAAATAAAATAAATAAATAATAATAATAATAATAGTTGTCCGATATACTTGTTCAGATAGCAGCCGATAAGACAGCTAACGATTAGCGGGCCTCAGATGAGCGTTTAGGTAACGTCGGGACGGAGGTGCCGGTTGGATAAATCCCTCGGGCAGATAACGTCGGCAGTCAGTCGCGGCAGTCAGTCGTGAAGGCCCGGTGGGGTTCCGTATCTGCAGCAGCAACAAAAGAAACGGGTCCGGATGGTAATGGAACTCCTCAGCTGGCTAGCTCCAGAATGATTTGAGTTTGCTCCGGGGTCGACGTAAGCCAATAGTCACACGGTTTGCAGCTAGCTAGCTGCGAAATCAAGGTGCAAGTGTCCAGAGCCTGCGGCTGGAATCCGGGGAAACTGAGAGAAAAAAAGTCCCGGAATGCTCCGGTCCGAGTCGCGTTGCACAAAAGTGCCGGTAGATTATCGAGCTAAAGGAATAGCTGATGACCACAAAACGTGGGCAGCTGAAACACCAACGCTAGCCAGCAAACCGGCTAATTTCGGGGCAGCTACAGATTAGCTTCTGGCTAGCTATCGGAGTAGCTTCTGGTTAGCTTTCAGGCTAGCTTCTGAATTAGCCCCTGGCTAGCTTCCACGATGGATTTTCAGATTGAGGTAAATAATACTTTTTGTAATTGGTGAAGCGGGTTGCAGGAAAGCTTTTGCAGGAAAGATTTTGTAGTTGAGTTCTTGGATAATAAAATAAATAAAAGATATGCGAAGAAAGGTGTAAATATATATATATACAGGACACGACAATACGGAACAGAAAAAGACGTCTGAACTGCTAAGCCACCTTGGACCAAAGTACGGTATATACATATGAGATGAGTACTGTAGGGTATGTAAACATAAAGTGGCATAGTTTAAAGTGGCTAGTGGTACATGTATTACATAAAGATGGCAAGATGCAGTAGATGATATAGAGTACAGTATATACATATGAGATGGGTAATGTAGGGTATGTAAACATTATATTAAGTGGCATTGTTTAAAGTGGCTAGTGGTACATTTTTACATAATTTCCATCAATTCCCATTTTTAAAGTGGCTGGAGTTGAGTCAGTATGTTGGCAGCGGCCGCTAAATGTTAGTGGTGGCTGTTTAACAGTCTGATGGCCTTGAGATAGAAGCTGTTTTTCAGTCTCTCGGTCCCTGCTTTGATGCACCTGTACTGACCTCGCCTTCTGGATGATAGCGGGGTGAACAGGCAGTGGCTTGGGTGGTTGTTGTCCTTGATGATCTTTATGGCCTTCCTGTGACATCGGGTGGTGTAGGTGTCCTGGAGGGCAGGTAGTTTGCCCCCGGTGATGCGTTCTGCAGACCTCACTACCCTCTGGAGAGCCTTACGGTTGTGGGCGGAGCAGTTGCCGTACCAGGCGGTGATACAGCCCGACAGGATGCTCTCGATTGTGCATCTGTAGAAGTTTGTGAGTGCTTTTGGTGACAAGCCGAATTTCTTCAGCCTCCTGAGGTTGAAGAGGCGCTGCTGCGCCTTCTTCACAACGCTGTCTGTGTGGGTGGACCAATTCAGTTTGTCCGTGATGTGTACACCGAGGAACTTAAAACTTTCCACCTTCTCCACTACTGACCCGTCGATGTGGATAGGGGGGTGCTCCCTCTGCTGTTTCCTGAAGTCCACAATCATCTCCTTTGTTTTGTTGACGTTGAGTGTGAGGTTATTTTCCTGACACCACACTCCGAGGGCCCTCACCTCCTCCCTGTAGGCCGTCTCGTCGTTGTTGGTAATCAAGCCTACCACTGTAGTGTCATCCGCAAACTTGATGATTGAGTTGGAGGCGTGCATGGCCACGCAGTCGTGGGTAAACAGGGAGTACAGGAGAGGGCTCAGAACGCACCCTTGTGGGGCCCCAGTGTTGAGGATCAGCGGGGTGGAGATGTTGTTACCTACCCTCACCACCTGGGGGCGGCCCGTCAGGAAGTCCAGGACCCAGTTGCACAGGGCGGGGTCGAGACCCAGGGTCTCGAGCTTGATGACGAGTTTGGAGGGTACTATGGTGTTAAATGCTGAGCTGTAATCGATGAACAGCATTCTCACATGGGTATTCCTCTTGTCCAGATGGGTTAGGGCAGTGTGCAGTGTGGTTGCGATTGCGTCGTCTGTGGACCTATTGGGTCGGTAAGCAAATTGGAGTGGGTCTAGGGTGTCCGGTAGGGTGGAGGTGATATGGTCCTTGACTAGTCTCTCAAAGCACTTCATGATGACGGAAGTGAGTGCTACGGGGCGGTAGTCGTTTAGCTCAGTTACCTTAGCTTTCTTGGGAACAGGAACAATGGTGGCCCTCTTGAAGCATGTGGGAACAGCAGACTGGGATAAGGATTGATTGAATATGTCCGTAAACACACCAGCCAGCTGGTCTGCGCATGCTCTGAGGACGCGGCTGGGAATGCCGTCTGGGCCTGCAGCCTTGCGAGGGTTAACACGTTTAAATGTTTTACTCACCTCGGCTGCAGTGAAGGAGAGCCCGCAGGTTTTGGTAGGGGGCCGTGTCAGTGGCACTATTGTCCTCAAAGCGGGCAAAAAAGTTGTTTAGCCTGTCTGGGAGCAAGACATCCTGGTCCGCGACGGGGCTGGTTTTCTTTTTGTAATCCGTGATAGACTGTAGACCCTGCCACATACCTCTTTTGTCTGAGCTGTTGAATTGCGACTCGATTTTGTCTCTGTACTGGGACTTAGCCTGTTTGATTGCCTTGCGGAGAGAATAGCTACACTGTTTGTATTCGGTCATGCTTCCGGTCACCTTGCCCTGGTTAAAAGCAGTGGTTCGCGCTTTCAGTTTCACGCGAATGCTGCCGTCAATCCACGGTTTCTGGTTTGGGAATGTTTTAATCGTTGCTGTGGGTACGACATCGTCAATGCACTTCCTAATGAACTCGCTCACCGAATCAGCATATTCGTCAATATTGTTGTTGGACGCAATGCGGAACATATTCCAATCCGCGTGATCGAAGCAGTCTTGAAGCGTGGATTCAGATTGGTCGGACCAGCGTTGAACAGACCTGAGCGCGGGAGCTTGTTGTTTTAGTTTCTGTTTGTAGGCTGGAATCAACAAAATGGAGTCGTGGTCAGCTTTTCCGAAAGGGGGGCGGGGGAGGGCCTTATATGCGTCGCGGAAATTAGTATAACAATGATCTAGGGTTTTTCCAGCCCTGGTAGCACAATCGATATGCTGATAGAATTTAGGGAGTTTTGTTTTTAGATTAGCCTTGTTAAAATCCCCAGCTACGATGAATGCAGCCTCAGGGTGTGTGGTTTCCAGTTTACAAAGAGTCAGATAAAGTTTGTTCAGGGCCATCGATGTGTCTGCTTGGGGGGGAATATATACGGCTGTGATTATGATTGAAGAGAATTCCCTTGGTAGATAATGCGGTCGACATTTGATTGTGAGGAGTTCTAGGTCAGGTGAACAGAATGACTTGAGTTCCTGTGTGTTGTTATGATGATCACACCACGTCTCGTTAATCATAAGGCATACCCCCCCGCCCCTCTTCTTACCAGAAAGATGTTTGTTTCTGTCGGCGCGATGCATGAAGAAACCAGCTGGCTGCACCGACTCCGTTAGCGTCTCTTGAGTTAGCCATGTTTCCGTGAAGCAGAGCACGTTGCAATCCCTGATGTCTCTCTGGAATGCTACCCGTGCTCGGATTTCATCAACCTTATTGTCAAGAGACTGGACATTGGCGAGTAGTATGCTAGGGAGTGGAGCGCGATGTGCCCGTCTTCGAAGCCTGACCACGAGACCGCCTCGTTTGCCCCTTTTACGGCGTCGCACAGGGTCGCCGGCTGGGATCAGATCCATTGTATTGGGTGGAAGGCAAAACACTGGATCCGTTTCGGGAAAGTCATATTCCTGGTAGGAACGATGATGAGTTGACGTTAATCGTATATTCAGTAGTTCCTCCCGACTGTATGTAATGAAACCTAAGATTACCTGGGGTACCGATGTAAGAAATAACACATAAAAAAACAAAATACTGCATATTTTCCAAGGAACGCGAAGCGAGGCGGCCATCTCTTTTCGGCGCCGGAAGACAATGTATATAGACTCATTTAGTTTTTTTCCCTACTGTGTTATTGACTTGTTTATTGTTTACTCCATGTGTAACTCTGTGTTGTTGTCTGTTCACACTGCTATGCTTTATCTTGGCCAGGTCGCAGTTGTAAATGAGAACTTGTTCTCAACTAGCCTACCTGGTTAAATAAAGGTGAAATAATAAATAAATAAATGTATTCTATTTATGGATCGGACATATTTATTAAGACCCATTCAGCAATTTATACAGTCAGGTAAATTGTTGACCAGATTTAGATTTGATCAATGATCAGGACTGTTGCTTTGCAGATATGTGACATCGCCATCAACTGGGCCGGGGGTCTTCATCATGCTAAGAAATTTGAGGTAAGAATTATGCAACATTTTGATTCTTTGTCAAGACAATTTATTTCTACGGCCTCTGGTCACCTGCCTATGTCCAGCTCTATGATATCATGATTTCATTTGTTTTGGTTTTCAGGCCTCTGGATTTTGCTATGTGAATGACATTGTCATCAGTATACTGGAGCTTCTGAAGTAAGAGCAAAGCACCAGTCTTTTATAATGTTGTTGTCCATTTTGTGGGTTCACGTCCCGCTAAGGATCTCTAACAACTAATAATGTAAATGTCCCTTTAGGTACCACCCGCGTGTGTTGTACATAGACATTGACATTCACCATGGTGATGGGGTACAGGAAGCCTTCTACCTGACTGATCGCGTCATGACTGTATCCTTCCACAAGTACGGGAACTACTTCTTTCCAGGAACAGGTAAGACGAGCCATATGAGTATCTGTTAAAACCAGAAATACAGATACAGTTGGGACAGAGAGATTGAAAAACAGCTTCTATCTCAAGGCCATCAGACTGCTAAACAGCAATCACTAACTCCGAGAGGCTGCTGCCTACATTGAGATCCAATGACTGGACACTTTAATAAATGGATCACTAGTCACTTTAAACAATGCCACTTTAAATAATGCCACTTTAATCATGTTTACATATATGTACATATTCTCATTCACCCCTTTAGATTTGTGTGTATTAGATAGTTGTTGGGGAATTATTAGATTACTTGTTAGATATTACTGCGCTGTCGGAACTAGAAGCACAAGCATTTCGCTACACTCACATTAACATCTGCTAACCATGTGTATGTGACCAATACAATTTGATTTGAGTTTGTCTTAATGACTAAATTATTGAATATCTCTATGGGACAATAGAGGTTGTCTTAATGAGCTTATTCTTTGTTAAACAAATGTTGTCTGTTTTGTCCCATAGGTGACATGTATGAGGTAGGGGCTGAGAGTGGCCGGTACTATTGCCTGAACGTGCCTCTCCGGGATGGGATCGATGACCAGAGTGAGTAGTGTCCTTCCTGGATCTCACACTCAGGCTGGCTCTCTGGCGCTCCACTCTGATAATGCTATTAGACTGAGGCCATTGAGATGTCTCTGGGGAGTGCTATTATCAGATGTTATGCTGCCTGACTGTTAGTTTACCTGCACTCTAAACTATTTACATCTATTTGATGGCTGCTACAGTTCAGAAGGTCTGATAGTATGCAGGATAATATCCAACAATCCAACAACAGACGTTTCCTTATTTTTGATAGGGGATCAATTATATCACTTTGTCAATATCAAAAATGATTGAAAGGATGAATTCTCTTCCATGTGTCCAATACCTTAACATTATATCACTCTGTTTTAGGCTACAGGCAACTCTTTCAGCCAGTCATCAAGCAAGTGGTGGACTTCTACCAGCCAACCTGTATCGTTCTTCAGGTGATAATTTGGCAGCCAGAGATCATCAGTGGTATTTTGCAGGAATTGTGGTATTGAGTATGGGACTCACATGCACCTTTTGTCATTGACAGTGTGGGGCTGACTCTCTGGGCTGTGACAGATTAGGGTGCTTCAACCTCAGTATACGAGGCCATGGGTAGGTGTCTTGCTCAATAAATAATACATTATAACCCTCACCAACACTTACGTCAGTCTTAAATGGCCTTTGAATACAGCTTATGGGTAAGTGTCTTAATGGAGATAAGGATACATGTTTTGAGGATGGAATTCAATGTACTCTATATTATGAGGATGTACTGCCACCTGTTGGTAGGAGAGCAAATTTAAGGGATTATAGAAAAATTGGTACAGGATTTGGTTAACACAGGAGCCAGGTTATGGTAAACTCTCTCACCCAGGGTATATGCTTTCTATAGGGAGTGTGTGGAGTTTGTGAAGAGCTTCAGGATTCCCCTGCTGGTACTGGGAGGAGGAGGGTACACGGTACGCAACGTGGCCAGATGCTGGTGAGGGCTCATTTCTCTCAGTGCTGTAACTGGACTATAGTGGGGAGATTAGGTGACAGTTGTTTTTGATGGAGACCAAGAGAATATTCTCACAGTGTATATGGAAGCACTTAAGAATGAACTCTGTTGCTCTTCTATTCCAGGACCTATGAGACCTCCCTCCTGGTTGATGAGCCAATTAGTGATGAGCTGCCCTATAGCGGTAAGCGAGCAAGCCTAAGCACTTCTGCCACTGTTTTTCCATTTGCTAATTTTCTCTCCTCACCCCTCCAGAGTACTTTGAGTATTTTGCACCAGACTTCACACTCCACCCAGATGTCAGCACCAGGATAGAGAACCAGAACTCCCGACAGGTCAGTTTTAGGACATACAGCATGCGGTCCTCCCTCTCTTTCTGAACCACAGTCTACATACTGTTTAACAATTCAAACAGAATTCTCTCCTTGGTGTAAGTCATTTATCTCCATCTTGTGCTTGTTTAGTACCTGGAGCAGATCCGTTCGACGGTCTTTGAGAACTTGAAGATGTTGAACCATTCCCCCAGTGTCCAGATCCACGATGTGCCCTCGGACATCCTGAGCTACGAGCGCACTGACGAGGGAGACCCAGATGAGAGGGGCTCAGAGGATAACTATTCCAGGTCAACACACTCTGCCTTATGTGACGCTAGAGCTGGGCGATATGGGGGGGGGGAAATCCATATCGCAATAAAAGTACATTTTTTGCGCTAACAAAATAATATGCGATAAAAACAAATTTGGGGGGTGCTTGATCTAGGAGATATGAACAAAGTCAAATTGTGATAAATATAACTTTTATGCAATAAATAAAAAAAATGTATGGACAGTTACTTGGCATTAGCGGCAGGGCTCTAGCCAAAAAAATCTATTCCGGTGCCAAGTAAGAAAACTGAGATGGTAGCCTATGATTCAGAAAGTACGTTTAAAAAAAATCTAAACAATACAGGAAATGCATGATTGATGTGCAAGGATCTAGATTTTATGACACTTCAGAGGAATTGTTAAATCCTTGTGCATATTGACAATATTATTCACCACCTGAGGGAGTGGGAACTCAAAACACTAGATTGCTAACTCTAAATATGATTGTTGCTATGTGGCCATGTAGGCTAATTGAATAATCTATCAGTAAATGTAGGCTAATGACCTACAAAAGTTCCAGCGCTAGGCCTTGGCTACTTGTTTATTTTTAACATTTATTTTGCCTTTATTTAACCAGGTAGGCCAGTTGAGAACAAGTTCTCATTTACAACTGCGACCTGGCCAAGATGAAGCAAAGCAGTGCGACATAAAACAACAACACAGAGTTACACATGGGATAAACAAACGTACAGTCAATAACACAATAGAAAAATCTATATACAGTGTGTGCAAATGGAGTAAGGAGGTAAGGCAATAAATATGCCGTAGTAGCAAAGTATTACAATTTAGCAAATTAACACTGGAGTGATAGATGTGCAGATGATGATGTGCAAGTAGAAATACTGGTGTGCAAAAGAGCAAAAAAAAGTAAACAAAAACAATATGGGGATGAGGTACGTAGTTAGATGGGCTGTGTACCAGTTGCAGCGATCGGTAAGCTACACAGATAGCTGATGCTTAAAGTTAGTGAGGGAGATATAAGTCTCCAACTTCAGCGATATTTGCAATTCGTTCCAGTCATTGGCAGCAGAGAACTGGAATGAAAGGCGGACAAAGTAGGTGTTGGCTTTGGGGATGACCAGTGAGATAAACCTGCTGGAACGTGTGCTACGGGTGGGTGTTGCTATGGTGACCAGTGAGCTGAGATAAGGCGGAGCTATACCTAGCAAAGACTTATAGATGACCTGGAGCCAGTGGGTTGGGCGACGAATATGTACAGTTGAAGTCGGAAGTTTACATACACTTAGGTTGGAGTCATTAAAACTTGTTTTTCAACCACTCCACAAATTTCCACAAACTATAGTTTTGGCAAGTCGGTTAGGACATCTACTTTGTGCATGACACAAGTCATTTTTCCAACAATTGTTTACAGACAGATTATTTCACTTATAATTCACTGTATTACAATTCCAGTGTGTCAGAAGTTTACATACACTAAGTTGACCCTGCCTTTAAACAGCTTGGAAAATTCCAGAAAATGATGTCATGGCTTTAGAAGCTTCTGATAGGCTAATTGACATAATTTGAGTCAATTGGAGGTGTACCTGTGGATGTATTTCAAGGCCTACCTTCAAACTCAGTGCCTCTTTGCTTGACATCATGGGAAAATCAAAAGAAATCAGCCAAAACCTCAGAAAAAAATGTGTAGACTTCCACAAGTCTGGTTCATCCTTGGGAGCAATTTCCAAACGCCTGAAGGTACCATGTTCATCTGTACAAGCAATAGTACGCAAGTATAAACATGGGACCACGCAACCGTCATACTGCTCAGGAAGGAGACGCGTTCTGTCCCCTGGAGATGAAGTACTTTGGTGTGAAAAATGCAAATCAATCCCAGAACATCAGCAAAGGACCTTGTGAAGATGCTGGAGGAAACAGGTACACAAGTATCTATATCCACAGTAAAACGAGTCCTATATCAACATAACCTGAAATGCCGCTCAGCAAGGAAGAAGCCACTGCTACAAAACCGCCATAAAAAAGCCAGACTACGGTTTGCAACTGCACATGGGGACAAAGATCGTACTTTTTGGAGAAATGTCCTCTGGTCTGATGAAACAAAAATAGAACTGTTTGGCCATGATGACCATCATTATGTTTGGAGGAAAAAGGGGGAGGCTTGCAAGCCGAAGAACACCATCCCAACCGTGAAGCACGGAGGTGGCAGCATCATGTTGTGGGGTTGCTTTGCTGCAGGAGGGACTGGTGCACTTCACAAAATAGATGGCATCATGAGGTGGTGAAATTATGTGGATATATTGAAGCAACACCTCAAGACATCAGTCAGGAAGTTAAAGCTTGGTCGCAAATGGGTCTTCCAAATGGACAATGACCCCAAGCATACTTCCAAAGTTGTGGCAATATGGCTTAAGGACAACAAAGTCAAGGTGTTGGAGTGGCCATCACAAAGCCCTGACCTCAATCCGATAGAAAATGTGTGGGCAGAACTGAAAAAGCGTGTGCGAGCAAGGAGGCCTATAAACCTGACCCGGTTACACCAGCTCTGTCAGGAGGAATGGGACAAAATTCAACTAACTTATTGTGGGAAGCTTGTGAAAGGCTACCTAAAACGTTTGACACAAGTTAACCAATTTAAAGGCAATGTGATCAAATACTAATTGAGTATATGTCAACTTCTGACCCACTGGGAATGGGATGAAAAATAAAACCTGGAATAAATCATTCTCTCTACTATTATTTTGACATTTCACATTCTAAAAACAAAGTGGTGATCCTAACTGACCTAAGACAGGGAATTTTTACTAGAATTAAATATCAGGAATTGGGAAAATTTTTGTTTAAATGTATTTGGCTAAGGTGTATGTAAACTTCCGACTTCAACTGTAGTGAGGGCCAGCCGACGAGAGCATACAGTTTGCAGTGGGGCTTTGGTGACCAAACGGATGGCACTGTGATAGACTGTATCCAGTTTGCTGAGTAGAGTGTTGGAGGCTATTTTGTAAATGACATCGCCAAAGTCGAGGACCGGTATGATAGTCAGTTTTACGAGGGTATGTTTGGCAGCATGAGTAGAGGCTTTGTTTGTGAAATAGGAAGCCGATTCTAGATTTAATTTTTGTATTGGAGATGCTTAATACAAGTCTGGAAGGAGAGTTTACAGTCTAGCCAGACACCTAGGTATTTGTAGTTGTCCACATATTCTAAGTCAGAACCGTCCAGAGTAGTGATGCTAGTTGGGCGGGCGGGTGCGGGCAGCGATTGGTTGAAGAGCATGCATTTCGTTTTACTAGCATTTAAGAGCAGTTGGAGGCCACGGAAGGAGTGTTGTATGGCACAGTGTCCAAAGAAGGGCCAGATGTATACAGAATGGTGTCGTCTGCGTAGAGGTGGATCAAGGAATCACCCGCAGCAAGAGCAACGTCGTTGAGATATACAGAGAAGATTTGGCCCGAAAATTGAACCCTGTGGTACCCCCATAGAGACTGGCAGACGTCCGGACAACAGGCCCTCCGATTTGACACACTGAACTCTATCTGAGAAGTAGTTGGTGAACCAGGCGAGGCAGTCATTTGAGAAACCAAGGCTGTTGAGTCTGCCGATAAGAATACGGTGATTGGCAGAGTCGAAAGCCTTGGCCAGGTCGATAAAGACGGCTGCACAGTACTGTCTTTTATCGATGGCGGTTATGATATCGTTTAGTACCTTGAGCGCGGCTGAGGTACACCCGTGGCTAGCTCGGAAACCGGATTCTACAGCGGAGAAGGTATGGTGGGATTCTAAATGGTCAGTGATCTGTTTGTTAACTTGGCTTTCGAAGACTTTAGAAAGGCAGGGCAGGATGGAAATAGGTCTGTAACAGTTTGGGTCTAGAGTGTCACCCCCTTTTGAAGTCAGCTTTCCAATCTTTAGGAATCTCAGACGATACGAGAGGTTGAACAGACCGGTAATAGGGGTTGCAACAATGGCGGCGGATAATTTTAGAAAGAGGGTCCAGATTGTCTAGCCCAGCTGATTTGTAGGCCTATTCACTGCAAATCGCTCTCTGCGGGCACGTCAAAACCACAGCCCACTACACTATTCTACCGCGGTTCTAAAGTGGTGTCATGAACTCAATATCAAGAGGTGAGAAATTATACAGAAAGCTGTGACTTTCCTCTCTGTAGCTAGAACAGTAGTTGCTTAACTTTTTCCCACAATAGCAGTTTGAGCAACAGTAATTTTCTTAATTTTTATTTAACTAGGCAAGTCAGTTGAGAACAAATTCTTATTTACAATGATGGCCTACACGCCCTACATATGCTTGTGCTGCTCAGAATGCATCTCTCTCTCCGTGTCAGTGGGGGAAGGGAGTGGCTCGCTCACACAGCAGCGAAACAGGGACAGGCAGATACTTTCATAGCAGGAATCAACATAATGCAAAGCCCATTACTGTTGACTAAGTATTTGTTTTAGAACAATCTACAGGAGTGTTGTGTAGCAAAATGCCTCGGTAAGAGGAAGGCAATGTCATTTGTTTTATCATCCCAGCTCTGTGACACACATAGGAGCATATGTTCTATTATACATGTTAGTAATGGAATCAATAGGACCAGTTTAAGGACGGGATTCAATCTGATTGCAGATTTGGACAATGCGCCATTTTTAAAGTTCATTTCTGATTGAGCCGACAAATGCAGCGTTTACCGTGGATGTGGTGTCTGCACACACGTCGCCGGCAACACGATTGGATTGAATCCCAGCCTTAGTCTACGTGTATATAGTATCAGTGTGATAGTCTGGAACTAAATAGCTTGTTCTCTTTACAGGCCAGAGGCAGCCAATGAGTTCTACGATGGTGACCATGACAACGACAAGGAGAGCGATGTGGAGATCTGAACGCTCAGATAATGTCAGACTTTTCCCCTCTGGTCACTCATGATATTATTGGGAAACCATCAAGGCTGCAGTCAGAGTTGACCAAACTTCTTTTCCCCAACAAATGGATATACTATACTCAGAGCGAGAGACTACCACCATTTATTCCTTCTTTTTTTAACTATGTCTATCATTGAGTATGTAGAGGACATTGTCAAGCACTTCAAATGTTATTCCTCACGTTTCGTAAACAGGTGTAGACTAACAGTGAAATGCTTACTTACACAATGAGTAACGATAACACCTATATACACAGGGTACCTGTACCCAGTCGATGTGCAGGGGTACGAGGTAGATATGTACATGTGACTAGGCAACAGGATAAACAGTAGCAGCAGTGTGATGATTCACCAGAAGACAGCCTAGAGGGGCCCCAATACAGCCAGATTAACAGAGGGCATGATTGTGTCTGGGCCTTATTCATCAGCACAGGATAAAGAGGAAGAGACTTCCCCTTGGTCCAAAGTGCGTTGACTTCCTGTGGTTGCTAGGTGCTGTGTCGAAAGGGACCTGGGTCAGTCTTATATTTACCAGTTTTCACTTCACACACTGGGATCAGAGGTCGGTCATCTGAATAACAAGTTAAAATGTTTTGATTAAATCTTGTCATAAAATAAATAGGAAAACTGCATGGCTACAATGCTTCCCATCTATAAGTACTCAATTTGATATTTTGAAAGTGAAATGAGACCACCACCTGTGTTGTAAAACTTTATTACGCATTCATTAAATTTCACATCATACACAGTACATAAGACTTCAAAACATTTTTCTATGATCAGAATCAGACCGAGGTCGTTGTAAATTTGGGTGTGAAGGCAACCATTTACATTTCAGAATTGTCCAATAAATAGTTTATACATTATTTGAATGTTACCTTTTTAAAACCAGAAAGAGACAGTCTCACTTGAAGCAGCAGTCATAAAAACGCTGCTTTTTGTAAAGGAACTTCAAAAGAGTTACATGTCTGGAGACAATACATGATTCATTCTCTACCAACTACAACAGCAAACCACAGAGACAGCATTTGACAAAGGTCTGTGCTCGGGCCAGGTAAGCTTCACCATACCAGAGGATGATGTTGAGGAAACCATCTGACCAGCCCACCCTTGAAAAACAAACAAACAGAAGGGCTCAAACTAAAGTGCATTTGACAAATGCTGGGACTGGTGAGGTCCTGATTGATACTGAGGCACTGTGGGTAAAATGTGAGTATCTGCTTCCTCAAAACTTTGATTAATTTCCTCCCCCAGGCACAGACAACATGACCGCCTCAGTGGACAGAGACTGAATGATAGACCAGTATAAAGTGGAGCAGAGCGGTACAACAGGTTATACTGCTGGTTTAGTGTCGTCTAAAGTTCCTCACTCTCGTACAGGGGGGCCGTGTGCTGGGGGGGGTCCGGAATCAGGCTGGGGAGACGGCGGAGTAGGGGGACTTTAAAATGCTTGCCTGTAGGGGGGGCAGGCTTGTTGGTGCGAGCTGCAGAGACAGAATGGAATAAAAAGGTCAGGATATATTCAGAATAGAACCCTTGAACCTCTAATGCAATAAGAGGAAATGTGTTTGAGCCAGGTAATAAAACATTTAAATAAAGCCGGTCATTGTCATAAATGTTACCAACCTATTATTTTAAACAATCTGAGAAATGGTTGGATCTCCTAATCCACAAGAGGAATGTGTTGCTATCCTAAGAGAGTTTCCTAAAATAACCAGAGAAACCACTCTGGTATAACAGCTTATATAAGAGATGTATTAAGCCCCAGCTCCAGTTACAGGTTCAACCCTTGGGGGTCGAAAGACAAGCTTTCCTTCTGGTCAGCAGAGTGCACGGCCAAATGTTACTGCACAGTTGAAGCCTGATATTACAGTACTGAGACAATTATATGAGCAAAGTTGTCAGTTTCCATTTAGTAAGCCCGAGTGGACAGAGCAAAATACACACTCACCTGATCTATTACAGACTTGACGACTTCAGCGAGCTAGGCTGAATGGAGGTTAACCTCATCATGACTGCTCTCGGTCCGCGTAACAGATGGCATGTTATGTGATCGAGGGGAAATACAATAGCCAGCCAGGCCCGCATTTCCCTAGTAATAATATATCTGCTATGGGTTTCTAATCAGCCTTTACAACCTGCACTGCCATGGCAACCATTTGCGGGACAAGGGATACATTCCAGGGAATTACCCTCTATTTACACTGGAGAAACGCAAGCTAGAAAGAGGCCCCTCTGCTTCATTCTAACAGGAGAAAGTGCTACGAATATTGAATAACAGAACATTTCCCCCTGCTGCTACAGTACATAAGTTATTGTACAACACTGGTAATTCATGGTACACTAGTGCAGTATGCCATTGCCATTTCACTGCCCTGCCATAGCAGACATTCTGAGTGCAAGGTTACAACTTTGTCTGTCTCAGCTGTAATCCCTGCTTGTCCCACTAGTGCAGATGTCAGCATGAGGACAGCTGTGTAGGGCCACAGGAGGTTGATGGCCAAAGCCTTGGTGGTGTTTATGAGTTGAATTCTAAACAGCTACCATGGACAGGGAACAGCCAATTTACCTCTGAACTGAACACTAGTCTGTGCTTAACTTCAAACCACACACAAATGCACAAGGTCCACTTACTTCCTACATCCAGTCTGGCATTGCAGGTGGACATGCCGGCCTCATTGATGGCAGACAGGGTGTACCAGCCTGCATCAGATTTGACTAGCCTCTCAATGAGCAGGCACTGACTTCCTGTGCCGTCCTGGTACAGGCTGGGAGACAAACATCAGGCCTGGATTAACCTCTAATGGAATCAATAGAACCTCTCACTTTCAGCTAAGAGGTTCACGTTACCTAGCAAAGCTATATCAGCTAATTAGCACATGTACACTTCAGATATATTCTACTCAGCTAAGGGACAGAAATCACCATCTCTACTGTGAGTATTTCTCCTTCTAAAAAAGGTATACAAACACCCTGAAAGTGATGGAATTGAAGTTCCACCCACCTCATTCTGGTGGGGTCAATGCGTAGCATGTCTTTGTCTTTCTTCCAGAAGAGCTTTGGTGGAGGGGAGGCAGCCACCTTAGACTCTAACCTCACTGTGTCCCCCTCCAAGGCACGAGAGTTCAGCATCTTCTGGACGAAGGTAGGGGGGCGAAGCACCTCCTGGGCTGGAGATGAGGGGTTGGGGTGAAGGTGGAGCAGTGTCATCAATGCTAAGCGATGGGAAATGATTTGACAGTAGTCAAAACAGCCCTTACCGATAACCTCCAGTTTCATGGAGAAGCGGTTCTCCCCGGCGCGGTTCCTGGCAATACACTCGTAGACTCCGGAGTGATGCACCGTCACGATCTCAATGATGAAGGAGTGCACGCCCTTCTCACACACCAGCATCTTGTGGTAGTCGTCTGGACGGATTGCTTTACCATCCAGGTACCAGGCCACGTCTGGGGTGGGCAGACCCCCCACCTGAAGGCACAGCCAGAGGTGTATTCATTAGGGGGAAAAAACTGACTGAAACAGGGAGGGACAACCTGACCTGCCCAATAAGAAAATAAATTGCTACGTGTGTACTAATGAATAGGACCCTGGGAGAGTGTGGACTACTAGGGGTCATGAGGGGGCGTAGTGCAAGGGCCCAGAGTGGGGGGTGATAAGGAGTAGAGCGCAGCTTTTACAACCTGGTTATTCTAGTCACAGGGGCTATTGGGTTTCATGTTTGGTCACCAGAGGCTTTCATTACACTTGAATAAAAGTGTTGCATGAGTCAGTGTCATAGTTCAACAAGGTCTTTACAGAAGATACCTCAGCAATAAGTTCCTACATAGGAAATGGATCCCAGCTATAAATGTTGAATGAGTCCAGTTATCAACATGCATTACTAAACTGATTAGAGCGTATCCAGTTCTGTACCTTGAAGTGGATCCTACAGAACCTGCCCTCCTCCACCGTGAGGTCCTGAGGGACCTGGATGAAGCGCGGGGCATAGCACTTCTCCTGGATGGCTGAGCCCTCGTTGACATCAGTACCAGAGTGGTGTTTGCCCCTTAAATTATAAGAAAAAGCGAGAGAATGAAAGAGCGAGAAAGAATGAAAGAGCGAGAAAGCAAAAGGAGAGGATAGGAACAAAGGTGCTTTCATTCATAACTGCTCTGATGGCTGAATGAGGGAGTTCTCATGCAGACAACAGAGCTCACTCTTCTCATCTTTTCAGGTTCAGAGAGCTAATTGAACTAATGAATTGTGCTGCATCACCATTCATGCTGAACAACAGTACACAAAACCCCATAACATTGACAAGCAAATTAACAACAAACCAACTCACTTCAAGCAGCACAGCATGTGCCCTTTACATACAGTATATCATCATTGGAAGACAAGGCAATCCCAGGAAATACCAGTGAGGAAGCCACACAGATATGTCAGCGCGCTCAGTACATGGTCTATAATTGTCCTCGTTACGGCATGGCCGGGGGGGAACCGGAGCCCGTGGTAGACGGTGGAAACGGCACAAACACACGGCAGTGCCAGGAAACCCAAACCGGATCAGAACCTGCCTCCCAATCCCAGACCTCAAGCCTCATTCACACATATCTCCACCCTCACGTGGAGCACTGCGCCCCTCTCATCACCTACTGCTTCATTATGTAATGCAGTAAACATTCCATACCAGCATCACTGTATACCAGTATATAATGTACTATCAATTTAGGCACATGCTTTTGCCGTCCGTTGGTGAAAGGTACCATATCCCTCCGGTGTTACGTCCCTCTGGTGATTCTGGCTGCAAGAGAAGACAGAGAGATTTGGGAATTAAAAGTATGCAATGGACCCGTCTGTGTGTAAAACCATTCCTATACTGTTTATAGGCTGCGATTCATCTCTGCCTCTACACTAGCCAACACTAAAGTTGACCCACAAAGGTTGTCTAGGTTCAAGGCTGCACCTTCTCCTGAAATGCATTACTTTGAAACAACCTTTTTAAATAACCAGACTTGCTAATCTTCCTAAGTACATGACACTATGCCTAGGACAATGGGGATGGTTGGATGTAGAGGGCTAGGGGCTATACCTGTGGTGTGGGCACATGTGTTGTACTGTGTGTGGTGGTCTCTTCCCAGCATCCTACACTACAAATCCCTGGGAAAATGCTGCTTTGGCACACAATCTTCACCCCTGCTATTTCTAGCTGCATTCTTTGAAGAGCGCTGTGGATTGGCTGTAGACTTATCTCCTGTGACTGAAGAGGACAACAGAGCCAGAGGCCAGTCCCATTGTGTGAGGAGGATTCAGGGGTGATGGACAGTGACAGAGGACTAGTCACATACGGTACAAGGAACATCCTGTCTAACCTAAAACCCACATACTATTAGTAACGACGGCTCCCAGCCTGACAAACTATTATCAGAACATTTGGAAACATACAGTAGCATGGCAAAATATGTATCATTTAAATATAATGACTTGAGCTAAGTGAACTACTGTATTGAGGAAAAGTGTACTTTCTATGCCTGTGATGTGGTTGTCCCACCTAACTATCAAGATGAATGCACTAAGTCTCTCTGGATAAGAGCATCTGCTAAATGACTCAAATATCAAATGTAAATGTCTAAGTGCAGGTACCTCCCTAAATAACTTTCCTACAAACCAAATGGGCTGTACTGGATGATGTAGAAGTGATATGCGTATATTATACCTGGTCGGGTTGTGAGTCAGAGGAATTCTCAAAGACAGAGGCAGCGTTATCTGGACCCAGCAACCTCCGAGCCATGCGCTCCTCATAGGACCGCTTCTGTCAAGAGACAGACAGTAAACCAGCCACTGTTCAGTCAGTATACTGCAAAATGCCAGTAGGTCCCAATTTGTTAATTGGAAGCAATATGGTGGAAACTCCACCACTGAAATCTTTCTACCTATTAAGATGCTTCAGATCTGCAAACGTGGAAGGGTTATGGATAAGTTGGAAGGGGTAGGGAGTGAATTGGGACCAGTGGTGCCAGTAAATCTGTCCATAGTGCAGCCTCCAATGTTATTGGGTCTATATCAACACAACAGCTACCTTGTGTTGATCATATTATACTGGTCCACTAAGCCCCTGGGATTCCAATGAAGCCTCCATTCATTGGAAGTTGGTTTCTATTGAAGAATGAACCTGGCATCAAGGATATTGTGTGTCCTTGACATTAACACAGTAAGGCTACAAGGGAATGATAAATTACTAAATCCATATTTTCCTCTTGCATAGTTGCCAGGGCCACATTGTGGTATTAAATGGTCTGATGTACACTGATATGGGTTCAAATCAAATAGGAACCACACATTTTCATGTACAGCATTCATATGGTAGTGGAGTAAACAAACACTTATTTAATGTGGTTTGGGATTAAACTAACATTTAGATTGTAGCATCTGTCTTGACTCACATATTATACATTTCCCTATCCACATACATACCAGTCGTAAGTTTGGACACCTACTCATTCAAGGGTTTCTTTATTTTTACCATTTTCTACATTGTAGAATAATAGTGAAGACATCAAAACTATGAAATAACACATATGGAATCATGTAGTAACCAACAAAAAAAGTTTAAAAAATCCAAATCTATTTTATATTCTTCAAAAGAAGCCACCCTTTGCACACTCTTGGTATTCTCTCAACCAGCTTCATGAGGAATGCTTTTCCAACCATCTTGAAGGAGTTCCCACATATGCTGAGCACTTGTTGGCTGCTTTTCCGTCACTGAGGTCCAACTCATCCCAAACCATCTCAATTGGGTTGTGGAGACCAGGTCATCTGATACAGCACTCCCCTTCTTGGTCAAATAGCCCTTACACAGCCTGGAGGTGTTTTGGTTCATTGTCCTGTTGAAAAACAAATTATAGTCCCATTAAGCCCAAACCAGATGGGATGGCGTATCACTGCAGAGTGCTGTGGTAGCCATGCTGGTCAAGTGTGCCTTGAATTCTAAATAAATCACTAACGGTGTCACCAGTAAAGAAACCCCACACCACCTCCTCCATGCATCACTGTGGGAACCACACATGCGGAGATCATACGTTCACCTACTCTGCGTCACAAAGACACGCCAGTTTGAACCAAAAATCTCACATTTGGACTCATCAGACCACAGGAAATAATTCCACCGGTCTAATGTCAATTGCTCATGTTACTTGGCCCAAGCAAGTCTTCTTATTGGTGTCCTTTAGTAGTGGTTTGTTTGCAGCAATTCGCTCATGACGGCCTGATTCACACAGTCTCCTCTGAACAGTTGATGTTGAGATGTGTCTGTTACTTTAACTCTGAAGCATTTCTTTGGCCTGCAATTTCTAAGGCTGGTAACTCTAGTGAACTTATCCTCTGCAGCAGAGGTAACTCTGGGTCTTTCTTTCCTGTGGCGGTCCTCATGAGAGCCAGTTTCATCATAGCGCTTGATGGTGTTTGCGATTGCACTTGAAGAAACTTCAAAGTTCTTGAAATGTTCTTCATGTCTTAAATTAATGGACTGAAGTTTCTCTTTGCTTATTTGAGCTGTTCTTGCCATAATATGGACTTGGTCTTTTACCAAACAGGGCTATCTTCTGTATACCACCCCTACCTTGTCACAACACAACTGATCGGCTCAAACACATTAAGGAAAGAAATTCCACAAATTAACTTTTAACAAGGCACGCCTGTTAATTGAAATGCATTCCAGGTGACTACCTCATGAAGCTGGTTGAGAGAATGCCAAGAGTGTGCAAAGCTGTCATCAAGGCAAAGGGTGGCTACTTTGAAGAATCTCAAATATAAAATATATTTTGATTACTACATGATTCCATATGTGTTATTTCATAGTTTTATTCTACAATGTAGAAAATAGTAAAAAATTAAGAAAAGTGTCCAAACTTTTGACTGATACTGTATATCCACACAAAAACAAACATTTCCCTCCCCACTGACGCCAGGTCAGTTTGTTAAAATGGATACCTGGCTGTTTTGCCTACGGGCCTCTTTGGTACGCAGCTTCTTCTCCAGATCCTGGATCAGGGCGTCCTTGGAGCCCTGGATATCCTCATCCGTGTTGCGGGACCCTGACCTAGGAACAGGAGCCTTCTTCAGGGTGTGCTTGGGAAGGCTGGGGAGGGAACGAGAACGGGATAGCCAGAAGAGAACCATTAACACTAAAAACGTAATGCTATTACATACTAGTAATATTACATTTTATTTACTGTTAAAAAATATAGAAACTCACATGTTTGGGGTCCCTCTGTAGCTAGGAGGCAGAGACACACATGGGGGAGGAGGAAAGGGGGGCTGTGGCGTGGAAACTGGTGGGGGGGGTGGAGAGTGGGGAGACTGACTCATAGGCAGACTCTGTGTAGGGAGAGACAGTCCCTGTCCCATGTGCAGGGAGGCATCAAACCTGGGCTTGGGAAGAGGGCTGGGGGGGTTGAGGGAGTTTGGGGAGAGAGCTGGGGATAGAGGCTGAGGAATAGACATGGGAGCAGGCTTGTAATGTGGGGTGGACTGAGAGGGCAGGACAGAGCAGAGGAAGGCAGCTGGAGAGGACTGGGGCTTGGGCTCAGGTGGGGCTGGGACACCGGCGTAGGCCCTGGGGGTGAGAGTGATAGTGGAGCGCATGGGGGCGCAAGAGGGGGACATGGACTGGGCAGCAGAGGAGGTAGGAGGAGGAGGATCACGAGGGAACACCGTCAGCCGTGAGGATGCAGGTGTGGAAATGGGGAAGCTCAGATTGGAAGAGGAAGGAGAGGCCTTGCTGCTGTTCCCGTTGGGCTGAGGCATAGCCTTGGCGACATTGTAGCTGGGGGCCTGAAAGGCTGGCTGAGACTGGATGAACTGGCGTGGCCGGGCATAGTTGAAGGCACTGGGGGCAAAAAGGCTGGGGGAGAAGGTGGGCAGGTCATCCACACTGCTGCTCATGCTACTGCCTCCAAAGTCTCTTGAGTTCTGGAAGCTGGGCTTGCTGGGAGTGAACAGTTTGGGGGTTGTTTTTTTGGTTCTGCAGGCTTTATGTGACCTCAGACCCTCTGAGCTGTGGATACCCTCTTCACTCACACTGAAGGGCTCCTCTAGGCTTTTACTGCAGCTCTGCAGCTCTGAATCTGGACACCTGAAAGGGAAAACACTTTGGTAACTTAATTTGCATTACTCAAGTTAACTGGACAAGTGGTGACCATAGAAGCAACATTCCTTCCTACAACAAAACTGTTACACCAGTACCCACCCATGCACAGCCTTCTTAAAAAGGTGGAAAGTCCATTTTCAGTTGCCCCTTTTTGCATAGTAATAGTTCATCTGTGTGCAATTCCCTTTGTCTTGCCGTACACACGTAAAATAAACATTACTTGAACACAAACAGTGTCCACATGACCTTCAAGAGAAGTGGACACGTTGCTGTATGTTTCTAATAAAGTGTGAGTGGCTAAATCAGGAGGCTGACATTAGCTGGCAGGTGCTGCTCATCTAACTCCGACACCCGGGCCCATGTGACGAGCATTGTGGGTAAGAGCAGAGCAGGCTACACTGTCGCCAACGATCATCAACAGAATCACGCAGGGTCTAGAAACAACTCAACTTATTTCTACTCAATGCTAAAGGTCATTCAGAAAGAAATGATCAAACCAAGATGATTATCTGTGTTGTAGAATAAGGAGTTGTCACCTCTGCACATGATTTACTCAGTAATCGTTCCAACTCAATAAGGCCCTGCTCTTTAGTGTCAAACCTTAAATTCAGTATACATTCCCTCGATCTCTGACAGATGGAGAGAGCAGCAGCACACCACACAAGCTGGTGTCTCTGTCCATTATGTAACGGGCCAGGGTACTTTGGGAACAGTGGAATGGTATGACCTGTGATCCAGAGGAGACACTGGGATAGAGAGAGATGCCATTGGAGTGCTCTGGTCCTCTCCCTGGAATGCAGCCAGTTTTCCTTTTGTGGAACTCTGGCGGGACACTCAAGAGTATTTCACTACACTCGCAATAACATCTGCTAACCATGTGTATGTGACCAATAACATTTGATTTGAATCCGGGCAGGGGTGGCGGCCGACAATCTTTCCATTTTGAGGGAAATCAACAAAAGTAAATAGTGAGTGTTTTTGTTGATTCCATAGACGCAAGCCATTATTCAAAGACATATTGTCCTATTAAGCAGAACAGGTAGCGAGCCCAATGGAGAAGAGTGGACTGGTTGTTTTTACAAGTGGGCATAATTTAAACCTAATCACAGTAGTCTCAAATTGTCTGCTCTCAGAATCTTAGGAAAATGACTTGTCTATACAGTCTATTTTGGGACTTATAGCTTTGTGAACCACATCACTGAGAGAACGTGCATTTTTTTTATAAACCAGGGGGTATTGAAAAGGGTCCGGTCCCTGCCTAGTCAAATAAACAGACATTTGAGAATACTGTAGCTATTAGGCAATTCCACAGTAACAGAATGATGCCGACTCAGATTTCACTTTAAAATGTCAAACAAAAAACAAGGATTGCGAAGTTAAACAAACCATACAACTCTATACACAAGGACTGTTAATGTTAACAATTTCCACTTAAAATGTAATAAAAACCCACTTACTTGAACAGTGTAACATTTGGTAACAGAATGACAATTCCTGCTTTTTCTGTCATCATTCTGTTACCAAACTTTGCATCTGCACTGTTCAAGTAAATGTGATTTTGTAAAATGTGAGCGTCAGCATCCTTCTGTTACCATGGATTTGCTTTATTGTTAAACTACCACAAATACCATGCTCTAAAGACATTTCTTAAAACATTTACTGAACCATCACATTCCTATGAAATCACACAGTCACTACAGAGCAGCACCAACACACAAGCATCCCAATCCTGATATTTTTTCTACTAATTGGTCTTTTGACCAATCACATCAGTTATTTTACATCAGATCTTTTTCAGAGCTGATGCTATAGGTCAAAAGACCAATTAGTGTAAAAAATACCAGAATTGGGCTGCCTGTGTGAATGCAGCCAAAGTTTCTTTAACTCTTTGGTATGCAAATGTAAATGATAGTAATCCAAGTCTTGCCTATAGAGAGACCTCACTGACACTACACTTAATAAATTAAACGCTTGTGAAATGCAACACAGCCAAATACCTCCAAAATATACAATTCAACCAACTCCCTGAGTGAATCACTGATATGATATGCAGACATGAACGTCAACACTAACAGGTCATTTCCATTTACTTACTCAGAACATGACCACACAAGGTTTTATATAGACTACACATTTATATATTGCAATTGATTATAGAAAAACATAAATCAATTACAAACGTGCATAATAAATTGCACCTGTGACAAATGAATCAAACAATGCATTAAGCTTACCTGGATAAATGTTCCTAGATTAAATATCGTATGCTATTTCAACTTCAATAAAGGCTGCACCGCAGAGGAGAGTTAAATGTTTGTGATAAGAGTTGGAGTGCAACAGGTCCGTAGTAACTTGTGTACACCCACATTGGGTATGCAGAATGACGTGCGCGCCGACTCACAGGTGATTTCAGAGCGCGGCTGTAATGCGACCCCTGACCTGCATTTATTTTTATTTACATGTCACAGTCGCCCCCATTCGTTGTGCCTTTCTAGCATACACACAAGCCTTTATAATCTCCTATTTAATAACATGGTATAAACTTAGTTCCTTGTATTATCTAAAATAAAACATGTTTTTTAAGGACAACTAGGCTAAATAATCCCCTCCCTGTTATTATAATCAGATGATAAACCATCTTCAAACCAAACTACCAGCGCTGTAAGTAATACCTCTCTTAATCAAGTCCTAATTAATTAATTAATGTACACAGAGAATTCGATCATACAACTTTTTAAACTGTTGCAGCCTACCAGCAACTTCAAAACAAGGCAATAGCCCACTCTTGTGGCAGTTGAATCAAAATGACTTTAGGGAAACACTGTATTTCTCTGAGCTCTGCATCCCTGCTAAAGCAAAGATTACCTATAAGATAATTCCTCAAAATTTTACATTTACATTATTGATAGGTATTTTGATAAAAAAAATACTGTCTCACAGAACAGCATACTGGACATTCATCTTTCAATTTGAGGGTTTTTGCAGGATGTTAGAAGAGTTGAACTCACTGTTCTTCAAGTGGGTGACCAATCTCACAGACTGGGCTCTCGGGCCACTCTGGAGGAGGAATCCCTGCTATGTCATGAAGTAAAGAGGGAAAGTCATAAGGTTCCAGCCTGGTAGACTCTAAGGACTGCTCATCCGTGGGCGTCTCTTTCTCCTTCTGCTCTTCTAGGTCTGGACACAGACGTGGTCACATTGTCAGAATGTATTTCAGGATTGTATGTAGTTTACAGTGGATGAAGAAAGCTGTGCAGAAGCACAACAGTAGTCTCGTGTGTCTGACCAGTTCTGAAGCTAGTCTCTACTCACCTAGGTACACCTCCAGTATGGCGTCGCATGATACTGTTCCCAACTGATTCCCAGCTATACATTTGAACAACCCAGAGTCCTCTGGGAAGGCCTCGGGGATGACAAGGGTCCACAGCTCCTCTGTAGAGGTAGGAGAGGAGGACATACCAGCACCAATGTATCAGGTTTGATTGGTCATCTTATAGTGGTAAACAGGGGTAAATGTGTCCTTCAATAGCCAACAGTGGGCCTTGGGTATGTTTTCCAACTCACCTGGCACTGATGCAGAAGTAGCCTCTGAAAAAGGAGGAGAACGTTAAGAGCATTTCTATTTAGTGTCTGAAAGGTCATTCTTGGTCTGTTTCACACTGTGATCTACTGCTACTTACTCTTTCTGAGGATGTGGAAGTCAGCTGAGTCCACTATCTGCTCGTTCTCACGGTACCACAGAACCTGCAGTGGTGGCGTTCCACCAATACGGCACTCTAGAACCACCAGCTGACCCTTGACCGTGCTGATGTCATGGAGACGCTGGACACAGGAGAGAAGTGGATCAAAGCTAATGGCTGTTGACACCCACATACTATCACCACCAAGCTCCTCCTATCTCAACCAGTCTCCTCACCTCAGCCCTACGCTCATACAGTGGGTACCCAGCTGTTAGTCATTTAATAGACGCTCTTATCCAGACTTACAGTAGTGAGTGCATACTTTTTCGTAGCTGTTTAGGGAACAATCGTTAACAAACCTCTGACAGCAATTACAGTTTTTCTCAATTGCTAAAACACTAAAACCCATTGGCTGAACAAAGTTCTCAGTTGCCTGGACTCATTTAGCTAATTATGCAGTCTATTGTCAATACCTTAAACCATTTCACATGGTAAAACACAATTTGCAGATCTCACTTAGACTTTTCAACAAAACTCTAAACACATTCTCAAAACACATTCTGCACTCTAATGCACATGTCATCCATACTGGTAAACACAAGTGGCAACAATCAAATACAAATAGAGAACACATGTCATTGATTGAACACAACCACTAAAAATTGATTTAACCTGTTTCAAATGATGCGACACAACCAATATAAGCCAGTTCAGAGAGCAAACAGGTTGTTGAAGGTGGGAAGGAGAAAGTCTGAGAATGGATTAAAGAAACAATGTGAGAAGACGAGGACGTGTGTGTGTATGCGAGGTGGGCGAAGAGGAGGAGGGCAAGAAAGAGGAAGAGGAGGAAGACAAAGAGTGGAAATATCTGATGAAATTCGAGCAACAGTTATAGACCATGTTCTTGTCCATGGACTGACAATGAGGGAAGCAGGACTTAGAGTGCAACCCAATTTGAGCTGATTTTCTGTGTCCACCATAGTAAGGACATTCAGAGAAGAGAACAGGTACAGTATACTACTGTATTTTTGTAATTGCAAATTTACTGTACTACACTATATGCAGCTGTTTCAATAGACATTTGTAAAGTTAATCACTGTATGTATTGTACTGCATGAATATGTTTTGTAACTGCACAACTACTTTTTGTAGAATTGCAAGGCTGCCACATGCAGGTGGCAGGACAGCTATATTCACTCGGGAGCAAGAGGCCGTTATAGTTGGCATGGTCCTTCAAGGTAATGCAATACGACTGAGAAATCCAGGAACGAGTGATACAAGACAACACACACTTCCAGGGAATCGACAGTGTGAGCATTTCCACAATTGACTGTGTCCTCCATCGTAACAGGATGCGAATGAAACAAGTATACAGAGTACCTTTTGAGCGCAACTCACCAAGGGTGAAAGAACTGCGAGCTCAGTATGTGCAAGTAAGTGTACATTCAGAAACATTTACTGTAATCCAGATTGTCTAGAGTACTAACACATACTATGTGAATGACATTACTATTCAGTACATACAATGTATGTGAATCAGAAGCCTAATTGTACTCTACAGTATAGCACTGTCTCTGTACGACTTACAAAATCCTACATACAGTATATTGTATTTCTACACAGACAATATTTGACTTGGAATCCTTGGACAGACCCCATGAGTTCATCTTTGTCGATGAAGCAGGCTTCAATCTAACAAAGAGAAGAAGAGGCCGAAACATGATTGGACAGCAGGCCATTGTTGAAGTCCATGGTCAACGAGGTGGCAATGTCACAATCTGTGCTGCTATCAGCAACCATGGTGTTCAACATCACCTTGTTACACTCGGGCCATATAACACCCAGCACCTTCTAAGATTTATTGCCAATCTAAGAGATATTTTATTTGAGCAGCAGGTTCAAGAGCAGCAGGGTCAAGAGCTAAATGATAATCCCATTCCCACCTATGTGATAGTGTGGGACAATGTCAGTTTCCACCGAGCTGCTCAGGTAAGGGAATGGTTTAACATCAATGGGCAGTTTATGAACTTGTACCTCCCTCCATACTCGCCTTTCCTGAATCCGGTTGAGGAGTTTTTCTCCTCTTGGAGATGGAAAGTGTATGATAGACAACCCTACACCAGAGTAAATCTGCTGCAAGCCGTGGATTTAGCCTGTGGTGATATAGGTGAGGAATCATGTCAGGGCTGGATACGGCACACATGAGGCTTCTTCCCCCGTTGCCTAAGGAGGGACAATATTGCTTGTGATGTCGACAAAGTGCTCTGGCCTGACCCAGCCCAAAGACAAGAAGAAGCACATTGATCACATGTTTACTCCTTTGATTTTTGTCCCTTTTAGTATTGTATACTGTAGTACAGTGCATTGTAGGCTGTATACTGTACAATGGACAAATTGTATGGCCCTGAACATTGTGCTTTCCATTTATTAACAGTACTGACTGCTCAATAGATTTTGACTGGTTGCAGGTTCATATCAACAAAGAACAAGAATTACAGTATCACAGAGACAAAGGACAAGTTTGTGAGATGCAGGGTACAGTACTGTAAAAATAGGGGTACAAGGAGGAGGAAAAACAAAATTGCAAAGAGCAAAGCAGAGTAGTAATTTCTGATCAATTTTGAGCATGTTTTCGTTCATCAAAAGACAATGATGAAAAAATATGAATATTCTTTTAGATTAAAAATGTACTTCTCCCTGAGAATTGTATGTTTTGAACAATGTGTTTTCTATTTTACGGTGTATTGTTTACTGACTGCTTGAGAGTGTATATCATTTTGATCACTTTGTTTATGATTTGAGAGCAGTGTTTGATTTTGAACACAGGTAAAACTGTTTTGAGGCGAATGTTTCATCTTGCGAGAGGAGTCAGAGGTTATGTAAATAGTGCTTGAAGATGAGGTTTTGTGTTGAATGTTTTCAGGAAATGGAGCAAGGTTTCAGAAATTGTGTTTTAGCAATTGAGAAAAACTGTAAGAAAATGGTCTTTGTCATCTTTTGACTGAAAAGCTATGTCATATTCAGATAACTGCCTAGGACGTCATAAGGAACTAGAGTAGGTGTAAATCCATTTGAAACATCAAGGATCAGGCCACTGGACACACTGATATAAGGAGGAAGGATCCTTCATGAAATGTATATAGTGCCAACCCAACCTAAACCTTCAGTTCCATATTCAGTCACCAGATGGGGGTAAAGATGTATCCTGTATTTTTTTTACCTCGACAAAAGTTGGGGCGACGCCACCACCTTCTGAATACTGTCTGGGGTAGGATGGACTCTGTGTCTAGAAACAAGATGGAACAACAATCAGTAGATACCAAAATACAAAGTAGCACTGTCAATATGCTGTCTGTGGGTACATGACATCATCAATATTGATCAGGAGCAGTTGAAGCTGTTGAGTGTGTATATCGTGTGTGTGTTATAGAGGTGTGACGAGCTTGGTGAGTATGTGGAGTGTGTGTGTGTGTGTCAGGTACCCTCTGGGGGCTGATGCAGAGGGGCTGCACCAGGCTGGAGTGTCTCTGCTGCTGGATCACAGTGGAGGAAGAGGATGAGGATGAGGAGATTGCTTTGGAGGAGCTGGAGATGGTCAGGGACATGGTGCTGGTCTTCTTCTGAATGCTGCACAGACACAGACACACACACACACAGACCCCAAGACGGTGTGCAATCACACAGTTGTCCCCATGTCATTCCAATGTCTCAATATCTTACGGAAAATGATGTACTGGTTTTCATTGAAAATGTTTCATTCTAGTCATTCATGTCCTTTCAACCTACTGTGCCATGTTTCAGGCCTTTCCAGGGGGAGTGTCACTGTGTCCAATAGCTGCTGATTTCTATACAGAGGGGAGGGAGAATGAGCATGAGCTGCAGATGCTTATACCTGTTACACACCCATATCATTATTTCATTGTATACACCATAGTTCTTAAAGCTAACACCATTCAATCTTTCGCCAGACCAACTAAAGATGTACACTTCTCTACACTATGTGTGTGGTAAGTAGCCTAGTGGCTAGGAGTGTTGGGCCAGTAACCAAAAACGCTGCTGGTTTGAATCCCTGAGTTGACTAGATTATAAAATCTGTCGATGTGCCCTTGAGTAAGGCACTTAACCCCAATTGCTCCAGGGTCGCTCTCAATAATGGCTAATCCCATGCCGTGACCCCACTCTCTGAGGGTTTCTCAGGAGGAGCTGTGCAAAAAAGCCATTGCCATTACACACAAAAATATAAACGCAAGTGCTGGTTTCATGAACTGAAATCAAAGATCTCCGAAATGTTCCCTGCTGACTGCAGGAATGTCCACCAGAGCTGTTCCCAAAGAATTGACATAAGTTGTTTTAGAGAATTTGGCAGTACCAGCCTCACAACCGCAGAACACACCAGCCCAGGACCTCCACATCCAGCTTCTTCACCTGCGGGATCTTCAGATGGCGAGAGGGGGGGTACTTCTGTTTCTAATAAAACCCTTTTGTGGGGATAGACTCATTTTGATTGGCTGGGCCTGGCTCCCAAATGGGTGGATTTATGCCCTCTCTGGCCAACCCATGGCTGCGTCCCTACCCAGTAATGTGAAATACATAGATTAGGGCCTAATGAATGTATTTCAATTGACTGATTTCCTTATATGAACTGTAACTCAGCAAAATCTTTGAAATTATTGCATGTTGCATTTATATTTTTGTTCAGTATAAAAACACCCCCTATGTGACCGTACAAATGAAACATCCAAGGACACTGCACCTTGAGGTCCTGTCTTAATGTGACACCAAGTTTAACTGCCTGTGTGTGTGTTGTGTCAAAAGCCAACGACTGAGTGATCATCATGGTGTGTAAATGTTACATAATAATCTATCCATCTGAAGGATCATGTTGTTTGACTCAGAAAGGCACTGTTCATCTCCTTTAATCTCCCACAATCACCATGCTGATGGATACTGGCATGAACCTCTGTCTATTTATACAGAAAGGGGATCCCATTGGCCCACAGAGGGAGCTCAGCTTGGGGCCAAGACTCTACAACAATGTAAATCATGTGCTGTTGACTGAACCAACTCAGAAATATGGTACTGCAGGTTATTCCTGTGGAATACAGACACAATCCATGCAATAGTTTATTCTGGTCTTCATCAGAATAAGTTCCAAAGACAGAAAACCATTCTATTTGATGGGATTTCATATAACTGTATCTATCTGGAGATGCATCAGTGTTTGCCAGGAGATGCGTCAGTGTCTGCCAGGAGATGCATCAGTGTCTGCCAGGAGATGCGTCAGTGTTGGCCAGCATCTCAAACTCCCCTGCCCACACAATACAACAGCATTAGGGGAAGGTTCAACACTCCATCAGAGTAGCAACATGACACTCCTAAATGCTTCACATGAAAACAACAACACATCACACTGCTAAGAGGAGGACAGGATCACACAAAAAACACTAAACACACACTTCTTCTTCTTCCTGGCCAAGCACTGAGACATTTACTGATTGTACCAGATCAAATTTGACCAGGACAAGCAGATAGGCTAACAAGAAAAGCATCCACCATGTCACAGAGTTGGGAGGAAAATGGACATGTGTATGAGGTAACCCCAACACTCCAGAGAGATGGGGTTGTTAGTGTGAGTGGCACATGACCCTTAAAGCAGAGGCTCCATTTAACGACAGACAGACTGGATCTCATGATAGGATTGTCTTCAGGAGGGAAACCCGTCCGGTCGTCAGGGAGATACCTTCTTCTGAACACCCAGTCAGGTGATCTGATGATTCATCACTTCAACATATTAGATATGTGACATCTAACAAGTGGGCTTGTTTCAGACGTAAACCTTTCCATATGACACTGCTTTCACCCAGACCAGAATGGTGCATGGTATTCACAGTGTGCCCTGCATGAGATCCGGTGACTGGGCCTCCACCACCTATCAATGCCCTGGACCTGGAGGACTGGAAGACTGGAGGGATTTAGCTACTAGCTAGAAAGGAGCATCAGGACGAGAGGAAACCTGAGCTAAGTCACAGTCTAAATTTGTTTAGCCTTCTGTGAGTTGGATTTAGAAACACATGGCGTAAGATAAATCTTCCCTCCTCCTGGTCTGGAATGTCCACTGGAGACAAAGTGCTGTCCCAAATCCATAGTGGGCTTATTTCGCATATTCACACTAGTCGTCCCTTCGCTTGCTCCCCTCGCATTGTCCTCTTATTAAACAAAGGATCTAAAGACATTCCATCTCCTCTGTCCGGCAGTCGTCGTCATAAGAAACAACAATCCCATATTTTTGAGAGGCAAAGGAGGGAACATGAATGTAGAGGCCTTTTCCTCTACACATTACCAGGAGAGGCAGGGCATTGGACAGCTTTGGAGTGTTTAGAGGCATCACGTAAACAAGTACTGTCTCAATAGACATGCATGCCCTCTGAAACTACAGGTACATGAAATGGCCTTCTCTTTGCTAAGGTCTTATTTAAGCTTTATACAGTACCATTAACATTCAGCCACTTTCTCATCACATATAGAACATTGTGAAGGTCTAACACAGCATGTTCCTTGAATGTAGCATTCCTTTAGTTTGCTTTATCTGTCTTCAACAGTCGTCTGCCTCCTCTAGGAGCTTTCTGATTGTACTGCAGCTGGATCTTTAATACAGACTCATATCAATGTCCAGTCATGGAGTACATTCCATCCCAACCATCACAACACAACTCAGTAATGATACCACAGGCAGCTACTGTCCAGCAGGAGCTCATGTAACAGGAAGGATGCTGGAATCCTGTTCCGGTAGTTATTTAGAGGAATTTCCTGACAAAATGTCAAAAACATAAAACAATTAGAGAGTGTCATTTCCCCAAATTTGAAACCCTTATTCAAGCTTTTCAAAGACCTCTCTGATGAGAATAGGCTACCCGTCCTGTTGGGGGAGGACGCAGAGAGCTGTGGGTTGGCAGCGCACTACATTGCTGACTGCCAAAAGATGAGGGACAGTGTCTGACAGACCAACCAACTTGCACAATGTTGTTATATGTATATAAATTATTGTTATATGTATATATATTATTGTTATATGTATGGTTATTTTGACCTTTGATTATTGTTGTTAATGTTGTCCCGTTGACCAACTGCTATAGCTGATATTGTCCTTTGTGCCTCACTTGGTAGAGCATGGCACTTGGAATGCCAGGGTTGTGGGTTAGATTCCCATGGATGAAGTATGAAAATGTATGCACTCACGACTTAAGTTGCTCTGGATATGAGTGTCTGCTAAACAATTGTGGACTATAATTGAATATTTGTTGACTGTGTTCTAATCATCAAGCCATTACACAAGTCAATAGGTCTTGGAATTGTCTACACAGGGACTGATTTAGAGTGAGAACCACAGGATCCCTGGGGGACAATCAGAGCTTTCAGTTTGCAAAGTGCATTGCAGAAGCATGTTTGGCCTGGCCAAATGTCCCTTCCATCACCCTGGAATGCCAACCCACTGGGCACAAACTGGTTTTGTCAATGTATTGTGATGTGGAAAATACATTGGATTTGAAGAAAGTCACTGTTGTTTTCAGGGTGAAATGTCAATGTCATCATGGTAACCAAATTTCTAACCTTGTATAAAATATTTTGAATTTGTACCTTGAAAGCAACGTCAGATCTTCAACATAATTTCCACTATCAGAAAAAAATGTCTGGGCAACACCTCCTACTGGAGAATTGATCTATCTACAGTATACCTTTGGTCTCCCATCCAGGCTTGTAACCAAGCCCAGCCCTGCTTAGCTATAATAGTTGTTACTGACTATTATTAATTGTGAGAATTGTTAGAATTTTTGCAGAGAAATCTCAACTAAATCACTGCTGCTATGAAAGTCATTAGAAATGGAAGGTTTAACAGAGCAAATGAAATGGAACCAAACTTTAACAGTCAAATATCATCAATGAGGCTATTTAGGACTATATAGCATTTGTAAAGTCATCAACAGCTATTGTTTCAATTCAACCCAGGATTCAACTAAAAATAGACAACATTTGTGGACTCTAATAAAGGCCCAGGGGTTCAAGCTCTGGTTGATTTCAAATTGAATGATATTTAGTGATATGGAATTGTGTTTGGTTGTCAACACAAGCAAATATCAACATTTGAAGATGTATCTTCTGCTTGGATAGTTCCATCTGTGCAACTGACATAGTCTGGCTTTAATTCCAGTTTGTCTCTGGCTGGGCAACTCAATGACATTCAGAGACTGTTGTCTTGGCTGTGTACTTAGGGTCGCTGTCCTGTTGGAAGGTGAACCTTTGGCCCAGTCTGAAGTCTTGAGCGCTCTGGATCAGGTTTTCATCAAGGATCTCTCTGTACTTTCCTCCGTTCATCTTTTGCTCAATCCTGACTAGTCGACCCAGTCCCTGCTGCTGAAAAACATCCCCACAGCACCATCACCATGCTTTACAGTAGGAATGGTGGCAGGTTTCCTCCAGACATGACACTTGGCATTCAGGCCAAAGAGATTCATCTTGGTTTCATCAGACCAGAGAATCTTGTTTCTCATGGTCTGAGAGTCCTTTAGGTGCCTTTTAGCAAACTCTAAGCGGGCTGTCATGTGCCTTTTACTGAGGAGTGGCTTCCGTCTGGCCACTCTACCATAAAGGCATAATTTTTGGAGTGCTGCAGCGATGTTTGTCCTTCTGGAAGGTTCTACCATCTCCCCAGAGGAACTCTGGAGATCTGTCAGAGTGACCATCGGGTTCTTGATTACCTCCCTGACCAAGGCCCTTCTCCCCTGATTGCTCAGTTTGACCGGGTGGCCAGCTCTAGGAAGAGTCTTCGTGGTTCCAAACTTCTTCCATTTAAGAGTGATGGAGGCTTAACTGCAGACAATTTTTGGTGCCCTTACCCAGATCTGTGCCTCGACACAATCCTGTCTTGGAGCTCTACGGACAATTCCTTCGACCTCATAGATTGGTTTTTGCTCTGACATGCACTGTCAACTGTGGGACCTTATATAGACAGGTGTGTGTCTTTCCAAATCATGTCCAATTAATTGAATTTACCACAGGTGGACTCCAATCAAGTTGTAGAAACATCTCAAGGATGATTCATAGAAACAGGATGCACCTGAGCTAAACTTCGAGCCTCATAGCAAAGGGACTGAATACTTATGTAAATAAGTAATTTAACTTTTTTTTTTTAAATGTGCAAAAATGTCAATAAACCAGTTTTTTTTGCTTTTTCATTATGGGGTATTGTGTGTTGATTGATGAGGATTTTATTTTTTTAATCAATTGTAGAATAAAGCTGTAACGTAACAATACCTTCCAAATGCACTGTAGATCATGTGTCATTATCATTGAAAGCAAGTCTAAGAAGCAGTAGATCTGTTCTATGTGACCTATTTCTATGCCTCCCATTCTTAAGGTTTGTTTTTTGGATCTTCTACTTTTGGTTTTGTTATGGAAAATATATTTCACAGCGGTTTAGATGGTACAATGATTCTCTACACTATACTAGCTTATTTTGTCACTTAAACTGAAATTAGGCAAACTATTAGAATGGTAGCAAACAGGAAATGGTAGAGCGATTTCTGCATAGTGCAACTTCAACTTAGATTTTTCGTTAAGATCGAGACGTGAATCCAACATATCAATTACTAATTTGTAGACAAACTGGAATTAAAGCCAGACTAAGGCCTAGATTTAATCAGATCAAGCAGATGTTTTGGTGGAGTCGGAGGTGGAACTGTGTTGGAGCCATCAAATCGGTGAGCAGCTGCTCTTGGAATCATTGTCATGAAGCCAGACCCGCCCCGTTCAGAGTGGGAAAATGTCGGCTATATAAAAAAAAAATATATAATAATAATTATGCTCAAATTGAAAAATCCTTAAACTAAATAATGATAATTTCTATCAGCTTAATTGAGGTGTAGATTACATCTCACATTCCAGTGTTAAACTTGTGAACAAGGCTGCATGGGATTTCTGTGACTCTCTGCAGCCAATGTCTGATTTAGGTATAATGCCAACACTCACTTTTGGATTTGACAGCTCTAACGCAGTTTCACCCCTGACTCTGCCAAAACAACCGCTTTGTGGATGTTGGCTAAAGTGGATCTGATTTAATAGAGCCCTAAATCAGTGGTACAGATGGAACTATCCAAGCAGAAGATAAATGTCCTTCAAATGTTGATATTCGTTGACTACCAAACACAATTCAAAATCATTTTTGAAACACAATAAAAAACCTAATGACTTGTCGACAAGTTAATAAATCATATGTCGGATTCGCATCTCCAACTCAACCAAAAATAAAAGTTAAAGAAGAGGATTAAGTCAGTGGCTCAGATGGAACTATCCAAGCAGTAGATCTCCTTTAAATGTTGATATTTGGTTGCAATGTCAACCAAACACAATATATTAATTTTGTAGCAGCCTACAGTAAATAGCCTAAAGTTAAGGCTAACATTCAACCTTAAAATGAGTAACACATCCATGGCCACATTTTGAGGTTACTTTAACTATAAATATCTTCTTACTGTATGTAATCATAGAAAGCGTGCATGTTAAAGATAGCATGCAAAGGTCACAGGTCTGTGGAGATCGTCAAAATTGCTGTAATAATCTGTGCAGAATCTCAAAGGGCATTGATCACTTGCACCATGTACTTTTAATGTAATCTCAACTGCAGTCCAGGTAATTTGGTTCTGCTATTAGATGAAGTACAGTGATAACAAAATCTGTTGTATAAATAAACAAAATATCTGACATTGTATTCCCATTTGAATTGTGCTTTTAATTGGTTGAAAGCGCAGTGATAGACATTTTGGTGACAACTAAACCAAAAATCTGACATTGTTTTTCCATTGGAATTTGGTTGTGCGTTTCGATGTTGAAAGCATAGATTACACAATGGAAATTCAACACATTTTTGGCTGCCTTTTTGAGTTACAAAATATAGATTGTATTCTCATTGATCAACATCTCAACCAAATATTACCCAATTATCCATGTTGAAATGACGTGATGCGCCCAGTGGGAAGCTGCCTCACCCGCTGCACACTATATAATTGACACACGTTTCCAGTTCCACAGTTAAATCCCAGTGAACGCAACAGATTATTCACGACACAACTTTGTGATTTGCTGCCATGTTGTACTGTTTGATCACTAAGACAAGCTGTCAAGTCATTCAAAGTTGACATGACTACTAGGTTAAGATTTCCATTTGATGTTGGTTAGAGACAGATAGCTTCACAGCTTTATGTATAGTCAACAGGTGAACACAAACCAGAGCATATTTTGAGTAAAGATCCCGTGACACAAGCTGTACTAACATCTGACCCCTTGACCACACAACTAATGGTTCCTCTGGGGGAAATAAAAAGTCCCACACCATGCAGAGAGACCTTACCAGTGAACCACTTTGTAGCTACTAGTCCAATGGGTGATGACTGTACCGTGTGAGACAGGCAGAAACAGACAGACGGACGGACCGCGCTCTCTGCTCCTCCCCCTTACACTCTCTTTTCCCTTCTCTAGGGTCCTTCTCTGAGCACTACTCAACTGTCATCGACAAATGGGTTTGGCTCCAGGAGGGAGGGGGGTGGTTTTTGGGGGTTTTGGGGGTGTCAGAGGGACTGTTAGGTGTGGGGAGGTGGCCATGGCAGTGGCTGGGACTGAGAGCCACCGGCTCCACCGTAGCAGCGCCTGACTGAGCCTGAGGAGGGAATAAGTTGAGGAAGTGAGCTAGGTCTCGTCTCAGGTTACATCCCTTCCATCTGACACAGCTGACTCCACAGTTTACCAGCGAACTAAACTCTAACCTGCAAATACAGACCAGCCACTAGCCAGAGAGCTGCCCAAACCATGGATATAGAACACTGCTTTATTTCTATGGCCCAAACACTGTGACTGCTCCAGATATGGAATACTGTTAGCATGTGGAAATCAAATGTTGATATTACTTAGATGTTATTGAAATAACCACTGAACTACACAGTAATTGTATACTACAAATTTTATTGTTCAACAGTATTTTTACATAATAACACCTCAATTAGTGTTACTAATTCATTTCACCGGTTGGGTATACAGTACATGCTGTACAAATGATACGAAAGTTCCAGTGCAAAAATAAAGCAAAACTAAGACAAAACAAAGGACAAAATAAAATAAACATAATTTTTCAATACAATTTCAAAAACAAAATGGGAAAAGAACAGGTAACGAAACAATATATGTTGTGGATATTTATCAATATAATTTGGTCAACCTTATCATTACGTTTTTGACACTAAAATAGATATATTTTGTTGGGGAAAACCTCAAAATCGAAATCCTTTCAGAATTATTTTGTCTTCTAACTCAAATTCCCCAAGAACAAAAACTCAATTTGCTCTGCATCATATAAAGCAGAGAGGACTCTTCACAGCTACACGATGCACACCTGACACAAACCATCACCATCTTCCTCAGTCCTTCCTACAGTACTCATCAACATCCTCAGTCCTTCCTACAGTACTCATCAACATCCTCAGTCCTTCCTACAGTACAAAGCTCTCAAGAGGACAATGATCTCACACAAGAGCACTAGATGAGGTTTGGGAGTAGATAGGGGGAGAAATGACAGAGAGTGCTATGACTCACAATCCTCAACTGCAGTACAAATGTCTGTTGGTAAAGTATTATCTAACTCAGTAACATGTCAGACATTACACATTCTGCTTAAAATCCCCCTTTTTTATAGAAATAATCACCAACTTTTTACAAATGGAGATGGTAATCATATTGACTCACTGTCACAAGTTCTACTTGGGCATTAAAAAAAAGTTAAAGTTAATTACAAAAATGTGTTTAACTCTACCCATTGAATCCCTTATTCAAAATCTGACTAATTATAAAATTTGCATCATACATGTCAAATGAATGAGATATCAACTGAGTGCTCCTACTATTTTCTAAAATACTTAAAGCCAATCTACTACAAACATTTAGCCAAAACTCAATTTGATTGATTTCTTACCACTTTGCCTTGTCTACAAATCTCAGCCAGGATGTAAATTAAGATTATTCTACGAATTAGACCAATGACAGTGAGAGCATTAGTTCTTGGAAACCTAATCATTATAGGGTAAATATACTTGAAAATGCTATGTGAAACTGATTACCTTATTGGCTATTCCCTTCTAACCTAAATATCTTGTCAGTTGAATACACTTCAAGAGTGAATTCTCACAGAAAAATGCGTGATGCTTTTTAGTAACAATACAATAACAACATCATATCAAATTATGTCTTGAAAAAGTTCATTTTCAGTTGACAATATGCTCACAGAACCAGCTGCAGTATTTCTATCATAAACATAAAATAACTGTCCAAACTAGATCTCTAGTCAAAATGGTGGCAAAACATTTAGCATATTGGGGGAAGAAAAAGCAAATAACAACTGGATTCAAATGCAATTGATTTGAGTTAACATTTCACAATTGTGGCACATTTCAATGTTCATAACCAAACATTTTCTACAAAAGAGTATATGTGACCCATTTCAGGAAGCTAGGTGTATGTTGCACGTCACTACTTCACAGGAGAGGCATTTTAATTTAAAAAAAGGTTTAATCAAAATGCATTTTTTTTTTACATAAATACCTTCTGGAACATGTAAACTTTCATGTGCCTGAACAACAAACTGGTATTCCATCTGTAAATACGAATAAAATGGTTAAATTACGAGCCTAGTTGGTTTAGCCACGGAAAAAGACAGGAACATTCCTGCTAGCCATGATTTGCTGAGATTGTGGATGGGCTGGAGATGCCGGGAGATGAGTTTGGATTGGTCTGCCTGTAGGATGCTTCTGTCTATAACGTGAGCTGCTCAGTATGTGTTGATAATCCTTTCTACTGCATATTTTTTGAAAGATATAACATTAGCCATCGAGAACTACAAACGTTTTGCTACTTTTCTCAACAACATTGATGCCCTGAATTTAACAGGCGCTATGGACCGATCAGTTGGAAAAAGTTATGATGGGCTATTTTCTGCACACACCACGGTCAGTGTGAACCGGAGTGACTTTACACAATGCTGGCCAAACAAGATGTACTGTAGCTACAAAACTAAGTTAAATGGTTCCAGTCTGCAGTGATGCGTTCATCCATGTATACGGGTAAGAGTCTAGCTACATTTTCAGATATTATACCTTTCTAATTTTGTCAGAAAGTTGTTTTTATTGCAAGTTAAAGCGTACTATTAGCTAGCTAGCGAACATTGAACCTATCTGTGTAGTAATATTTTTCGAATCAGAAAGCCATTTGCGTTGATAGTTATAGCCCAATGTTAGCTAGCTAGCTAACATTGAACATAGTTGGTTAGCTTTAGCTACCTGCATATTAATACTACAGCTATAACAATCAGTTTGTATTGGTAGTAGTATGAGTTTAGATTAATCCGGTTCATTGTTTAGCTAGCTAGCCTAGATGTCTAAACAAAAGACTCCACTTTGCCAGATGATTACAAGACCCATCAAGTTAGCCAGGTGTATGGGGGTGATTATGGCCATCTTTTGTATTTCATGAACATGTGTACATGTCTAGACAATAGTGACTCATCCACTTATCTAGATGTGGCTGGGGGTGGTTAACGCATTTCTTTCACATGACCCATCAATTTAAACAAGTGTGTCTGGGTAAGCATCATCTAACAATTATCTGGACACATTGTTTTTGATATTGCTACTGTGCAAATATGCAAGTAACCATTTCACTGTGCTGTTTACACCTTCTGTATCCTGTGCATGTGACAAATAAACTGAGATTTTATTAGATATAATGTGTGTTTACCAGAGACAGTAATGTGAAGAAGAACATGACCTGCACCAAAGTCAGATTATGATATAGGCCAAAGACTTGATAAAGTGTATTTTTACCTGGAGTTTTTCGTTATTGTAGGCTACTACTTTTACCACTTTTAGTCTTGAAATCTTTGGTTGTTTACTACACTACACACTCTGCTGAGCACATGGACTCACATGTGAATCCTTAAAGAAATGGGTGGGGCTAAGGCTTAAGAGGGTGTGAACGATGCTGAATGGGTGTAGACAAAGAAGAGCTCTCCAGTAGATACACCAAAAATATCAAGGGCCATTTTCTCAAAAGTGGGGTTACAATTCAAAGCAAAATGACTTTCCCATTGTTCCTCAACTGCAGTGTATGATATAACATTTTATAGCTCTGAGTCTCTACTTTTATCCAATGTAAAAAACAATTTCAAATTTGGCTACATAGGACCGAGTCCATGTGGTGGGTCACATATGTTTGACAATCTTAAGAGTTGAAAGCCTATCGCTGTTTTCACATCATTTTTAGATCATGGCATATCAAATAGACGATTTAGCTTTATCTAAATCAAATGCAATCTCTGTTTAATGTTGAAAATAAAGGACTTCAAATGTATTACACTGTGACAAGAAAGCATTGTACATTGAACATTTACCATTTAATGTTGAAAATAAATGACTTCAAATGTATAAGACTGTGACAATAAAGCATTGTAGAGTGAACATTTACCAAAGTGGTCGTAGTGCAAAGGGCTAGATAAATTGAAACCCCATTAAACTGTAGAGATGACCAGTGGATATAAAATATCTATAAAACAGTGCAAATAATATGTACAGCCACTTACGTCCAAAAAGACTCTACATAGCACACGGTCAACATAATGATCCTTTTCTTCTTCCTTTGTTTTCTTCTTCCTTCTTCCTAAAAACTACTTAATGTAAAACATGATCAGTTTTAGATCAAGAGATGCGACAGGGTATATAATGCCTATTTGGTTATCTGAATTACGACTAGAAAGTGGAGATCAGATCATAAACTCAGCATCCACCATTTGAATTGTTGGGGCCATAAAACGACTTCATTTAAAACTAAGTGGGACAGATAAGGACAAGCAATGTGCAGTATCGGTGTCTACTATTAAAGACGATTGCTAGCCCACTAATCTCTGTAGTATTTCTAATGCTCTCTTCAGTAAGGGAATCTCCTTGGAGTAGGAAAAATAGATGTACATTTCCTGACCTGAGGTATCTACAACTGTGCATCCTTAAAAGCACATAATACTGAATGGTAAATATCTCAGGATTTAACACGAACAATGGCACTTGCTAATAATAAAATGATGAATACGCCGAGACCCAATTAACAAAAATTGATTTGATGCATTTTGGATGTAAAAAAATAAGCAATTGTGCTTTTTTTAGTCCATGTGATATTAAGATCAATATGAAATCAAATGTAGGTTGCGGGGGGGTATTTCTAGATATAAACAAGAATCCCTGTGCAGCGACACATACCGGCTGTATTTTTGAAATGACGAATAGCTCAGAAACACATGAAAACATAAAATGTTTTGAACATCGCTCAGAGATGCACAAATATGATAAAATATTCAAAATGGGTGAATCGTTTCTTTAAGGCACAAGACTCACTTCTTAAAGTGGAACTGACAGTATTTTAAGTTCTTTGCAGATATGAAACAAACAGACAATCATATCAGTCCAAAATATCAAATTCCCAGTTTATTCTATAAAACCAACTTTATAAGAGGTTTTAAAAATAGGTTCTATTTGACTCAATATTTCTTGACGTTTCAATTACTTCTTCAATGTTTCAATTACTAAATATTTTGGACAAAAACGGACGAATGTAACTAAGGCTGGGAATGTCTATACAATCAAACTAGCAAGGGCAATGATCACAAGTCAGTCATATCATGGCTAATAGGCTAGCAAATCTATTTATGTAGCAAGCTAAAAACTGAGCCTAACGCTAGCTAGATAGCTAGCTGCTAGGAGGATGACATGTAACGTAATTGGAGGAGTGGGTGAGTGAATTACTTTTTCCCCTCATATCGGTTTATGGTGGCTATACATAGCTAGAGATGCAGGTGTCATTTGGTTAGCTAGCAAGAACCTGAACGACTGTTATCCAGTTAGCACATCTCTTGCGTTCGTAAACAGCCTAACCCGTTCTGCTAGGGCGAGTAAAATGGTCAGAGTGAGGTTCTCTCATTTATGTCTGGAAGTAGCTAGCTAGCAAGCCAGCCAACTTGAACCAGTTAGCTTGGGTGCTTGGTTAGGACAATAATGAATTGCATTGGCAAGACAATAATGAATTGCATTGGCAGACAAGCTGTACAATTCCCCATAATGTATCAGTGCAATTCTGACGAGTAATTAGCTGAAAAATGTTGAGAGTGTTTATCTAACGTTGCTTCGTTAAATTTTAGCTAATCTTGCTCTGGCTAGCACAGTGGTTCTTAACCTTGTTGGAGGTACTGAACCCCACCAGTTTCATATGCGCATTCACCGAACCCTTCTTAATTGGAAAAATAAAATATGATTTTTTCAAATTCAAAACATAGGTATATATTTTACTGGTGCACAAAATGAACCGTGCATCAACATCAACACCGTGTGTTCAAAGAACAAAATCATCAAAACATGACTTTCACACAAAAACAAAAACATAATAATGAATATTTACTGCAAATCAGTGTGACTTCTGCTGTTGCCTTTCAGAGACCAGTTCAGAAATGCGCGGCTTCACCTTGGCAAGTGCCACTCTCATGTCATTTTCGCAACAAAGTCTGTTCCTTTTCTTCGTTTTTATGTCCAGCATCCTCGAAAAGGATTGCTCGCAAAGACATGTTGTAACAAACGGTATGAAAATCTCCAGAGCTTTCTTAGCAATAACAGGGTACGTTACCATTTGTTGACATCAAAACGTTGAAAGCGTTGTTGTTCTGAAGAGTTGCTGTTGAACCTGGCTCTGCTGAATTTCAATGATTTCATCGAGGTATTCATCATTGACATCTGTTGTCTCAACACTAAGTGTGAACGGCTGTCTCACCCATGCTGGATATGACTCTCTTGTAGGGAAGTATCCGTCGAGAGACTTTGCAAGCTCATCTAAGTGCGTGGCAATTGCTTGCTTCAGTTCCGCGGGTACAGAAATGTCTCCGATTCCAGATACATCTTCGATCTTACTTACACAATCGTCCAGCAGGGGAAAGTTTGCGAAGTTATCGTTCTCTGTTCGTCGTTTCCATAACGGTAGCTTTTTTTGAAAAGCCTTCAGGTTTTCCTCCGTTTCGATGATGTTGACTCCACCGCCCTGCATCTTTTGATTGAGATGATTGAGAGCTGCGAAGATATCAGCCATGTACGCTAAAATGAGAATGAACTCGGAATTTTTGAAGCAATCTGCATGACAATGTTGGTGCTCTTGCAAAAACAGGGCTAATTCCACACGCACGGCAAAAACACGATTCAGCACCTGTCCCCGGGATAACCACCGAACGTTAGAATGGTACAGAAGTACCTCGAATTCAGAGCCCATTTCTTTACACAGCTCACTGAAGATGCGGTGCCTCAGAGCACTAGTTCGCACATAGTTCATGCATTCCACTACAATTTTTAATACTTCTGCCAGTTTTGGAGGCAAGGTTTTTGTTGCCAACGCATGCCTGTGCAAAATACAATGCGTAACAATGATGTGTGGTACATCGGCTTTCACTAGCGCACCAAAACCAGACTTTCTTCCCAGCATGACTGGAGCTCCGTCCGAACAAACTGCAGAAACCATATCCCACGAAAGATTGTTGTCTTTGAAGAAGTCATCCACAAGTTTCTTCACATCGGGTGCCTTAGTTGTTGTTGTAAGAGGCTTACAAAATAAAAAATCTTCCTTTATCACGTCGTCTTTCACATAGAGCACGAATACAGCAAGCTGGCTTAGATTGGAAACGTCTGTGGTCTCGTCGAGTTGAAGGCTGAATTTTGCCGGGCTTGAAATCAGATCTGTAACTACTTGAGCCAAGATGTCTTTGCTCATGTCCTCTATTCTGTCGCTGATGGTGTCATTTGAAAGAGGAATTTGGGATAACTTAACTTCAGCCTCTTTTCCGAGCATGATATTCGCCATCTTCAACACAGCTGGTTTTATGAGTGTTTCACCAATGGTGTGTGGTTTGCCCTGCTTTGCGATCAGGTAAGCAACTTCGTACGATGCTGTGAGGATCGGTTTGTTGATGGGTACAAAGCCGAGAACAGGCAGAGTAGCCTTTTCATCGAATCTGGCTCTCTTCACCTTGAATTCAGCGAGCGTTGTGTTCTTGTATTTTCCCTCTCCATGCAGCTGAAGGAAGTGTTCTCTTAGTTTTGCCGGTGCTAGACTAGAATTGCTCAACTTGGCATTGCAAATCATGCAGTTAGGACGCTGACTCCCATCACGTTCCGTTAAACATGTTAATCCATATTCATCCGACCACTTTCTTTTTTTGCTCGACATAGTAAGTATGAAGGGATTAAAATATTAAGAAAGAAATCACAAGACGTACCATCACGACAGTCACAAGTCGACTACTGAGCGCACCAAATTCCCTGCAGCACAGATAGGCCAAGCGATGTAGCGTGATCACCTGCAGCCAATGATGGCCAAGCGGGGCGTGTCATCACGAATCATATGAGTCGGATGTGTGTCTTGACCTCCGCCGAACCCCTGAGACTGACTCACCGAACCCCTGGGGTTCGATCGAACCCAGGTTAAGAACCACTGGGCTAGCATTAGTTGTTGATGTGCATAACTGGGGGAGAGAGAGCCTACCTTTTCATGGTTGTTTGATCAATAGGACTGTTAAGTTCTCAAATGTAAGAGTACTCCTGTGGTATTTATGCATTTGCAGAAATCCATGTGTTCTAATGATCTAAAGTCGAGTTGTTGCTACTGCCTGTAAACACACAGTCCAGTTGAAAGATTGGCTATGGTGAACCAGTCTTCGTAGACTCCGGTCTTGGACGTGACAGATGTTTTTATTAGGTTTTATTTACTGCAGTGTCTATTAATTGTCAAAATGCCCGGCCGCTTTCCCACTCTATATTGCTATAGAATTTTCACAAATACCTTAGTCTACTTAATTCCCAAACATTCTATGTATTCCCAAACATTCAATATCTAAATGACCATATCTAAGTGCTCGCTTGTCAGAAAATGTTTTTAAAAATGTAATATTCTTCTTGGGGGTGTATATGAACATATTTTAATACGATTTTATGTCGCTTAAATGCTGTCAGTTCCATTTTAAGTACTATAGCTAGAGACTTGAAACCAATGTGGTGGCCTTAGCCACAAAAATACTTAATTTATGCTGATTGAAAATACTGTATTCTCATATGCATTGGATTATGTAGCTGTATTACTAAAGTGTAAATTCAGTGTTTAAGAAGACTGTATCTGAGTATAATTCATGTTTTTTCTGAGATGATCGCTGTATGTTGTCTTTAAGCCCCAGAGCTCACCAGTTGAACAGGGAGTTTTGGCCCAGTGTCATGAAGTAGATCTGGCTGCAGCCCCCAGACTGCACCGTGGCAAAGAACACCTTCACACAGAAAATAGATCAATCAGTACAAAAAATGACAACTTACAGTATAATATTCAACACCTACAACACTATGAACAACATACGACATACGACCTTTCACATCTACCAGAGCCCAGTGATATGGGGGGAAGAGGGTGTCATGTGAGCTTTGCCCAAGGTGTGTTTTGGTGATATCAGGATGTTGTTGTACCTTGTCATTCCTCTCACAAAGAAACTTTAGTTTCTGGGCCTTCTTGTGCATGAAGACTCCCTCCAGGTTGCCTGTGTTAGCTGACCTCAGCTCGATGGCTTTGTCTCCCCAGCCCATCACCTGGTTGGACTGCAGGTAGGCTGTGGAGATACACACATAAACCACCAGGGATTTATGGAACTCTATTCCCTTTATAGTGTATTACATTTGATCAGGGCCCATAGGGTAATAGTGCACTGTACAATATGTGGAATGGGGTACCATTTGGGAAGCACACACTAAGGCTTTTAGACCCTCCAAGGCTTTCTGCCTCTCTCAATGAGTGCCATGTAAATCAATCTTGAGATGAAAATCAATAGGCACACTTTTCCCACTCTCCTCTTTTGAGCTGTTCTACAGTGCCTTCAGGAAGTATTCACAAACACATTTTATTGTGTTAAAGTCTGAATTGAAAATGGATGAACTTTTTTGGACACTGGCCTACACACAATACCCTATAATGTCAAAGTGGGATTATCATTTTTTTGGACAATTTTATAAATTAATTAAGCCAATAAGTATTATGGCAAGCCTAAATAAGTTCAGGAGTAAAAATGTGCTTAACAAGTCACATAATTAGTTGCATGGACTAACTCTGCGTGCAATAATACAGGTTAACGTGATTTTTTTATGATTACCCCATCTCTGTAAACCAAACGTACAATTATCTGTAAGGTCCCTCAGTCGAGCGGTAAATTTCAAACGCAGATTCAACTACAAAGACCAGGGAGGTGTTCCAATGCCTCACAAAGAAGGGCACCTATTGGTAGATGGGTAAAAAAGCAGACATTGAATATTCCTTTGAGCATGGTGAAGTTATTAATTACACATTGGATGGTGTATCAATACACCCAGTTACTACAACAATACAGGCGTTTTTCCAAACTCAGTTGCCGGTATCATGACACAAGGCGAGACCCAGATGCAGACACAGGAGGCAGATGGTTGGAGTCTTACAATATTTATTAATCCAATAGGGAGAAGGCAAGAGAATGGTCATGGACAGGCAAAAGGGTCAAAACCAGTTCAGAGTCCAAAAGGTACCAAAGGGCAGGCAGAATCAAGGTCAGGGCAGGCAGGCGGGAAAGTAGTCCAGAGTCAGGCAGGGGTCAAAACCAGGAGGACTATCAAAAAGAGAATAGCAAAAGTAGTGGCGCAGTGGTCTAAGGCACTGCATCGCAGTGCTAGTTGTGCCACTAGAGATTCTGGGTTCGAGTCCAGGCTCTGTCGCAGCCTGCCGCAACTGGGAGATCCATGGGGCGGCGCACAATTGGCCCACCGTCGTCCGGGTTAGGGGAGGGTTTGGCCGGCAGGGATGTCCTTGTTCCATCGCGCACTAGTGACTCCTGTGGTGGGCTGGGCACATTGCACACTGACACGGTCGCCAGGTGTACGGTGTTAACGCTGACATATTGGTGCGGCTGGCTTCCGGGTTAAGTGGGCATTGTGTCAAGAAGCAGTGCGGATTGGTTGGGTTGTGCTTCAGAGGACGCACGGCTCTCGACCTTCGCCTCTCCCGAGTCCGTACGGGAGTTACAGCGATGAGACAAGACTGTAACTATCAATTGGATACCATGAAATTGTGGAGAAAAAATAAATAAAAATATTTCAAAACATGAACCCTGTTTGCAATTAATCACTGAAGTAAAACTGCAAAATATGTTTAAAAGAAATTAACTTAATGTCCTGAATTAAAAAAAGTGTTATGTTTGGGGAAAATCCAACACAACACATCACTGACTACCGTTTTTCATATTTTCAAGCATGGTGGTGGCTGCATCATGTTATGGGTATGTTTGTCATCGGCAAGGACTAGGGAGTTTTTTTAGGCTAAAAAGAAACGTAATAGAGAAAAGCACAGGCAAAATCCTAGAGGAAAACCTGGTTCAGTCTGCTTTCCAACAGACACTGGGAGACAAATTCACCCTTCAGCAGGACAATAACCAAAAACACAAGGTCAAATATACACTGGAGTTGCTTACCAAAACGACATTGAATGTTCCTGAGTGGCCGAGTAACAGTTTTGACTTAAATCTGCTTGAAAATCTTTGGCAAGACTTGAAAATGGCTGTCTAGCAATGATCAAATCGAAATCAAATCACATGCGCCGAATACAACAGGTGAAGACCTTACAGTGAAATGCTTACTTACAAGCCCTTAATCAACAATGCAGTTTTAAGAAAAATACAGTGAGGGAAAAGTATTTGATCCCCTGCTGATTTTGTACGTTTGCCCACTGACAAAGAAATGATCAGTCTATAATTTGAATGGTAGGTTTATTTGAACAGTGAAAGACAGCTTCCCACAAGCTTCCCACAATAAGTTAGGTGCATTTTGGCCCATTCCTCCTGACAGAGCTGGTGTAACTGAGTCAGGTTTGTAGGCCTCCTTGCTCTCATGCTTTTTCAGTTCTGACCACAAATTTTCTATTGGATTGAGGTCAGGGCTTTGTGATGGCCACTCCAATACCTTGACTTTGATGCCCTTAAGCCATTTTGCCACAACTTTGGAAGAATGCTTGGGGTCATTGTCCATTTGGAAGACCCATTTGCAACCAAGCTTTAACTTCCTGACTGATGTCTTGAGATGTTGCTTTATTATATCCACATAATTTTCCTGCCTCATGATGCCATCTATTTTGTGAAGTGCACCAGTCCCTCCTGCAGCAAAGCACCCCCACAACATGATGCTGCCACCCCCGTGCTTCACAGTTGGGATGGTGTTCTTCGGCTTGCAAGCCTCCCCCTTTTTCCTCCAAACATAATGATGGTCATTATGGACAAAAGTTATATTTTTGTTTCATCAGACCAGAGGACATTTCTCCAAAAAGTACGATCATTGCCCCATGTGCAGTTGCCAACCGTAGTCTGGTTTTTAATGGCGGTTTTGGAGCAGTGGTTTCTTCCTTGCTGAGCGGCCTTTCAGGTTATGTCGATATAGGATTCGTTTTACTGTGGATATAGATACTTTTCTACCTGTTTCCTCCAGAATCTTCACAAGGTCCTTTGCTGTTGTTCTGGGATTGATTTGCACTTTATGCACCAAAGTACGTTCATCTCTAGGAGACAGAACGCGTCTCCTTCCTGAGCGGTATGAGGGCTGCATGGTCCCATGGTGTTTATACTTGAGCACTATTGTTTGTACAGATGAACGTGGTACCTTCAGGCATTTGGAATTGCTCCCAAGGATGAACCAGACTTGTGGAGGTCTACAATTTTTTTTCTGAAGTCCTGGCTGATTTCTTTTGATTTTCCCATGATGTCAAGCAAAGAGGCATTGAGTTTGAAGGTAAGCCTTGAAATACATCCACAGGTACACCTCCAATTGACTCAAATGATGTCAATTATCCTATCAGAAACCTCTAAAGCCATGACAACATGTTCTGGAATTTTCCAAGCTGTTTAAAGGCAGGGTCAACTTAGTGTATGTAAACTTCTGACCCACTGGAATTATGATACAGTGAATTATAAGTGAAATAATCTGTCAGAGAGAACAGTCTATGACTAGGGTGGGTGG